>NW_022107431.1:39880939-39908791 GCF_000313985.2 Echinops telfairi | reverse complement strand
GTCGTGTCTCATAGTGGGATCAGCCATATGGTCCACTCTGTGCATTGGCTGTTCGGAGCGGGGATATCATCCTCCAGGCCTGGTGGGCCAGGATGTGCTCCACTCTCTTCCTCCCCATTCATTTTTTCCCGTGTGCTCTCATCAGACATGACCATCTCCCCGAGCTGCAGCTTCAGTGCTGTCCTCTAAAGTAAATTCTTCTGATATACTATTGGACCGGAAAAGGCGAGTGATTTCACTCCACCCCTGTCATGCATTCTGAATAATTTTACAATAAGTGTGTATGAACAGAAAACAAAGCAAATCTCGAAACATTTCCCATTTTGTTTTAAGGAGTTAGGACCCTGATTCGATGTTTCCTGGGCTTGTTTGAGCTGGATGCTGTCTAGTGAACCCTGACTCACGATGTCCTCGTGGGACAGTGCACAACTGCCCCAGGGCGCTTTCTTGGCAGTGATTTTTTTTAAAATCATTTTATTGGGGGTTCTTACAGCTCTTATCCCAATCCATCCATCCATCCATTGTGTCAAGCATATTTGTACATACGTTTCTTGGATGTGATATTTATGCAACAGGTCTCTAGGTTGTTTTCCTGAAGAGCCATTGAGAGAATTCAAGCCGCCAGGCTTTCTGTTAGCTTAACCTTTGAGTCAATGGCTGCTTATTTTCTCGAGAATAGTTTTGTGTTTTCTTTCTTTCTTTGGAAACTACCTCCACAGTGACCCTGCACTGGCACCTCCTGACGTTTGTCCTTCCATCTGTGACCACAGAAGCCTGGAGATGGTTTCATTCTCCGTGATGCTTATGAAAATCAAGAATCAATGGAATGTGAATTTACAGGGATACGAGAACTGAATTTTTTTAAATTAATTTAAATCATACAGGGACTAGCCCTTTGTATTGTTATAGATTTAATATTGCTCAAGATGCATTATTTTTAAAATTTTCATCTTTAGTATGATGTATCAATGACTTAACCATGATCCCCAAACTTTGCATGTATTTCTAGAATGAAGACCGAATTAAAGAAAGGAGGAGACAGCTAGGAGATTCCAAGCACTACTGTCCAGTGGTTCTCAAGGAAAACTTCATCCTACAACCAGGCAATGTAGACGAAGCTGTAAAATATCGAGAAAAGATCTACTACTTTTCCAGTCCTGAAACTAAAGAGAAGTTTTTGGAACACCCTGAGGAGTATATAGCCCACAAAGAACCACTAAAGGTGAAAATCTTAATTACAGCTCCTTAGGTTTTACTCCTTAAGTTTGGGGACTTTCCTTAACTTAAGAACTTCCTACCCACCTCCCCCACTGAAGTCTGAGAAGTTCCTCATCTGAAATAACAATAAAATGCCTCAGAGAACAACAGTTTTGGAATATAACATAACAACAAGGATCCATTTTGATTTCTACATCGATGCTTTACTACAGCAGGCTTCAAAATGTTTGTGGAAATTTTTCATTATCCTTTCATTCCATTTTTCCATGAACTCAGTCAGCATGGACGCCGTGGCAGGGAGCTTGGTTTGGGTACGTGGTGTAGGCAGAAGTGGTTTGAAATCATCTGTAGAAGGATGATACCGACCAAGTGAGGCTGCAGTTGGCTGGTTCGCATTCAGATGGGTGTTTACTGGAGTGAGTTTACCTTTGATTGGCTTACTATCAGAAGCAGAACGCTGCCACTGATGGATCCAATTACAAAGAAAAAGTGTAAGATATGACAAAATAATAATAATTTATAAATTATCAAGGGTTCGTGGGGGAGGGGAGAGTGGGCAGGGGGTGGAAATGAGGAGCTGATACCAAGGGCTCACGAAAACAGCAAATGTTTTGAGAATGATAATGGCAACATAGGTACAAATGTGCTTGACACAATGGATGGATGGATGGATTGTGATAAGAGTCACATGAGCCCCCAATAAAATGATTTTTTTTTAAAAGAAAAGAAAATGTCCTCTAAACTCAATTGCCCATCAACTAAATGGGCTTAAAACAAATTACCAGGACTATAAAGCAATCAGTCTTTGCCTCAATTTGTGGGAACATTTTCATTCTTATTGATCGGCCATTGGGACGAATTTTCCTACTTTCTTTAAAAACATAAGCTTGAGGATACATGATGGCAATATTTTATTCGTTTTTTATAAATCATTCTACAGACTACATCATTCTACAGATTCAGATCACAGTCTTCATTTTTATGCTTTACTTTCTGATTCTCTTCCACAAGAATACGTATATTTTTCTAGTGTGTATAGCTTTCTGTTCTCTGTTTTTTCACTTAATATTATATCAGAGAAGTTTTTCTCTTAGTACATAGATATCATAACTTAATATTTTATATCATGATAATCATTTTCAGCATCAAACTTATTTTAGACATTCGTTCCTAGTGGTCTCCCTCTATGAATATGAAATGGTACTTGGGGGGAAATATTTGGGGCCATCATTCTTGTTTCTCTTGAGTTGCCTGATTAATATAATTCTCTGGATTGGGATTACGGAATCCAGCTATATGAATCGCAGTTATATAAATCACAGTTTTGTGCCAGGCCTTCCCAAGCATAACATTTGGAACATGATTTAAATTCTTCTGGATAATTTGGGCCATTTTCATGGACTTCAATTTTTAAATGATGCCCTCAGGGACTGTTGAGGCTGTGGAAGGGGACATTTAAGGGTTGCGGCCATTGATCTTGTATCGCTTTCAGCTGTCATTTCTCTCCAATGAGTCATTCTTTGTCTCCAATCTATGGTCTTTTTTACACAAATCCATGCTGGTCTGTCTGGGGAAACCAGCCTCCAACCAGCGAAGGACCAGAAAGCACCATTGTACAGTGATAATATATAAAGATTATAGTAAAATCCTAGAGGATAATATATAAAGATTATAGTAAAGTCCTAGAGGATAGGGAAAACAGACAAAAAGAGAATAAAATAAAGGAATCAGACACATTTCATGGTAGCATGCTCACCTCAACTCCTCTTGATGGTCCACGTGGAACTGGGAGAAGTGAGAGAGAATCTTTACCATCTTGGGACATTTATAGGGAGCCCTAAGATATGCATATCCCATTGTTAGATGCGTCACAAGGTGAGTGGTATCTACATTAAGGTCCCTGAGCTCACAGGTGAGGAAACCTAATACGTGCAATGGGGGGAGGGATGAGGGGGTTGGAGAGAGAGCAAAAGGATGTCTGCTTCTATAGTGAAAGCTGCCATGTGCTTGTCAGAGGTAACTTTAAGGCAGCACTATGATGGGAGGATATAGTGGGGAACAATATTAATTATGAGAATGGGATTGGGACTCACCTCCAACTCACCAGGGTGAAAGCCTCCCCCAACCCCCAGTAACCCAGCCTGCCAGGGCCCTTAATATATGAGAATAACGGATTCATCCCTATGCAGTCTCTTCCCGTCGTCCTCTGCTCCCCACCTGGGTCAGCGCCTGAAAGTCTGCTGATGAGCCCAAAGATTTTCTGCAAAGATCAAGTGCAGGAGGTTCATCACAGGCATTGTCTTCCATGTTCAGCTCTTGTAATGTCCTCTGCACTAACAGCAGTATTCTAGACAGATCGGGTTGCCCCAGATTTCACCTTCATTTCCCCAGCAGTCTTCCCCCCCACCCCCCGAGCGATTTGAAATGTGATCAGACTGGTTCTGGGTTTTGTGCTGCACTTTGTTTGCCCGTCGCTTGGTTTCTTCACTGTTTATCTCTCTCCACATCATGCTTCTTGCTCGTGTTCTGAGGACAAGCAGCCCTCCCTTCCCCGCCACAAGCCCATCTCAGAAGCCAGGTCCTTAAGAAGCCTGCGCTGACTTCTCCAGTGACTGCTTCCTCATCCGAGAATAGTGTACTTACATCTCCATTTCTTGAGAGATCAGCTTAACCCATTTAGAAACTGACCCCCTGAGATGAGAAGTGAAAGCTTGGCTTTTGTGCTGCCTCTTCTTTCTTAGAGTTTTATGTCCATGGTGCTTTTCATTCTGTTGTTGCCACCCTTTCTAATTTTAAAGAGCATTCTCTGATTTCCATTCTTTTTACCTGTGTTGTGAATCATTTCTCTTTCCTCTGCACTTAACAGAGAAACGTGAGCCCCTCCGCCCTTTCCCTCCTCCCTCTCGGGCCCCACGACTGTGCTATTTCTCACAGTTGTTAACATCTACACTCTGTCCAGCCTCCAACCAACCATTACATGCGTTGCTCCTGAAGTGACTCAAAAATAGGAAAACCAATCAATTGTTTTTAATGTGCAAAATTTCAGGCCAATGGTATGTTAGTATTTGATGTCTTTCTCAGAGCTAGCATGAGCTCTTAGCAATACAATACAATCAATCTTCCTGCCGTTTCTCCTTGCAATTGTGTTTCTTGTATTCTGCCTCTGTCGGATGCGCTCATTTTCCTTGGCTTTCAAGCACGTGATGATCATTGTGCTCCATTTCCTGCCAGCGACCTCCTACCCGAGTCTACCATCCTCCTGCAGGTCACCATCCTGCACCCCCTTCACCGTAGCCTATTTCTGTCCTCGTTTTACTGGCCTAGAGTTCGCATATCATACAATCCAGTAGTTCATCTATGGGAAGAAGAGTCCTACAGTCATCACCACAATCAATTGGAGAGCATTTTGTGCTTTCTTGTGCCCATTGTTATTAGCCTCCAATTTCCCCTAACCTCCCATTACTCCAGTCACTACCTCTATAGATCTACCTGTCCTGGATTTCATATACAGAGGAATACACACACACACACACACACACACACACAACTCACAACAGTAACAAAGTAAAACAGAAAAACCTCAATCGAAAAGAAAGCAGAAAACACTTTAAAACTGTATTCTCATTTTGACTCACTGAATCCAAGATGATGTAAATGAAAAAGAGGGAGGGAGAGAGGGAAGGAATTTACCCCAAACTGACTTAGCTGAAAGGTCCTAGGGAAGACAGTGGTGGGATTCCCTGTGGTATCCTGCCTAGCCTCAAGTGTCAAGTGTAGCCACGAGGGCCCAGTTTCTCTCTCTCTCTCTCTCTCTCCATCTCTCAAGTCTGCTTTCTCTGGGGATGTATATTCTCAGAGTTTCATCCTGTGGGGAAATGGCAGCAGGAAATCCAGATCTTATTCCTTTTGGTTCTCAAAACTAGTAAAAAAGGACTTGATTTTTTCCCCCAAAGAAATTGTCAGTAAGTCTCACTGAACCAATCACAGTGGCCAAAAGCACGTGGAGCATCAAGTTGACTTCAGTTTTGTATTATGCCCACTGCTTGAACTAGTGACAGAATCACATCACACACTAACGGTCATCACACTAAGTGATGAGTGGTCTCCTAGACATCGATCCAGACATGGCTGACAAAAAGAATGGTCAGTAAGTGTTAGGTGGGAATAACAAGTTATGTACATGTTTTCCTTTTGTGGGTTTCTTTCTTTCTTTCATCCTTCATTGGCTAAAACACAGAGATGGCATTAGACTGCTAGCTTCAAGGTCAGCAGTTAGAACCCACCAGGCCTTCCTCAGGAAAAAGATGAGGCTTTCTACTCCCATAAACAGTTACTGTCTCAGAAACTCACAGAGGCAGCTCTCCCCCACCCTATAGGGCTGCTATGAGTCAAAATGACCCGATGGCAAGGAGTGAGTTGCTGAAACACTTACCAGCTTTCTTCGTATCTGAAAATACCATTATTTGGTTCTCATAGATAATGGATAGT
Source organism: Echinops telfairi (assembly GCF_000313985.2). Classification (NCBI taxonomy): domain Eukaryota; kingdom Metazoa; phylum Chordata; class Mammalia; order Afrosoricida; family Tenrecidae; genus Echinops; species Echinops telfairi. Next base: position 39,903,085 of record NW_022107431.1, on the reverse strand, counting down.
TTGCATGGGCATGGTTTCTAAGTCAAAAATCATTTTCCTTTCAGAGTAACTTGGATGTATCTTCCCCTTGTGTGTGTTCCCTGGTATACCTTGTCCCTTCATCTTTAAACTCTCCTCTGAGCATTGACTTCACAAGGACAAGAAGTGTAGGCTGTTCTACTTGGCTGATTGAAATTTGTAACTTCACCCCTTGCAAAACCCCAGCTTCTTTGCCGTTTACACTATCCCTTTATATACTGTTGCCCCATACTTGTTTCCAACCACCTGCCAATTTCGTGGTCATTTCTCCTTGCTCATCAAAGACTTATGCTCCTGCTTCCTCACAGCTATCATCAGCATTCTGGGCAATTTCAGCAGCCATGTGGATTCTCTAGCTTCGGACCTTTCATCTCCAGGTTGGGTACTATACACATTCAGGGAAGAGTCTCTCGTGTTATTAGGAGCTTCTTTTGGTTGGTAGAGAGAGTTTATATTTGCCTGTGTTAAGCAAGTCTCTTTCTATTATTTAGTCTATAAAACTTATTTCAAAGGTAGATCTAAATATTCCATTTTATCAATTGCCTTTCGTCATGTGCTATTAAGAGGCCCCTGTGGAAACAAGCTGTGTCCGTCAGTGGTTGAAGAGATCAATGGAACCTGGTACGTGTACACCATGAAATAGTAAGCAACTAAAAGGATAATAGGAAGTCCATGCTACATCTTATAACATGGGTGAATCGAGAGGGCATTTTCCTGAGTGAACTAAGTCCATCACAAAAAGACAGAGTTTGTATGGCCCCTGAGTGATGAAACATTGAAGCGTCAAGAATATGCTGTCACAGAGAAAGCAAGGTTGCCCTTTCATGTTAGCAGAGGTGAGATGTCGTCAGAAGCTGTCGAGGGGCTCCACCTCCTGTGCACCATGCAGTGAGGCGCTGGCCTGGCCCGCCCCACCTCACCATCGTTGTTATGTTCGGGATGGGAAGAAAGGGATGGACAGTCACCTTCCAGGTCGTAGACACTTGTTATTTTTGGTGATGGGAAAGATGGGAAGTCTGCACAACATGACCAAGGAAAATGAAGACACTGAAAATATACAAGGAAAGGGAATGTTGGTAAATGCTCTAACATATACAGTTTTGCATCAATGTATGCCTATATGCATAATAGTCAATGTCACGGAATGATTTGAATAAAATTGTTCAATGGGAACCTAATTTGTTAGGTAAATTTTCACCTAAAACATCATAGAGTTCTTTATAGGTGATCCTGTGGACATGGATAATTCTGAAGCCCATTGTCGCAGGCGTGACAAAGAGCCTTGTTCTTCGGGATGTTGCAAGGTTTCCGCCTCTCCGTAACAGGGGCCAGTCTTCCCACTGTTGTATTGCTCTGTCTTAGTGGAAAATATTGGCGTTCTCTAACAGATTTCTGCCTGATGCAGCTTCTGACTGTCATAGGTTTTAGTATTTTAATTGCTATCCTGGCATTTCATTGCTCTTGAGTTCCTGAAAATGATAACCCCTATGTGCCCTGAAGGAAATCGTTGATTAGTCTATCATGTTCCTCTTCTCCACTGACCCCATTCCCCGTCCCTTGACAGGCTCCTCCACTACGGCTGTGTCTTCTCGGCCCCCACGGCTCTGGCAAAACTGTCTGTGGAAGTTCTTTGGCAAAAAAGTTAGGCATTTTTCATATTCAGTTTGAAGAATTTCTTCAGGAAAAATTAATGCTCAAAACGGAAAAGAAAGTTGGGCCTGAATTTGAGGAGGACTCTGAGGATGAACAAATGATAAAGCAAGAGATTGAAGAGCTCGCCATTCAGGCCAACATTGTGCTGGAGGAAGAAAAGACCAAGAAGCCGGTAGTAAACCTCTGATATATAGCATTATTTATTATTACCGGTGTACAGTACTTTGGGAGGAAGAGCAGAAGTAGTCAAAAATATTATAGAGTTTCTAACAAGGAAAAAAAAACAGCCTATGGAAAATATTTACTCATTATTCCCCAAATGTTAAATATAGTTCTTACCACCGATCTAGACTGTACACTACTGAGAGAAACCTTTTTCTGACAAGGCCTCTGTATAGGGCTTAGTTGGAGCTGTGTTATTTAATAGCTTTTCTCTAGCAAACAATGTTTTAATTGCTATGTCCTCTATCAAATATCATTCAAAAGAGATCTGCCAATACCAATGAGATTCAAAATTAGTAACTTCTAAAGATATGCCACAAAGAAAGTATTTGTGGATCTGTGATCATGTCTATCCTGGGTTGTGAAAAGAAAGGTTTTACTTCTAACTTACTTACTAACTATTTCTGATATACCCAGATCATTATTGTCTCAAATGAAATCCCGTGAATCGGCCTAACTAGATGGAGCAGGACTGTGGTATCCTAATAGGTGATATGGCACCCCTTCGAACATATTCTTGACATGTTTTCCATTTATTTTTGGTGAAGATAGAGAAACTGAGATTCTATGACTTTGAAAAAAATGTATTTTGAAACAGATTTTTCCCTATATGTTACAACTTAGTAGTCCCATCATATTGAGAAGAGTTATGAATCATTACTCCAGTCAGTTTCAGAATACTTTCTTCTTTCTTGTACTTATTGCTGTTAGCTCCCTCCAGCCTGCCCTGCCGTGCCCCTAGGTGATTATTAATCCAGTTACTGTAATTTACCTATACTGGATTTCATATGCAGAAAATCACACAAACAGAAACAAGAAACAAACACAATGCCAATAACAATGGCATAATAAAACAGAGAAGAACCTCAGTCAAAAAGAAAGCAGAAACTATTAAAAACTTAGACAACTTTAAAATGAGTCAAAAGGACAGTCTAGTGATAAGGTGTTACATTTTAGCCTAACTACCGTTTTTAAAAATTAAATAGCTGTATTTTTTTTTTTAATGTAGGAAGTTGTGTCCTACTTTTCTAGATTTTTCGGTTTGGATCTCTTTTTCTTTTAAAGTTTTCTGTCATTCGACTTCTCAAGAGTCACATTAAGAGATTTTAGTTTGAAATATATTCCTCTTCCTGGTAAGTGGAATTTTCCATGTATAACCCTAGTGGCACTATCACGTAATCATTGGACTGCTAACAGCAAGGTCTGTGGTTCAAACTCACCAACTGCTCCCATAGAGCTTTATAGCTATGAGTCAGAGCCAACTTGATGGCAGTGGGTTATTCAGCTTCAAAATTTTGGAATGACAAAAATACTAAATAAAAATAGTTCTAGTCTTAAAGTTTCCACTTAAGAGTGGGCCTACTTTAACGAGAGCTGACCTGTGTTAATGAGCACAATATGTTCCATTTTTACTATGATGTTTGAATCCCCCTATGCGTGACGGCATGATCATCCCTTAATCACCATCTAGGGTGGAGAGATAATACTGTATGACTACAAGAAAGACAACAGAAATCAGTAAGCCTGGTGGTGGTGACTTAGACAGTACAGGGCTTTAACACAAAGTGGATGAAACAGATACCTGACTCCACGTTTAACGATCAGTCATTCTCTCTCTCTCTCTATCTCTCTCTCTCTCTGATATATATATATATATATATAGATATAGATATAGATATAGATATAGATATAGATATATATATATCAGACTGATATATATCTATATATATATCTATATATATATAGATATATATCAGTCTTGCTAACTGCTAGTAACTTCTCTGAAACAGAGTAGATATAAGTTAATATTTAAAATCCTATTAAATATTGGTTTAAAAAGAGCCTCCATTTAAAAACTTAAAATACAAATCACAGTATAAACAGTTGGCCTGAAAAAAAGGCAATTATCTTCATAGTCAGCTAAAAATATAGTATTTTTTATTTAATATAGTTTTGTTTTACTTTCTGATTCTTTGCTTTTAGCCTCCAGAAGTACATCTTACAGAAGAAGAAGACGCAATCAAATCAAATCTAATAGAAAATGAGCCACTGCCTCCAGAAATTCTCGAAGGGATTCTCTCTGAGTGGTGGTTTAAGGAACCAATATGGTATCTTGATCGATATAGGATTATACTCTTTTAAACCATTATTATTTTTATTCCTAAAGTTAAAGGTAGAGTTTTGTGACTCTTAATTGAACATCTGGGGAACTTTTCAAAAGTACTAATGACTAGAGCTCACTCCAAGCTGTCAGACTCTTTGGCGGTATAGAGGCTGGGGCCCAGCCACTGGCTTTTGGGAAGCTCATGGGATGGCTCCAATGTGTGGTTGTGACTAAGAATCCCTGTTCTGAGCCCAAACCAAACCCAAACTCAGCTCCATCAAGTCAAGTCCAGCTCAGAGCAACCCTTGGGACAGAGTACACCTGTCCCCTCAGGGTTTTGATGCTGTCCATTTTTACACGAGTAGACAGCCTCCTCTTTCTCCCGCTGAGTGGCTGGTGGGTTGGACACACACACAGGCTTTGTGGTCAATAGCTCAGTGCATAGCCCACTACGTCACCTGAGCTCCTTATTCGAAACCCAGGTACCCTAATTATGAGCTGGACTTTTCCCCCCTATTTCTTTTTAGCAATTACAGTGAAATCTGTGAGAACCAGACTCGATGAGACTGCCTTGCTTTTCAGGGTCTCACAAGCTTTCTGCCTTTGACAGGTGCAGGCTTAAAAATATGTTTGCTCTGTATTAGTAGATAATAGCTGTGTTTTCCTTCTCTGACAAGTTTCCACCTTATACAAGTTCCAGCTTTCATAGGTGTCACTGTTCTGTTAGAGCCACTTCATGAACTCACTGCCAGCCAGTCCATTCTGACTCACAGAGACCCTATAGGACAGGGTAGAACTGCCCTGTGAGTTTCCCAGACTGTCACTGTTTACCGGAGTAGTAAGCCCCATTTTCTCCCAAGCAGCAGCTGGGAAAAACTGTGGACATTGCAGATCAGAGCCCAACGCATAACTACTTCACCACCGGGGCTCCACTGAATGGCTATCCTTCTAGTGTGTTATCCTTTTACCAAATACTAGAAACAATCTTGATACCACACAGGAAAATATAAGAATCCCCAGGTCACCGTCTTTAATCAGACACTCTCTTCTCTTTGGTTCTACTTGCAAGTGGCTTCTTATACCAGCTACCTGTATTTAGGTGAAACTTCACAGGCTAAGGAGACAGTTCTCTACAAGACTGCCCTCCCTTGACTTCAGACACCAGACACACATTTGGCTGTTTTCTTCACTTCTATCTGCTTACAATCTGGGGGTCCTCACTGCCCCTTGGGCTTGATTATTCCTCAAACAATACACAGAGTGCTCTACCTACCATTACAGTTTTAGGATATTTAAAGTATGTGAATTAGAACCAGCCCTAGATAGAGAACATACAAGACACGGTCTAGGAGGGTCCCACCACCACTCACCTGTCAGTTTGTCATACTGTGATGGCTTCCATGTTTCTGTGATGATGGAAGATATGCCACTGGTGTTTCAAAGACCAGCAGGGTCATCCATGGAGAACAGGTATCAGCGGCACTCCCAGATGAAGAACAGACTAAGAAGAAGCAATCGACAGTCAATTTCTAAAGGGTTAGTTACTGGAACCCTTATGAATAGCAGTGGGACATTGTCCGAGACAGCTCTGAAGAAGAGCCCCTCAGGTCAGAAGGCACTCAAAAGACAACCGAGGAAGAACAGCCTCTTCAAAGGAGAGCCACCTTAATGACATGAATGGAACAAACCCCTCTACCTTTTTATTAGGAAAGCCGCTGCCCTTAGAAAGCACCTTGAACAATAAGGATGCTAAATTCTGGCCAATTTTGGTTGAGAGTCAGTTCACCGATTGGCTCCATAATATAGGACGAAGCGGACCCTGCCTCCTAATTAGAAGTATGAATCATCCGCAGCCCCTGCCCTCATTGCATAAATGTGTGTATGTACTTGAGCACTAAGATCAATGTTTACCCCAAAATGAACTCTACCAGCTTCCAAAATCCAAAAGTCATAAAAATAGGTGTGTTAGCCCAGGGGCTTAGGTGGAGAGCAAATGTTTTGAGAATGATGAGGGCAATGAATGTACAGATGTGCTTTACACAATTGACGTATGTATGGATTGTGATAAGAGTTGTATGAGCCCCTAATAAAATGATTAAAAGAAGAAGAAAATCAATGCCACTTTCAGTATGCATTACAACTCGATATAAAGAAAGCCCAAGTTCCACAACTGGACCAATAATCAACATCATGATAAATAGCGGGGGGCGGGGGGTGGGGGGGATGAAATTTTCAAAGATCTCTTTTCTCTTGGATCCACAATCCATGCTCGTGGAAACAGCATTCAAAAAATCAAAGGACACATTACATCAGGCAAGTCTGCTGCTCAAGATCTATTTTAAAGTGTTGGAAAGCAACGATGCCATTTGGGAGACTGAAGTTGACCTTAACTCAAGCCATCGTGTTTTCAATCACCGTATATGCACGTGAAAGCTGGACCCTGAATAAGGAAGCCCACAGAAGGGTCGATGCAGGTGAACTATCGTAGTGGAGGAGAATACTCAAAGTGCCGTGGACTGACAGAAAAACAATGAAGTCTATCTTGGAAGAAGTACAGCCAGAATGCTCCTTAGAAGCAAGATGGGCAGACTTTATCCGATATACTTTAGACATATTATCAGGAGAGACTAGTCCCTGGAAAAGGACATCTTGCTTGGTAAACTAGAGGGGCAGCAAAGAGAGGGAGCCAGCCGCTTAAGGAAATGGATTCAGACAGTGGCTGCAGCAGTGGGTTGAAGCCTAGCAATGATGGTGCAGGTGGCTCTGTACTGTTCTCTGGTACACAGTCATGAGGAGTCAGACTGAGCTCATCGGCACTACCAACAAGAAGGAAGCTCCCGAATGCAAAGCTGCTGGGTTCCCAGAAGCCTATCACCCTCCTGGCATGTGGATGTTGTTAACACAGAACACTGCTAACCAGGAAAGCTCGTCTAAACTTAGGAGCTCAGCATTTTATTATTGTGCAGTCGTTTTAGTTATTTATTTATAATCATTTTATTGGGGGCTCATACAACTCTTACCACAATTCATACATACATCCATTGTGTCAAGCACATTTATACATTTGTTGCCATCATCATTTTCAAAACATTTTCTTTCTACTTGAGCCCTTGGTATCAGCTCCTAATTTTTCCCCCTCCCTCTCCCACTCTCTCCCTCATGAACCCTTGATAATTTATAAAAAAATTTTTTTCATATCTTACACTGACCAATGTCTTCCTTTACTCACTTTTTTGTTGTCCATTCCCCTGGGAGGGGATTATAAGTAGATCATTGTGATTGGTTACCCATTTCTCCCCCCACCTTCCCCTTCCCCTCCTGGTATGGCTACTCTTAACATTGGTCCTGAGGGGTCCATCTGTCCTGGATTCCCCGTGTTTTCAGGAGCTCAGCATTTTTATTAAAGCTTCACTATGAAGTCATTATCGACTGAATCCACGGTCAGTGATTTAACCCAATTTGCAGCCCCTTTCCACTGCCCAAAGCCAGCCAGGTAGCCTGAGTCGAAGAACTCCATACTTCTAATCACTTGATTAGTTGGTTGTTGTTGTTTTTCCCCCTGGTAGGACCAGAAGGAGTCATATCATTAGCATAAATTATCAAAAGGTTCCTCATGAGTCATCTCATTAACAAGCTATCACTGGAGGTCCAGGGGTCCACACTTTTAATATTAGAGTTGCTCCAATCACTGTAGAAATTCCCAGGATTTAGAGGCTACCTCCCAAGAACTGCCACTCAAATTCTTTATCCCATAGGTTTTGTGGTTACCAACCAAGGACTAGGGAGTCTCCCTGGGCAGTTCTGTTCTGCCCTTGAGGACCCCAGTGTGTTGGAGTCAACTTGATGGCAATGAGTTTGCTCTGGTTTTGGTTTCCCAATAACCAGAAACTAAAGTCCAACCAACTCTTTATTAAATGCCACCTGAAAGTTTGGTAGTTCTAGGATCAAGTTCTGGTCCAAACAGAAATCTTCATCTGCCTTCTCTGTTAGAACTAAACCAATCACTGGCATTGGCTCCTTCCTATGTCCTGCGGAGTAGCAGGGACTCATGGGAAGGCAGGCCAGATCAGATTTCGCCAGTCTACCCACAGGATACCGAAGCGAGCAAGGGGGAGTGGAGAACAGCCATGATGAGAGCTTACGTTTTTCTTGAATTGGCGATGTTTGAGGGTTCGCCTGCAAGGGAGATAATAAGTTCATCAGGATGCAGGCGCCTCCCAAACTAATTGTATAGCTCTTTTTTCCCTGTGATCTTCTCACAACTTGTAATACATTTCTGGTTAATAGTACCTAAACTGCTGGGTTACAATTTTACATTATAAATATCAACTGTTTTCATCATCTTAATCCAATTCAGTAGATTTGTGGGAAGAAACACCATGGATACCCAAGTCGAAGTAGTAAAAGAAATAAATTATATTTCAAAACTACCGTATATATTCGAGTATAAGCCGGCCCAAATATCAGTCGAGGCATCTAATTTTACCACAAAAGCTGCATTAAAAATATGCTGAAAAACTTGGTTAATACACGAGTATACACAGTATTCCTTGAACATCTATAAAAAGTTGAGATTTTTTATCTCTGTCGTAAGTATTTTAGGCAGATGTGATGAATTATGAAAATGTCCACCTAGTTCCACAGGTTTTATTCTCGATGGCTTCCCACGGTACCTGGAGGAGGCCCAGTTTCTGGGAGAGCGTGGCTTTTTCCCCGATGCTGCTGTTTTCTTACAAGTTGATGATCAAGATGTCACTGATCGTCTTCTTCCTACTCACCTGGAGAAGTGGAAACAGAAACAAAAGAAGAAACTGGACAGGAAAAAACTCATCAAAGATATGAAGACAAAAATACGGGTCAGTATCCAGTAAAGCTTCCCGGGGATAAATGTGTTCACCGTCTTGATGGAATTGGAAAGGGTCCTTTCAGAGTATACTTGTTCTGGTTTTAATGCCAGAGTCAGCATGGAGACATCACTCAACTATCACACGAGTCAGTGTCTGAGGCCTTTGTGGTGGGAGGCCAGTGTTCAGCACAGAGCTGGCCTTTTGATTCCCAGCCTCTGACTGCTGCTGGTTTGAGTGGCCGGAGCAGAGGAAGAGTGGACTCAGGGTATGGATGAGTGCTAATAAGTATTAGAAAATTATCTTCATGCATTATGGGAATATAAAGAAGACTATGTTTTCGCAACTCTCCGGTTAAAGGGCTTATGGTAAAATTATAGGTTTGGTTTGGATTTTTTATAAAAAGGAAAATAATATAAATTTTAGGAGCCCTCCTAAGCTGTTTACCCAAAGGTTGAGAGTTCAAACCCATCAGCTGCCTGAGAAAGATAAAGCTATCTGCCCTCGGAAAAGATGTACAGCCCCGGCAGCCTTATGGAGCAATGCCACGCTGCTGGCTTCTAGCGTCATGAGTAGGAATCAGCTGGATGAGCGTTTTTCAACTGAACCCTCATAAGAACAATACAAGATCTCTGGGGGCTCATCAACGAAATTCATTTGATTCAACTCTGTTTTCTAAGTCCACCAACAAGTATTTCTTGAATACCTATGTATGTGGTGTAATCGTAGGATTTTTCCCACAAACATTTTGAAGTCCTTTGGTGTGCTCTCAATATTAACTAGATCAAAGTGGCCTGGGCCCAAACCCAGAGAGCACGTCCTTCATTCCCTTCCCGTGATGGTTGTGGTTTGATGCTGTTGAGTCCGTTTGGATGCACAGCAGCCCCCGGGCACAGCAGAAGGAAACACTGCATGGTCCTACACCAGCCTCACAATCGTGGCTGCTACTGTGACAGTCCATTTCATTGAGGGTCTGCCCCTTTGTCCCTGGCCCTCTACTGGTCCCTCGATCATCTCCTTCTATGTAGAGATTCCATCTTGGAGAGGCCTGAGTCAATGAGACCCCAAACACAGAATCACTTAACAGGCCTCCACTTCGAGGCTGTGAACATAAACTTTCCTCATATACACATATGTCTTTGGGGGGGGGGCTGTTTTAAGACTATTGATATGTCTTTGGAGGGGTGGAGCGATTAAGACTATTGTATTTGAGTAACATCATTAAAAAAGATTATCAAGCATTTTCAAAAAGTCCCCTCCAAGTGTTTCCTTCTAAAAAATCAACCAGTCAAAAAATCAAGAAATTCTCCTATTTCTCTAAGCATGAAGAACACACAAGCAAACACAGAATAAATGTTGGCAAAGGAGTTCTAACTTTCGGAGGAAGAGGGACTGGCACTTGGCACTGTTTCTCGGGGAGTGGGGGGTGGGAGGGGGGAGGGAGTAAGTTCCACCGCAGAGCGATGGATGTAGCCTGATAACAGCCAACACACCCTTTTCTGGGAACATCCTCTTCTCACCCAAATAAGATTCCCTGTTTGGAAAAAAGAAACAGGATTAATATTAAAGTCATTTTGATCCTCACTCAGTAAGATTTTTAAATCTCTCTTTCCTTTAACCAGGATGATATGATTACTAAACGAAGGGCTGAACTTTTATCAGAAAGAGAGAGAAAAAGGAGAGGGGAGGTAAGTGAAGGGCACGGACAGGGTTCACGTCTGACTAATGACTGCACATCCTTCTGATGTTGTGTCTGATCCTTCCGGGTTCCCATGCGTGCTGTACGATGACCGTTGAGTATATCTGAAATCAGAAAACGAGTAATAAACCATTTTTAAAGGTAAGGACACCACCAAAGATGGTTACATTAATCTCACATAAAATATAATACGACACTAAAAGATGGTCTTTTGAACTTTTAGCTTTGCTTCCCACTCCTTCAACCACAGGTAGATAGACAGGAAGCCTGTGACCTTGTGCTAACATATCTCAAGATAAATAATGGAATGGGGCAGGGACATGCAAACCCTCACCAGACCCCTGTGCAAGATAGTTACCTCAACTCTTATTCTCCATCTGCTGATTTTTTTTTTAAAACAGGCTAAACCTTGAAGATCATGGGGTTTGTTTTATTAAGAGAGGAACTGTTCCCTAGCTAACTCCAATGCCACAGCCAAGATCCCAGAGGGGAGGAGGAGATGTGCCCAGATAGGCTAGTTCTCAAAAGGCACATGTATACAGCCAGCTTGCCCTGCCCTGCCAAGGCAAAGGGTAGCACAGCGCTTCCTTCTTCCATTCCCTTCTGGCTGAAGCCATCTTTAAGACTGACTGTCCTAGAACCTGATTTCCATCAGTATAAAAATATTTGTCCAAACCAGGTGGATGAGAAGAGAACAATAGAAAACGTGTACTATTTGCTACACAGGCAATCACTTACTTACTCCTCCGATGTGGTGTAGTTAGGCTGGGTAGATGAGAAAAACAAATCCAGAGACACTCATATATGTGTAAGAAAGAGCTTTATAGCAAGAAGAAATTGTATATCAAGAAAATGTCCCAGCCCAATCCAACGCAAGTCCAATATTAGTCCCTAAGTCCCTCTTCAGACTCACGCAGCCACATGCAGAGATGCAGAATGCAGGCTGGTGGGGGCCACGCCCTGTGGATCCAGTGGCGGTGGTAGCATCACAGGGGTCTGGCAGCCCTCAGGGTCAGCCAGCAGGAACGTGAAGGCAAAGAGAGGGGGAGGGGGAGAAGGCTACCCCCCAAAAGGAGTCCCCCTCCGGCTGTGACCTGACTGACAGGTTAAATTCCACCCCTGCGCTTGTATCTATCCTCAAAGTGACGTGAAGTTATGTAACTACCACAGGAGGTCCGGTTGGATTCACACGCTGAGTGTGGGCAAGAGCATGGCAGAAGAGGAGCCCAAGGTTACAAGGGTTGCCTTTCTCCAGGACAAAATATTGATGCCCACAAGCAAATTGAAAGCCACTCGATTGAGGGCATGATGGCACCACCTCTTTTTAGGTGGTTTCTTTGTAAGGCCATGTTTCGGTTTTCTCTAAGAACCTTTCCCTCCCTTATTTGTATCCCTTTATTCAGTCAGTCAGCCAGGTAGCCAGCAACCCCCCACTGAGTCTGTTTCAGACTCTGGCAAGTCAGTCTTGAATACATCGTAGAGAATCCTCTGGATGATTCCGGTGCCCATTCCCTTTAGAAACTAGTTCACAAGTATACTCTGTTCAAGGGGTTATGTTCATGCTTAAACTCAAAAAGACAGGCTTCATAACTTGCGATCAAACCCAGTTCACTTCCTTAAGCCTGTGGGAACCTCTTGGGGTCCCCTAGGGTCCCTGGTAGTATAGTGGGTTATGTACTGGAGTGCTGACCACAGAGTCCGCAGCTCAAAACCACTAGCCAAGGGAGGAGGCTTTCTGCTCCTGTAAAGATCTGTAGCCTCAGAAACCTGCAGGGGCAGATCTCTTCTGTCCTAAAGGGTTGCCATGAGTCAGGATTAAGCTGCTGCCCTGTGTTTTGTTTTGGGTGAGTGGTCCCCTTCAGAATCACCTCGAATGTCTCAGTAACACATTCCCAAGGGGACTGAGACTTCAAAGTCCAGTAGACCTACCCGACATCCTCTGTTCATGTCTCACGCACTCTGTCACTGCCAGATGCCCAGTGCTGACACGTAGCAGGTGCTCGATCTTGAGTTGTTCCAGTGCTGTGGTACAACACTGCGCCAGCTTCTCAAACCTCTCTGAGCATGTGATGCTTTTTCATCATAGAATGGAAATAATTCTTAGTCCTTCTTTCCTTTACTAATAACACTTTCGTTTCGTATCTTTTAGGACTCTAATTAAATTCTGCTTTTACCTACGAATTCGTTTTCAGAGTCTATTCAAAATGTTCTTCGTTTATTCATTTTTTCCCATCTGCCAGCATTAGAATGGTGTGTCTCCTTATACTTTCTTGAATTCAAAAAGTCAATATTCTATCTCAACTCATTAAATAGTATTTGGTAAGTCAGTGAGCCTGGCACACCATCTTTTATAAAGTTGGCACTGTGCCACATAGAATTAAAATCAGAAGCAAAAACAGAGCCCCTGCCATAGAGCTGACTCCCACTCCTGGCGGCGCTGCAGGACAGAGTGGAGCTGCCCACAGGGTTTCCAAGGCTGTGAATCTTTACAGACGCAGCCTCCCACATCTTCCGGGCTCCCCCCCGCCTTCCGGTTGGTTAGCAGTCAGTCTCTTAATACAGTTAGATTATACAAATAAGGTTAGAAGCACAAATTCTGAGTCTTGGGGTTCATTAAAGGTTGCAATTGCATATAGATTTTGTTCAAGGCCGTTGATGGATTTTTATCAACTGGGATGCTACCACCCCCAACAAGCAAGCCCTGAGCACACTTGCCCGTCTCTGGGATGACTGAGCGTGATGGGGAGACTGTGAGTGAGTCCACCCGGCCTCCCTCCGGGTTTCTCTTTCCCATCATCGACATTAGCATGGTGTGTTTTCTTCGCCTTTCTGGACTCCGAAGATCCCACGTTCTAGCTTAGCTAGTGAAATCAGGATGTGTGCGCTCCTCGCGATCATGTACGGAGCCAGAGCCTTCGTCCCTTTGGCCTCGGGACGCAGAAGACATGGCTGCATCACTTGCCTTTTTCAATGAATCGAGGACTCAGGCGCTGCTACAGCTTTCGCGCTCTCAACAAAAAAAGCAATGTCTCTACTGTCTGACTTCTCAGCAGCGAAGAGAGTTGTTAGCATCCTTTCAAAGGACCAGTGTGATACTCGCATTAATTTCATAGGAAAACATCGCCACCGTGTGGCATTTTAGTCGCCTGCTCGCCTGCTGGGGCGAACATTGACCCCATCACATAGCTATTTCTATTTTATACTTCCCAACGCATCAGAAGGAACCCTGGTGGCTAGTGGGTGACGCATTGGGCGGGTAACTTCAAGGTCCGCAGTTCCAACCCCAACCTGCCGGTGGGGGTGGGAAAAATAAGGCTTTCCACTGCAGGAAGATTGGCCATCCTGGAAACCTGCCACGTCAGGATAGCGGTGAACCCAACTCCTGGAAGGCCTAGCTTCGTTCTTACCCGCCACTACCTACCTCCACTCTTACCCTCCTGACACCTTCGCCCATGCCCCAGAACTAAACCATTTCAAAATTAATATTAAAAAAAACCAAAAACAAGAATGGAGAAACAAGGCCCTAAAACCAAGCACCTGTGGGAAGGAAAGGAAGGAGGTTGAGCAGGGAACCGAAGAGAAAGGACCCTGGCGCTCCTCATCCTCTTCCCCCCACTCAGAGACCCCAATCGGAACTCCGTTCCAAGGAACAGGGACTTGGTTCTAGAAAGACTAGGAAATGGCAGGCTGATCAAGCAATGGAAGGAAGAGGCCATGATAGGGCAAGCAGTGGAGGGGGGCTAACGAGGAAAGGGACTGGGGAGTCCTTTCGGAGGGCAGTCCACGGTAGCAGATGGGATGGTTACAGCTAGCAAGCAGGAAGTCAAGATGACTCCGAGGTTTTGAACTGGATGGTGTGCTCTGACTGAGACAGGGAGAAGGGTGTGTAGCCTCTGCCGGAGGGTCAGTATGGTGAGTTCTGTTTTGCACAAGCAGAACCATTCTCGACTGCAAGGGGGCCAGGAAGCCTGGCGCTGTATTAGCCAAAAACAGAGCAGGCTGATTCCAGAAATTCTAAGTTGATTCCTGTAAGAGATTGCAGAAGGAAAACATCAGGGTTCTCCTCTGAGCTGTTTCAGAGTCCAGCAAGTAAACATACCTGAACAGGGTGACAAGAGACAGGTTTATTCCAGTTATTCCAGGATTCATAGGTTTTCACAATAATCACAGGACACCACTGATACTCTGGGCAGGACGGTTCTTCCATGTTCATTGGGAAATGATCAACCCCTACATTTCCCCAGGGACCTTAGACCACCATCCCCTGAAGCTTCATGCTTCTGTGTCTGTCTTGATGAGACCACTAACTACATTGACGCCTCTGAGTAGGGATGCTTCGCATCTGGCGCTTTATCTTAGCAGTCTCACTAGCCTCTTTCCTGAGCCAGGACATTGCTACTGATAAAGCCCAGAAGGAATTTTTACTGCAAGGGAAGAGGCTGTTACATTTTGGATTTTTAACAAACTAAATCTTGAATTATGTTATTTTTCCAGTATTTTGATTAACAAAAAACTAACTCTTTCACCCTCGCTGTCAGCGTTGGTATTGAGTTGGGCCCCTAGCCACCGGGTCATTGGGTCTAACCCACCAGCCACTCTGAAGGAGAAAGATGAGACTATGTACTCCAGTAAAGATCTGTAGTCTCAGACGCCCAAGAGGGCAGTCCTCATCTGTCCTGTAGAGTCGCTATGAGTCGGAATTGACTCCATGACAGTGGGTGGGATACAATATAATACCAATATCCTTTCACGGCTTAAAAAAAAAAATTTTTTTTAAAACCCTTTTCCATGATGAGTCAATTCTGACTCATAGTGACCCTATAGAGGGTTCCCAAGGGTCTCATTTTTCTCCCAAGGAGTCTGGTGGGTTTGAGCCCCTGACTTTGCAGTAAGCAGCCTAATGCTTACTCAACAGTGCCCCCTGGATCATAGTCTTTAATAATCATTCATGTGTGATTCTTATTTCCCCAGATGTGCTATAAACTCTTAAAGGGCATGTACTGATCTATTAGGACAGTACTCCACCCCCAGGCGCTTATGGGTCAGAAGCGACTCTGTGGCAGCAAGTGTGGTTGTTGTTTTGTTTTGTCTTGTACAAAAGAACAATAGTCGCATCACAGTGTTAATAATAGCTGTTGTGTGTATGTTAATCCTAGACCTTTAACTGTTCTAAGAGCTGTCACTTTCATCCCCCAACAACCCTGTGAGGGGGGTATTTTTATCACTCCTATTTTACACATAAGGAAATGGATCTTGTTCAAGTTAACAAAATTCGTGAGTATTTAAAACTCTTTGAATTGTATGAAATATCATTATTAAGGCCATCAAAACACGAAACATTCTTATTACTACCTAGCTTCCACTGTGTGCTCCAAGCAAATTAAACCTAAAATTTCTCAAACCAGCCTTGCATTGTTCTATCTACTATCCCCATTATTTTCTATAGTCTCCTAATACTATCCATTGTAACTTTTTAACACTCTATTTACCTGTTTGTTTGTATGCCTTATCCCACTTTCAACTTGGTGAGGACAGAAAACATGCTTATTTTGCCCTTTTTAAAATTTTTCCAGTAATTAACATATATGCACTCAGTAATGATTTGTTAAAGTCACATTCTGACAGCCATGGGCATAAATAACATGTAGACATTATTGTCTATTTATGACACACTTGAAGGTGTGGCACTTCTGGGCATCGGATCTTTATTCTGCTCTGTGTTGCTAGATGAATTTTACCATGCCGTACCAACCAACATCCAGTTATTACAAACTGTTACAGATGATGAGTTCATAATATCATCCCTTACACATATCATAGGCATAGCCAAAGATCATTGTTCCTTCCTCAGGCTTCTGCTAAAGAAGATGAAGATATGAGTGAGGACGAGCTGGATGACGAGGAAGATAGTATTGAAAACATCCTCGATGAAGAGTTTCCAAAAGATGAGGAAGAGATGAGTGAGGAAGATGAAGAACAGGAAAGTGAGGCCGTTGAACGCCTGAAAAGTGAGCTGGGAGATAAATTTGAAACAGACCTGAGTAATCTACAAGTAATACAGGTGATTACTTTTCCTTTATTACTTTTCATAATTTGACAAAGTAACGGTTCATTTTCACCACAATAGAAAAGTACCATTTGACAATGAACCCCAAACAATTTGGTTTATGCCTTAGTGTGTTTTGTTTTGTTTTAACATTTCAAAACAAATATATTTCCTCAGCACCACTTATAATTATGCAAACACAATTGCTTATAGAGCAAAGGCCACTTGGAAGCCCACAAGGCCAGAGGTTCTGGTGACCAGCGTGCAGCCACATAGAAGCTGTAAAACCGCCATCCTTCAGGAGCTCTGGTGGTTCATTGGTTAAAGTGCTCAGCTGCTAAGAAAAAGATCTTGGTCCAAACCCACCAACTTCTCCACGTGGAGAGACCTAGGGCTGTTCTCCCTGCAGGATTACAGCCTAGGAAACCCTCTGAGGCAGCACTACTCTGCCCGACAGGGTTGCCGTGAGTTGGAATCAATTGGAAGGCACACGCGGACTGAGACCACCAGTCACTAATCAGGTCTATGTGCTGTGACTAAGTACTACTCGCCTTTCCTCACTGAATAGATGTGCTTTTATGCTTTCCCTGGCTCAGGAGGAATTTGACAAGTTTTTAATACCAATAATCAACATTAACGGAGCTCGGAAAACCCACATTGTACAATATATATTGGATAGCAAAGTGAAGCCAATGGTGGAAAATCGTGCGAGCATCTTTGAGAAATGTTTTTCAATAGCGCCACAACTTGCCCAGAAAATGCTTAACTATACCTACAGATATACAAGCTCATTTGGATATTGGGATCCAGTAAAGGTAATGTCAGCAAACGAATCTGAAAGCTATGTTCTTTCTATTCTTCTGGGATATTTTGTTTGTTTGTTTTCCAAGATAGTCTAGGAAAAAAGACAGTGGACTATATCAAAAGTTATAAGCTTTGTATAGTATTCTTGGGGTTTTTTAAAAATCATTTTATTGGGGGCTCTTACAACTCTTAATCACAATCCACACATACATCCATTGTGTCGAGCACATTTGTATATATATTGCCATCATCATTTTCAAAACATTTTCTTTCTACTTGAGCCCTTGGTATCAGCTCATTTTCCCCCTCCCTCACCCTCTCTTCCTCATGAACCCTTGATAATTATAATTAATTATTATTTTCATATATTAAACTGACCGCTTTGTCCCTTCACCCACTTTTCTGTTGTCCATCCCCCTGGGAGGGGTTATAGGTCAACCTTTGTGCTCAATTCCCCCATTATCCCGCCACTTTCCCCTTACCCTCCTGGTATAGCTTATTCTCATTATTGGTCCTTAGGGGTTTATCTGTCCTGGATTCCGTGTGTTTCCAGCTCTTACCTGTACCAGTGTACACCCTCTGATCTAGCTGGATTTGTAAGATAAAATTGGGGTCATGACAGTGGGGAGTTGGGAAGCATTAAAGAACTAGAGGAAAGTTGTGTGTTTCGTCGGTGTTATATTGCACCCTGTTTGGCTCATCTCTTCCTGTGACCGTTTTGTAAGGGGATGTCCAATTGTCTACAGATGGGTTTTAGGTCTCCACTCCACCCTTCCTCTCATTCACATCAATATGATTTTTTGGTTCTGGGTCTTTAATGCCTGATATCTGATCCCGTTGACACCTCATGATCACACAGGCTGGTGTGCTTCTTCCATGTGGGCTTTGTTGCTTCTCAGCTAGATGGCTGTGTGTTTATCTTCAAGCCTTTATGACCCCAGATGGTGTATCTTTTGATAGTCGGGCACCATCAGCATTCTTCACCACATTTGCTTATGCACCAATTTTGTCTTCAGTGATCATGCTGGAAAGGTGAGCATCACAGAATGCCAGGTTATTAGAACAAAGTGTTCTTGCATTGAGGGAGTACTTGACTGGAGGCCCAATGTCCACCTACTGCCTTAATACTTAACAAATAAATATATGTACATAGATCTAGCTCCCTATTGTTATATATAAATATATTTACATATGTACGTGTCTTTTGCCTCCTAGTTCTTTCCTCTATTTCCTTTTTCTTTCCTCTTGTCTCACTATCATGTCCAGCCCTCATTCAGGTTTCAGTAATTCCTCTCAGCTACATTGCCCTTGACCAAGCCCCACCAGGCATCCTATGTCCTCCTCGCCATCAATTTTAGATCACTTGTTGTTCCCTTGTTCATGAGTTTGTTGGAACTCCCCTACATCCCCCAGTTTCCACTTCTCCCTTGTCCAACTGGAACTATCGGTCCTGTTGTTCTCTCCTCCAGATTGTTTATCCTGCCTATCTTATCTGGATAGACATGCAGAGACAATAATAAGCACACAAAAACAAGACAAAGCAAAACATAACAATAAAAGAAAATAAAACAACAACAACAAAACCAACCACAAAAAAAGAAAAGCCTAAAAATAGTTCCAGGTCTGTCTGTTGACCTTTATGAGTGTTTTCCAGTAGAGTCTGATGGGTTGCCATGCTTTAGCCCCAAAGTATATTTTTGGTATGGTATTCCCTCTGGACTTCGTTGCTCTGTTCCCCTTGCTGCTCTGTTGCACACCCTTAGTGTTTTGCCCCAGTGTGGTGGGGTCAGATCGGGCACGATTCCCGCAATGTGTCTCTAGTGTTGTCCCCCATAGCACCATGTATGGGTCAGTGAGGGACGTCTTGTTTCGTGGTGGGGCCTGCCCTATGACCCTTTCTGGGCACTGGCTGCTCCAAGTCAGATTATCATCCTTGGGACTTGGTGAGCCAGGATGTGTTCCACTCTCTCTCCTTCCCTCTTCATTTGCTCCTGATCAGAAGCACCCTTCTTCCTGAGTTGCAGCTTCAGTGCTGTCCTCTGAAGTGCATTCTTCTGGAGGGGCTGGGGTGGGGGTACATAGTTGGGATTGGGGCTGGCCCCTATATAGTATTCCTAACTAACTGTAAAAATATCTGGTTGTCTTGTCTTTCTGCTGTGGAAAAGGTTAGTTGACAGATTTCATTTCTTTAATCTGTATTGATCACTTAATTCCACTTTGGTTTTGCCTTTGTAGTTGTGGAAGTGGTATTGAACAAGTAACTGACTACTACTTTGCTTTCTAATTTCTGACAAGTCATTTAGTCTCTGATTCTGCTTCCTCACTGGTAGGATGGAAGAATGTTGCCACTAGGCCTTTATGATCCAATGTAAAAAATAATAAGGCCCTCTGAAGAGTGTAAAACCACATGCAAAATAGTGTTGTTAACAATTAATGGTCATAACTAATTCATGTATAAGTACTCTGTGGAAAAACTATAGGTCATGTCAATAACAAAACAAATTTAACCCCAGTGGAAATTATTATCTTCAAATGTAGGGTGATTTTCAGCAAATCTTAATCAAGAGCATGTTGATCACTATTTTAGTCTCTGGAGTGGGGGGGTGGAGTTGTGAACAAAATAGATGGGGTATCTTTTATCATGGAGCTTATATTCTATTCAATTGGGGAGGGATGCTAGACCATACATAAATATACAAATAGGATCCTGTCAGAGAGTGGTAAGTGCTACAGAGAAAATAAAACTGTAAGATCAGAGTTCCTGGGTGGTGCAAATGGTTAAGGTGCTCAGCTGCTAACTAAAAAGTTTATGACTCAAGTCCACCCAGAGGCACCTAGGAAGAAAAGGGTAGGGATCTATTTGAGATCACTATGGAAACCAGTTCTACTCCACCACACGGGGTTCCCATGAGTCAGAATTGTCTTAAGGACAATTGGTCTTGGTTAATGTGATAGTGACGGGACAAGAGCTACTTCGGATGAGCATCTTAAATGATGAAGAGGCACTAGCCATGCAAAAATCTGGGATAAGTGTGCCCTTATCAAAGCAAACAGCAAGTGTGAAAGCTTAACACAAGCATAATGGTCTTGTATTTGAGGGCCAGTGCAGGTGGAATTTAATCAGTGGGAGGAGTATGGCCTGAAAGGATGTTGAAGAGAGAAGCTGGGTTTAAATCAAATAAGGTGAGTGAGTGGAGCACAATGAGATGCCAGTGTGATGACTTTTAATTTCTCTGAAGAGCAGCAGCATGCCATTGGAGGGTGTCAGTAGGGAAGTGGCAGTATGTTATTGAAGATTTACTTCTGCTGGGTACAAAAGAAAAGGGATAAGCCCTTGTCTGGGAATCAAAAGGTTAACAGTTTGAATCCACCCAGTGGGACTGATGAAGCAAGACTTGGAGATCTCCCATAAAGATGAGAGACAAGAAAACCTGGGGTTGGGACAGAGTTTGACAGAGCATCTTGGCCAAATGACTGGAAGAGAACCATATTTGTACTATTCCAAAGAAAAGTGATCCAACAGAATATGAAAATTATAGAACAATGTCGTTTCTATCACCTGCAAGTCAAATGTGCTGAAGATCATCCAACAATGGTTGCAGCTGGGACAGGGAGCTGCCAGATTCAGAAGTGGATGTGGAACAAGGGATATCATTGCTGACATCTTGGCTGGATGGAGCTTGGCTGAAAGCAGAGAATACCAGAAAAATGTTTGCTCATTTTTTATTGACTATACTGACGCATTTGACTGTGTGGACCATAACAAACTATGTGTCCATAGTTTGGGAAGAATGGGAATCTCAGAATACTTCATTGTGTTCATGTGGTACCTTCACCTGAGTCAGGAAGCAGCTACATGGTTAAAATCAGGAAAGGTGTACATCAGG
The DNA here is from genome assembly GCF_000313985.2 of Echinops telfairi. Taxonomy (NCBI): domain Eukaryota; kingdom Metazoa; phylum Chordata; class Mammalia; order Afrosoricida; family Tenrecidae; genus Echinops; species Echinops telfairi. The sequence goes on along the minus strand of NW_022107431.1, from coordinate 39,881,808 downwards.
GTTGCATCCTCTCACCATACATACTCAATCTGTATGCTCAGCAAATCATCAGAGAAGTTGGATTATATGAAAAAGAAGAGGAGGAAGAACTCATCAGGATTTGAGGAAGGCTTATTAACAACCTGAGATATGCAGATGACATAACCTTGCACATTGAAAATGTGGAGGACTGAAGCACTTGCTGATAAAGATCAAGGATTACACCTTTTGATATGGACTACAACTCAATGTAAAGAAAACCAAAATCTGACATGCATAATTTCCTTCTTTCAACAGTGTTTTAAAATGCCATTGGCTAAATTAATGATACTATCAATAGAATTACCATATGTCCCATGAGGATGATTTATAATGTTCTCTACTATAAAATGATAATGATGTCTCTAAAATGAACTAGAGACATATATAAACTATAGATATATAAATGGATTGGGGACTTGCATTTAATGATAACCCTAATATGAGAGCAATTTATTCTTATGACATGGCCCTATTCAATACTTGCCCTCGTGAAGAGATTCCTGAAGATATGGGTGCTGTAGCAAGCCGTGGAGAAGAAATCAAATAGTCCCTGCTATCAGAAAGAATAGTGTCTGGAGTCTTAAAGGCTTGTCTTGAAACAAGCAACCATCTAAGTGAGGCACAAACTAAGTCCACATTGGAAGAAGCACACTAGCCTGTGTGGTCCAAGGATTGTAAACAATAAAATCCAAATCTGGTTTGTTTGGTTGTTTTTCATAATTCAGTCGTGTTTTATTTATTTATTTAAATCATTTTACTGGGGGCTCGTACAACTCTTATCACAATCCATACATACATCCATTGTGTCAAGCACATTTGGACATATGTTGCCATCATCATTTTCAAAA
>NW_022107431.1:39878250-39880444 GCF_000313985.2 Echinops telfairi | reverse complement strand
GTCTCCACCTTCCCCCTCATTCATATCGATATGTAAAAATCTAAATCTTAAGAAGGGAACAGTAACAGAGCTTAAATTTTGAACACCTGATTTACAGAAGGCTATGGATGGCAGTGGAAGCCCAAAATCCATGTGCAGTGTTCCCACGTGGATGAAGCCTTTGGTGATTTCCCTTTGATCAGACTCCAGGGATGTGAATAGCCTGCTATCACACAGAGCACTGTAAAGACCATATGGCAGATGGAGTTAGGCAACAATGTAATACTTTATCATTTGATCTCTCCTTTGACCTACTTTTGACTTGTTTCCCTTTTTAAATTTTCTATTTTCTCTTCAATTGAGGTTTTTCTGTTTTATTTTGTCATTGTTGTTGGTTTTGTTGGTGGTGGTTTTATTTTGTGTGTGTTTCTGTCTATGAAATCCAGGATAGGCCAATCTATAAAGACAGTAACTGGATTAATCATTACCTAAGATGATTAACCTTAGGTATGGCAGGGGAGGTTGTAGGGAAATGGGGAGCTAATAACCATGAGTACAAGAAAGAAGAAAATGTTCCGACATTGAGTGTGGTGATGATTGTACAACTCTGTCTGATATGATTAAATGATTAACTTGTATACTATGTGAATTATGTGCCAATAAAACTATCTTAAAAAAGAAAAAAGGGTAAATTGATTGCATGTGGGTGTAAACTCATTTGTATTTTTTAGTTGTTTGATATTAGTACTTTATTATAATTACTTTTCATAGTATCTAAGAAAGATGTTTTTTTTTTACAACCTTTCAAAAATGTATTTGGAGAAAATGCTGAATAAATTAAAGCTAACTACGAAATTGATGGTGTATTGATTATAAAACTAACTTATAAAATTGTATCTATTGCAGCTAAGTGAAGGAGAGACTCTCAAGCCAATTGTAAGTCCAGAGAATCCTATTTATCCTGTAATCCATCGTCAGTATATTTATTTTTTATCTAGTAAGGAAACTAAGGAAAAATTTATGAAGAACCCAATCAAATATATCCGACAGCCCAAACCTAAGCCTACTCTGCCACTGAGGATTGTGATCGTGGGGCCTCCAAAGTCTGGGAAAACCACAGGTGAGAGTGTCTTTGCCTTTGTTGCCCTCAAGCATAAACGATTGCCTCTGGGAGTGCTCACCATGCGGAAAACTCAAAACACTTTTCCAGAAAGCACCATCAAAATTGACCTAAAAGGAGTCTCACGCCTCTAAAACTCACTGCCCTCGAGTCAATTCCAACCCATAAGGCCCCTGTAGGACATAGTCGAACTGCCCATGTGGGTTTCTGAGACTGTAACTCTTTACAGAAATAGAAAACCTCATTTTCCTCCATCGGAGTGACTGGTGGTTTCAAACGACTGATCTTGTAGTAAGCAGCCCAGTGTGTGACCTACTGCACCACCAGGGATCCGCTTCAAAAAGAGACAGGAAACCTAAATGCACCTGTAACCTTGGACAAAAGGCATTAGATAAAGTATAACCCCCTACTCCTGAACATCGCAGGGTCAAGTGGTTTGAGGAAAACTTATGTCAAGCTTATTTATTTGTTATACTATATATTTTAAAAGTCAAAGGAGAAATCATTTCTGTATTTTTTTGTAAGCTCTTCAAAGCTGTAAAAAAAAAAGGCAGTAAGCCCCCCTCCTCCCAGAAGAATTCACTTCAGAGATCAGCACTGACACTGCAGCTCAGAGAGAGGGACATGTCTGATCACAGCACACAGGAGCAAATGAAGGGGGAGGAAGAGAGGAACACATCCTGGCCCACCAAGCCTTGAGGACGATATCCCTGCTCAGAGCAGCCAATGCACAGAGAGGACCATAAGGCCGGCCCCACTATGAGATAGGACATCCCTCACTGACCCCATAGCCCTACGAGGGACAACACTGGACACACAGTTCGAGAATTGCACCTGATCTGACCCCACCACACCGAACCAAAACAGTAAGGGCATGCAACAGAACAGCAAGGGGAGCAGAGCAAGGAAGTCCCAAGGGAATACCAAAAATAGACTCATCAGAATCCACCAGAAAACACCCTTAAAATTTAACAAACAGACCTTGAACTATTTACCAGCTTTTCTATTTTTTGTCACTGATTTTTTGTTGTTGTTTCTTTTCTTTTGTTGCTTTGTTTTGCTCTGTCTTGTTTTTTGTGCATATTATTATCTCTG
>NW_022107431.1:39861120-39874884 GCF_000313985.2 Echinops telfairi | reverse complement strand
GTACATTCCAGTCTTAAAACCTCTATAAATACCCTTTGTCACCTAATTCTTTCCTCTATTTCCTTTTACTTTCCTCTTGTCCCACTATCATGCTCAGCCTTCATTTGGGTTTCAGTGACCTCTCTGTTACATTGCCCTTGCTGAATCCCTACCAGGCCTCTTACTTTTTTTTTAACTTCACATTTTAAAGACTTGATTATTTTTAAGCTTAAGGGCCCTGTGACTATCACAGGGGCTACCCCCTCTGGGTGGCCCTGACTGTGGTCCCAGGTCAGTTAGTCCACATTCTCCATGGTGGGACGAAATAGACTCCCTCATGTGTGTCCTCTACCCACTTCTGCCCCCAGGCAATGCTGATAAACCAAGACCATGGCCCATACAAGGATTACAAGCTGCCATTGCATCGAGCTTCACTCTAAAAAGGTGCACATCAATGTGGGTCCAGTTTCAGCCAATGGCACTTTGTGATCTAGCAGAAATACACCAGTGGTGGCTTTACCAAACAGATATATTTTCCCACAGAATTGGAAGCTATGAGTCCAGATTCAGAGTGCTGGCTCCACCGGGAAGGCTCTCTCTCTGTGTTGATTCTGGAGGAAGGTCTTCGTCTCTTCTGAGCTTCTGCGCGAGGCCATCTTCATGTGGCCAGCAGCTCTCTTCTCTCATCTTTGCTTCTAGTGCTCACTGATAGTTTTTTAATTAGTCAAAAGATTTTTATTAGTCTGCGCCCTTTCATTACCCCAGGTCCCACATCTAACAACTAAAGGCTTATGTCATCTTTAATGTCTCTTTTTAGACACAGTCACTTAGCACTACAATGCACTGCCACTCATAAATTTATTTCTTTCTTTTGTAATAAATCATTTTATTGGGGGCTCTTACAGCTCTTAGAACAATCTATGCATCAATTATATCAAGCACATTTGTACATATGCTGACATCATCCTTTTCAAAAGATTTTCTTTCTACTTGAGCCCTTGGTATCAGCTCCTCTTTTTTTCCCCTCTTTCCCCACCCTCCCACCTTCATAAACCTTTGATAAATTATAAATTACTATTATTTTCATATCTTACGCCATCTGTTGTCTCCCTTCACCCACTTCTTCACATCTCTTTTGTATCCCAAAAGAGCTTGGCTCAAGATACACCCTATACTACTTCTACCTCCTTGACATAAGATAGTTCATTCCTAAGTGGAATGATAAGCACAGGCATACAGGTATAGATTTATGACACATATCTTGACAATCTATAAAAGGAACCATATATATAGCCTTGGACAAATTATTCCACTTTTTGTGAGCTTCCATTCTCTCTTCTATAAAATAGAAGTATCCATTATAAAATCCCAGTATCCATCTGATAAAATTGTTGAAAATACCACATAAGGTTATGGAAGATGGCCTCATAAATTGTGAATCCCTATAAAAATGTCAGTCATGACTATAATTTTGGGCTAGCATTGGACCACTAAGCACAAAGTTGGCAGTTGAAACCCAGCATCTACTTTCGAGAGAAACATGAGACTATCTGTTCCTGTAAAGGTCTACAAGGCCTTACAAACCTTCCATGGGGCCACTCTGAGTCAGAATAGACTTAAAGGCGGTTGGTTGGGCTTCCTTGGAATTGTGTGGGTCTAACAGCCATCTCGTAGCCCCAGTAGCATAATGCACTGGGCTGCTTACCACAAGATCAGCAAAACCACCAGTCACTCCACAGGAGCAGAAAGACAGGGCTTTCTACTGTAGTAAAGAATTGCCATCTCGGAAATTCACAGGGGCAGTTCTACCCTGCCCTATGAGTCAGAATTGGCTCAAGGGCAGTGGGTTTGGAGTGTGTCCCATCTGACAGTTTGTCATATTGTGGTGATTTTCATGGTGTTGTGATTCTATGCCATCTGTATTTCAAATGCCAGCAGGTTCATCCATAATGAACACATTTTAAGACAGTTTCTGGATTAAGACAGGTTAGGAAGGAAGGTCTAGCAACCTGCTTCCAAAATGTAGCCAATGAAAGTCCTATGGGTCACAACAGAATATAATCCAATACAATCCAATAGCTGGCATAAGACAAGCGGTGCTTCATGCTATTCTACATGGTCACCGTGAGTCAGCACCAACTCAGTAGCAGCTAACAACAACTGTACTGTAACCTATGACTGGAGCATCATGCATGTAAATGGACAAACAGATCTAATCCAATGAAGCAAGAATATTATATGGCTATTTTAGACACATACCAAACAATTATCCATTCCAAAATGCACTTGAATGTTGGCTTTGTCTTGAGAGAAAAAAACTTGACTCATTAACTACATACCTTAGTACTAACAATGACGGCCCCTTGACAGCATTATTAGTTCAGTAAAATGTGGCAATTTTTCATTTTCAACATTTTCCTGAAGAACATGAAACAAGCTTACTGTTGCTGTTAACTAGAGTCTGAAACCAAGATGAACTGATGAATTTGTGAAATGAGAGATTTTCTAAATTTTACTGTGTTTCAGTTGCCAAAAAAATCCAAAGTGAATATTGCTTAAGGCGTTTATCAATAGGAGATGTGTTGCGTTTTGTAATAAACAACCAATCAAGAACAGAGCTGGCACTTATGTTAAATTGGCATCTTTATCAAGGACTGACAGCACCTGATGAACTGGCTACTCAAGCCTTAGAAATTTTTTTAATGGACAGCATATGCAATACTGCAGGGTAAGTAAATAGGGGTGGGGAAAGAGGGAGGAGTTAAATCTTTCAAGAAATTACTTATACTAGGCAAGGTTTTGGAAACCATGTCATATTGGAAATTTCATGAGAAAAGTTTAAAAATCAAAGATTATTCTAAGTATGTGCAGGTGAGTTTCATGCCCTTAAATATAGAATACTAAGTTTCTTGCTTTTGAAGAGTCTCAGAAATAAGCTACCTAGTAGAATTCCCTTTTCCTCTCAATGTGGATAGAAAACCAAAGCCAGCAAATGTGGTGAAGAAAGCTGATGGTGCCTGGCTATCAAAAGATGTAGCATCTGGGTCTTAAAGACTGGAAGGTAAACAAAGGCCATCTAGCTCACAAGCAACTCACGTGGAAGAAGCACACCAGCCTGTGTGACCATAAAGTGTCGAAGGGATTAGGTATCAGGCATCAAAGAACAGAAAATCATATCATTGTAAATGAGGGGGTGTGCAGATTTGGGACCCAAAGTCCATCTGTATGTAATGGGACATCCCCTTACAGAAGGATTGCAGGGCAGAGACGAGCTAGTCAGGGTGCAGTGTAGCAATAATGAAATATACAACTTTCCTTTAATTCCTAAATGCTTGCCCCCCCGCCACACACACACACATCATGATCCCAATTCTACCTTACAAATCCGGCTAGACCAGAGGATGTACACTGGTACAGACAGGAACTGGAAACCCAGGAAACCCAGGACAGATGATCCCTTCAGGACCAGTGCTGAGAGTGGTGATACTGGAGGGTGGAGGGAGGATGGGATAGAAAGGGGGAACTGATTATAAGGATCTACATATAACCTCCTCCCTGGATGGACAACAGAAAAGTGGGTGAAGGGAGACATCGGACAGTGTACGATATGACAAAATAATAATTTATAAATTATCAAGGGTTCATGAGGAGGGGGGAGGTGATACCAAGGACTTAAGTGGAGAGGAAATGTTTTGAGAATGATGAGGGCAATAAATGTACAAATGTGCTTTACACAATTGATGTATGTATGGATTGTGATAATAGTTGTATGAGCCCTCCATAAAATGATTAAAGGAAAGAAAGAAAGCCAAAGCCAGGAAAATCATCCTTACCCCTGCCCAATTGGTTAGGAATGAAGACGGTGGTAGGGGGAGAGAAAGCTCTCTTGAATGGCTTGGCTGCTAAGTGTCTTTTGTCATGGAAGACATCAGTCCTCTGGAGCAAGGTCTTGCAAAACAGTTCCATTGCTTTGCCCTGACTATGGGGCAGTGAACTACAGATACAGATCTTCTTGCCATAGTCTTTGTAACTCCAGGTTACAACGCATACAGATTGGATATATTTCCTCTATTCTTGATGGGTCTGGGTAAGAGAAGTTGGAAGGCAATGCTAACAAGCTTATATAATTCAATTGTGATTGGTTGTTAACAGGGTTCATTGTGATTGTTAAAACTGGGAACTCTTAGATGGGGATTGGTCAATTTTGCCATCCTATTGGGTATAAGATAAGCCATCTCAGAAGAAGGACTGGGGAGTTCACTACTCTCAAGAAAGAAGAGGCAGGAGTGGAGTGTGTCCTCTGAACTTCAAAGTCTCTGTATATTGAGTCACTAGGCACCTACCAATCACTCTTGAGTTGAGGATATGCATGTGTGTGTGTGTGTGTGTGTGTGTGTGTGTGTGTGTATTCTCCCATGTATGCTGGAGTAGAACTGTGCGCCATATAATTGTCAATGACTGATCTTATGGAGGTCAATTGCCATCATTTTCTTCCAGAACACCTCTGGGTGGACTCAAACCATCAACCTTTCAGTCAGCAACCAATTGCACCTTCCAGGGGCTCCTTGCTGGGTAACAGAGGGTTTTAAAACACTGCTTCCATAAGCCATGACTGTCATCCACCCTACATAAGCCTTACTTGGCAGATGATCCAGGTGATCCTTTGCAAGACAAAGAAAATAAGCTTTTCTTAATGAAAAAATTTCAGATATACATAGCTTCGCATGATATGCTACCCAACAATGTTTTCATGCTTCTTTCAGTAGTTGTCAGTCTTCTGCCGTTGTGGGGACTTATCAAAGAATCAGCTCTTGTATTTGCTTATCCTCGCTTCTACTTTTCTTTATGCGGGCTTTAACTTTATTACCTTTTTTTAAAAAGTCCACCTGAATTTTGAGGCCATCTCAAGAATCGATCTGACACATTGAGCACTAATGACTGGAGACCAGATGAGTCGTGGGCCCACACCAAGTATTTCCCACATGAAGAAAGCAAAGGGTCATTAAAAAGATCATTACCGATCTTTATAGGAAAGAGAGAAAAAGGAAAAATGGATGCCAGCAAAGGCTCAGAGTGCAGAGTAACTAAAAGAAATGATCACATAGAAGAACTGAGCAGATTTCAGAGAGCTGCTTGGGAGGAGAACATAAAATGATGCCGTGAAATGTGCAAAAGCCTGGAATTAGCAAATCAAATGGGAAGAGCACAGTCAGCAATTCTCAAGTTGAAGGAACTGAAGAAAAATCTCAGGCTTCAATTCCACTATTGAAGGGTTCTGTGGGGGGAAAATGTGAAATAACGTAGGAAGAAAAGATGGAAGTCAGAGAACCAGAAAAAAAAGAAAGAAAACCTGGTTGATATTCAGTCATCTTAGGAGGTAAGTAGCATATGATCAAGAAGTTATGGTAATATGGAGAGAAGAAGTTTAAGCAGCATTGAAAGCATTGTGAAAATTGAAACTAAAGGAACTGAAAGACTACCGATTGCAATGTCAAACAAAACGAGGTACTCACTGGTCTATGCCTGGCCAGCTAACTGGAAGAGAGCCATATTTGTGCTTATTTCAAAGAAAGGTGATCCAACAATGCAGAAATTACCAAACAATACCATTAATATAACAGAAAAATTTTTGCTGGAGATAATCCAAAAACAGGTGCAGCGATCCAGCAATAGGGAAGAGACAGAAATTCAAGCTAGATTCAAAAATGACTTGGAATGTCATTGCCGACATCAGATGCATTTTGTCTGGAAGCATAAAACATCAAGAAGATGTTTTCTTGTGTTTCATTGGCTATACAAAGGCTTTCAACTGTCTGGATCATAACAAATTATGGGTAACATTACAAAACTAGGAATTCCTAAACATTTACATGTGCTCATGCAGAATCTGTACATAGACCAAGAGGAAATTGTTCAAACAGAACAAAGACATTTCATGGTTTTCAATCTGAAAAGGTATACATCAGTGTTGCATCCTTCCACCGTACGTATTCACTCTGTATGCTGAACAAATAACCTGAGAAGGTGAACTATATCAAGAATGTACATCCAGGCTGGAGGAAGATCCACTAGTAGCCTGTGATATGCAGATGACACACTTTGTTTGACTAAAGTCAAGAAGACTTGGAAACACTTACTGATGAAGATAAAGACTACAGCCTTGAGTATGGATTGCCTCTCCACCTAAAGAAAACAACTAAACCAATAGACATTTATCATGCTAAGTGGAAAAAGATTGAAATTCCCAAGGATTTCCCTTTACTTGTGGAAGCAGCAGTCCAGATATCAAAGTACATATTTGCATTGGGAAGTACACTGCACAAGGGGCTGCAACAATGGGCTCAAGTATGAGAACAATCGTAAAGACAATGCAGGACCATTTGGGCAGTGTTTGGTTCTGTTGTGCTGAGTCGGTACTGACTCAAGGGCACCCAACAACAACTACTGCAAAAGACCTCTTTAAAATATTAAATATGAGCACTAAGGTGCACCTGAACCAAGCCATAATATTTTCAGTGACCTCAGGTGCATGAAATCTGGACAAAAAAGAAGACCAAAGAATAAATGATACATTTGAATGGTATTGTTGGCAAGGAATATTGAATATGCTACGGATTGCCAGAACAACAAAGAAATCTGTCTTGAAGAAACACAGCCAAGATACTTCTTAAAAGTGGGGATGGTGAACCTTTGTCTCATGTACTTGGGGCACCTTCGTGTACATTGGACGCCTTATCAGGAGGGACCAGTCCTTGACAAAGAACACCATGCTTGGAAAATAACCAAAACCAAACTCACAGCCATTGAGTCAATGCTGTCTCATAGTGACCCCTGTGGGTTTCCAAGACTGTCACTATTTATGGGAGTAGAAAGCCCAGTCTTCCTCCCACGGGACTGCGGGTGGTGTCAAACTTCCCACCATGCGGATTACAACCCTATGCATAACCACTACACCACCAGGGCTCCTATTGGAAAGCTAGCGAGTCCTTAAAAATAAAGGAAAACATTTGGTGAGATGGAATGACACGGTGGTTACAACAATGAGCACAAACGTAGCGATGATGGGGAGGATGGCTCAGAACCACGCAGTGTATTTGCATACATGGTCTCTCGTATGAGACCTGATTGTTCATCAAGAGCGCCTAACAGAAACAACATGGTTTACTTTACTGAGTTCATTTTCAACTTTGGCTTCTTTCTTTTATGTTGGGCTTTTTGTGTCTTTCTGACTCTTTGATTGCCTTCTTCATGATTCCAGTATTTTCTATCATCAGGACATTTGCAAGCGATGACTTTATCTCTGTGCGTCCACTTTTCAGAAGACCTGTGGTTTCCTTCCGAATGGTCTTGCTGTGTTTTCAGTTTCGGTCTCTAATAGTCTATTGACGTCATGGCTATTTTCTCTTTTCCTTAAATAAGAAGTGAAGAGAGTAGATTTTTAAACTTCTAAACATGAGAGGACTTTACCACTTAAAGTTTCCATTAATCCCTAACTTCTTTTCCATTAATCCCTAACTTCTTTGCATTGTGCTCAGAAAATAAAACTTTCGGAACATCTGCTTTGAGAATTTGAAGAACTATATAGATAAGTAGGCTTAAGAGTGTTTGTGAGAAAATTCCATTTTCCACACTTGCATACATATATGGGTTTATTCCAAACAAAATGTTTTTAAATATGTTTCTGTAATCGGTGGATAGCTATAAATGGGTTCTTTCTAAGAAGAACTAAAGAAAGTATATTTGTCTTAGTCTCATTAAAGTACTCTTAAAAGGTTTTTTAATCCCAATCAAAACAATGGCTTCTGAAGGCATGTACTAAGCCAGATGAATTCAAGGCAGAGTGTTCAGCTCAGAAAATTATGGTGACTGTATTCTCAGATTCTAAAGTCATCACGGAATACCAAATAAAATGTTTCAATATGCTGACAAAGCACTAGAAGCACTTACTAATCCATGCAGGGACATTTGGAAGACAGCTAGTTGGCCAACTGACTGGAAGAGTTTCATATTTGTGCCCATTCAAAGAAAGGTGACCCAAGAGAATGCATTTATTTCAGATCCAAGTAAAATTTTGCTAAAGATCATCCAACAATGGCTGCAGCAGCACATTGATAAGGTAGAACAAGGAATATCACTGCTGATGTCGGATGGATCTTGGCTGAAAGCAGAGAATACCAGAAAGATGTTTACTTGTGTTTTATTGACTATGTCAAGGCATTGGACTGTGTGGACCGTAACAAACTGTTGATAACCTGGAGAAGAATGGGAATTCCAGAACACTTCATTGTGCTCATGTGGAACCTGTACATGGATCAAGAGGCCATTATGTTAACGAACAAATACTTTGTGGTTTAAAATCAGGAAAGGGTACAACAGGATTGTATCCCCTCACCATACTTATTCAATCTTATGCTGAGCAGATCAGCAGAGAAGCTGGCCTACAGAATGAAGAATGTGGCATCAGGACTGGAGGGAGGCTTATGAATAACCTGCCGTATGCAGATGACACAACCTTGCTTGCTGGAAGTAAGGAGGACTTGAAGCACTTGCTGATGAAAATTAAGGACTGCAGCCTTCGGTATGGATTGCAACTCAATGTAAGGAAGACCAAAATCTTCTCAACTGGATCAATAGGTAACATCATGATAAATGGAGAAAAGATTGAAGTTGTCAAGGATTTTTTTCTTGCTTGGCACCACAATCAATACTCTTGGAAGCAGCAGTCAAGAGATCAAAAGACGAGTTTCATGGGAGAAATCGGCTGCACAAGACCTTGTTAGAGAGTTGAAAAACAAGGACGTTACTTTGAAAACTAAGGTGTGCCTGACCCAAGCTATGGTATTTTCCATTGCCTCACATGCATGTGAAAGTTGGACATTGGATAAGGAAGACTAAAGGAGTGTCAATGCATTTGAATTCTGGTGCTGGAGAAGAATATTGAAAGTATCAAGTACTGCTAAAAGGATTAATAATTCAGTCTTGGAGGAAGTTACAGCCTGAGTGTTCCTTAAAAGCAAGGATGGTGAAACTTCTCTCATGTACTTTGGGCATGTGGTCAGAAGAGACCAGTCCCTGGAGACAAACATCATGCTTGGTAAAGGAGGGGGACAGCAAAAAAGAGAAAGGCTCTTGCCAAGATGGATTCACAGAGGGGCTGCAACAACGGGCTCAGGCACAGGAACAACTGTGAGGGTGGCGCCGGACCAGACAGTGTTTTGTTCTGTTGAGCATAAGGTTGCTGTGGGTCAGAACCAACTCGATTGCACCTAACAACAACAACAACAAATTGGTTATCTTGATATATTTCATTAAAGGACCATGGAATGATCATGAGTGTTTATGAGGAAGAAGTCTTAAGAAAATGGAAACATATTTTAGTGAGAAAAAGGTCAGGCTCAGTGCACCTGGAAATTTTTTCCATTACAACAGTGTACCTGTTGATCCTTCAAACACAGAGAAGGGCTGTCCTATAAGACTTTCACTGGGACACCTTCCCGCATCAACCCTACAGCCCTAGCCTTGCCCATTTAGATTTTTGTTTGTTTGTTCCCCGAGCTCAGAGGACATGTAAAAGGAACATGCTTAGTCGCTTGAGGATGTCCACACTGCTGTTTTGATGTCCTACTAAGTGAAGAGTAAGGAAAGCTTTGAGGAATGGTCACTTAATCAGCTCACGCTCGTAGGACGAACTAGAACAGCCTCAGGACGTTTCTGGCACTGTCACTCTTGATGGCAGTAGAAAGCCTCATCTTTCTCCCAAAGAACGGCTGTGTGATTTTCAACTGCTGACTTTGGAGACAAGGGTTAGAGAGACGGAAATGCCACCTTCAGAAGCGTGTAGACCTTGAAAGAAGCAGTGGCTTTACAACTTGATATTTGTGTTTTATAAAGTTTCTATGATTTTATAGCAGTGTTTTGTTGTTGTTGTTGTTGTTGTTTTTACTCACCTGCTTCCACTGGTGATGGAAAGAAAGGTGTATTCTGTGAAAACTACCTGTAGTTTCTTAAATACGTCTTTAATTTTTACTGCATCTTTTAACCCTTCTGTTCATTTTTAAATGACACCCCTCTTGACAACCTAATTGAATCTCAATCTATCATCCTTGAAAGTTCTGTGAATATTACTTTATTGTCTTCTGGCTTCTGGTGTTCCAGGGGATAATGTCTGAAGCCATTCTAATTTTTCTCCCTTTTAGAAATGAGTTGTGTGGGCTTATTACGTGTGTTTGCATTGTGTTTAAAATATTAACCAGATGTGGGTACCTTTACTTACTATATGGGATGTTGTTGCTGTTGTTGTTGTTGCTGTTGTTGCTGTTAGGTGCTGTCAAGTCAGGTCTGAACCATAGTGACCCTATATACAACAGACCAAAATAGCACCTAGTTCTGTACCATCCTCACAATTGGTCTTATGTTTGAGCCCATCGTTGTAGCTGCTATGTCAGTCCATATCATCAAAAGCCTTTCTCTCTGTCGCTGCCCCTTTACTTTACCAAGCATGATGTCCTCCAGAGACTGATCACTCCTGATAACATTTCCTAAGTACATGAAATGAAATCTTGCCATCCTTGTCTCTAAGGAGCATTCTGGCTGTACTTCTTCCAAGACAGATGTTTGTCCTTTTGGCAGTCCATGGTACTTTCAATATTCTTTGCCAACATCATACTTCAAATGCGTCCTTTTTTCTTCGGTCTTCCTTATTCAATATCCAACTTTCACATGTATATGAGGTGACTGAAAATACCATGGCTTGGGTCAGACACATCTTAGTCTTCAAAGTAACATCCTTGCTTTTCTATCCCTTAAAGGAGGTCTTGTGGAGCAGGTTTGCCCAATGCAATTCGTCTGTTGACCTCTTGTCTGGTGCTTCCATGAATATTGAATGTGGAACCAAGCCAGATGAAATCCTTGACAACTTGAATGTTTCCTCCATTTATGGGATGCTGAGAACCTTTTAACTCTTAAGCCTGTTTTTATTTAAGCTAATGATAATTCTACTTCTGTAAAGAAATGAGTACATGTACACTGCTTATAGTATAAAAATAGAAGTTCAATTAACTTTCCATTCAGTGATGAATGAATGAATGAATGAATTGCTGTTTCTTCTTTAAAAGAAAAAATTATTCTATAGTTTAAATGAGTGCTTATTGGGGAAAAAAAATTGTAACCCCATAGAAATGGAATGATATTGATGTAAATTCTTAAATATCATCAACAAATGTATGTTTTGTTTATGGAGAAATTTGGACAAAAGTAAACATAAATGCATGTTGGGAATAATATATATGTGCCACCCCTAGGTAATGGTTACCTCTGGACAGGTAGCAATGCTCCTTCCTAACGGGCCAAGAGACCTGCATGCTTGAGCTACCTCTTCCCTCGTCAGCACAGTGCTCTGCCATTGCTCCAGAGCTCCCCCACTGGTCACACCTGGCGGTGGAAATCCTCTCCCATGAACCTAAGCCCTTGGTCTTGAACTAACCGAAAGTCCTTCTTTACTCAAGGAGGTTTAATGTTAGGAAGCTCCTTGCCCTTCCCTGCAACTGATCTTTTTCTTTTCTCCCCTTTATTTGATTATAAAAATCAAACAGTCCCATCATGGAAAATTTTCAAAATACCGAAAAGTGCAAAGGCAGGGGGGATTCAGACAGGGCAATCTCTCTTAGGGATTACTTAATATTTTGGTCTATTTCCTCACCCAGGTTTTTGCTCGTTGCTCTTTCTGGGCATTCAGGATTTTTGTTGCCCCACCCCCCTCCATCCACATGATTTAAATATATTAAAAATAGTTGTCCAATCATCACCACAATCAATTTTAAAACATTTTCATTTTTTACCCATTATTATGACGTCTTCGTGACCTCCCAACCTTCTCTAAAATAACCCTAAGGAATCATTCATCTGATTACCGTCTCTAAGGATCACCTATCCCGGATTTCATATAAAGAATCCCTGAACAACAAAAAATATAGAAAAACCTCAATCTAAAAGAAATAGAAGATAACAGAAACTAGAACAAATTAAAATGGGTCAAAGGGAAAAACAAATAATAATATGTTAAATTTTAACCAGACTATATCTACATTAATCCACTTTCCAGTGTACTCTGCCTGAGGCCAAGACTATTCACACCCTTAGTTGATGGTCTCAGGGAGTTCTATGGAGGCTTAATCCCCAGGGGAACTCTGCAAATGGTTTTTTAGCTTTTTCTGTCATTCATAGCCTTCTGAAAACCAGATGTTCAGAATTTAAGTGCTAATACAATATCCTCCTCTGATCTTGGATTTTGTTTTTTCTAATTCTTGGATCACATTGGTTGCTATGCTCCTTCCATGTGGTCTTAGCTCAGTGGTTCTCAACCTGTGGGTCGCAACCCCTTTGGGGGTCAAACTACCCTTTCACAGGGGTCACCCCAGGCCATCAGAAAACACATCTTTGCGATGGTCTTAGGAACCAAGACACCGCTCCTCTATCTGTCTCCAGGCGGGTCCGCCCACATGCAGATATACCCACATACGAGGACCCTGCATGAAGCCTGTTACCCATGCTACACCATGCTTCAAGACAAAATTTCATTTATTTGTCATTAGAAATAAATAGTTCACAACATAATTACATATTGTTTTGTGATTAATGACTATGCTTTGATTATGTTCAATTTGTAACAATGGAAATATATCCTGCTTATCAGATATTTACATGATGATTCATAACAGTAGCAAAATTACAGTTATGAAGTAGTAACAAAAATAAATGTATGGTTGGAGGTCACCACAACATAAGGAACTGTATTAAAGGGTCGAGGCACTAGGAAGGTTGAGAACCACTGACTTAGCTGATCCCTCCCCGCCACTGATCTTCGATCAAATCCTTGAACAGTTTGAAATTCACCTAGTGGGGAGAGGAATTTGGAATACCATCAGTTGTTACCAGGAAGCAGCTTTGGGGTTTATGCAAATTGAGATTTCTCCTTCCTGATACTCAGCTTTGCACATAAGGGTCTCAGTGAGGACAACATCAGTTGAGTCGCAAAGATGTGATTACACCATAATATTCAGACAGTGCCATCACAAAGGGGCCATCGTGGTGGTTCTGCTGTGCCAACCCATCCCCAAGGGTCTGTCTCGCCTTCACTGGCCCTCTCCTTTGCCCAACGTGATGCTCTCCTCAAGCCACTGATCCCGTGGATGGCATGTCCAAAGCCAGCGAGTTGGACGATGCTCTGTTGTGGTTCATCAGGTGTTCACTGTCTGATTTTCAGAAGTAGATCTTCAATCTTTTGTCTTACTCTGTCTTAATCTGAAAGTTGTCTACTGAAATGTTTCCATCATGAGAGATGGATGGCATTTTCTATCTTACAAACATCAATATCAACCCCATATCTTCTCTAGTAGGCTAGGCTAGCTCATTTACAATCCTCTCTGACAAAAAATTTAGAACTAATGCCTGGGGACTAAATGGGAGAGATATAAGGAAGGGCATCCTGTGACTTACTCCACACCAAACGCCACTGCTGCTGACCCCCAACCAGCATGCGCAGCTAAACTCCAGAGTGGTTCTCACCCACCTCAGAAGGGGCAGTTTGGCTTTGGGGCAACTCCTCTGAATTTGGTGACAGCCTTTCTCAGTTTGACAGTTACAGTCTCATTATCTCTGACTCTCATCTCAAAGGACATGTTCTGATGGACTAGACCCTGACCAGGTATCATAGGCTGCTTTCACCAGCATTCCAGCTCCCCATGCACACTGCTAGCTCCCGCCACCACCACCACCACCACCACCCCC
>NW_022107431.1:39851463-39861020 GCF_000313985.2 Echinops telfairi | reverse complement strand
CCACCCCGCCCCCACAGGATTTTTTACTACAACCGCAAGCTTAAAACACATTTCCCCCTCATATTTGTTTAGTCTCTTACTAAAAGGTTCCTTGTTGACTAAATGTTACTAAAATGTTCTTTCTAGAATATTACAGGAAATTCCTTAATTGCTTTATATACCTGCTTTCAAATCTTTAAAATAGCTCAGTGCCTTAAATGTAATTCCTCCTATTTTATTGAAAAAATGGAAGCTCATAGAGGTCAAATCAGCTTTCAAACCTAGGTATAGCTACCTCTAAAGCAGTAGTTCTCAACCTTCCTAATGCCGAGACCCTTTAATACAGTTCCTCATGTTGGGGTGACCCCCCCAACCATAAAATTATTTTCATTGCTACTTCATCACTGTCATTTTGCTACTGTTATGAATTGGGTGACCCCTGAGAAAGGGTCATTCGATGCCCCCAAAGGGGTTATGACCCACAGGTTGAGAACCACTGCTCTAAGTCTACATTCTGTGTGTGTGTGTGTGTGTGTGTGTGTGTGTAAGAGAGAGCTTTAAATCAAAGAGCAATTGTATATTGAGAAAACATCCCAGTCCAATCCAGATCAAGTCCATAATTCTGATATTAGCCCATATGTCCAATACTAGTCCATAAATCCCTCTTTAGACTCGTGTAGCACATGCAATGATCTCGAATGCAGGAAGATCAAAGGACAGTGGGTGGAAAGTCTTGTAGTTCCAATGGTGATGGAAGCACCTCCAGGGCTCTGTTTGCCATCAGCGTGGCTACATGTGGCTGTCAACAGGAATGTGAAGCAGAGTGAAAGAGAGAGTGGCCCAACTCTTCTGATGGCAAAATCAAGAGAGAGGAGGTGACCAGAATCCTCAGGAGAAGGTCATGCCCACAAGGAGGGATCATCAGGCTGTGACCTGATTGACAGGCTAGACTCCACCCCTTTATTCTTTTATCAAGTTGACATGAAATTGTGTCATTACCACAATTTAACACTAAGTTATTAGCTAACATTGTACTTTGGGAAAAAGAAAAAAAATAGTTCAGGATAAAGGGACACAGAATAGAATGCAGCAACGGCAATTTTTCTCTACTGATCAGAATAGGCCTCCGAATACTGATGTGTATATGCTCATAGTGGTCAATTTCATACTCACAAATATTTGACAAATGCCTTGCAAAATCCCCAAGTATTTAACACTCGGCTCTCATAAATTGATAATAGCTGAGTTCAGCATAAAAATTGAGCTGAATTTTGAAAAAGCAACCTTCTTCCAATCCTAATGCCACCCTCTTCATTTGGCCTGCTTCCTGGAGTATTTGCTCAGCATATAGTTTGCATAAGTATGCTGAAAGGAGACAACCCTGACAGATACCTTTTCATGAGGACAATGAATCGTTCTGGAATTTCCATTCTTTTCAATGCTATTCATAGTTTGTTATGATCCACACAGTTGAATGCCTTCGCATAGTCAATAAAACACAAATAAATACTTTTCTGGTATTCTCTGCCTCAGCCAAGGACCATCTGACATCAGCAATGGTATCCAGCTTACATTTCTGGCAGCTCTCTAGAGATACATGGCTATAATCATTTTAAAAATAATCTTCAAATTTTATTTGCATGTTGTGTTAATGATTTCTATGCCATTTGGGTGGCTTTTCTTTGGTATGGGTGCAAATAGGGGTCTCTTCCAGTCGGTAGCTGTCCTCCAAATTTGGTGGCATGGACCAGAAAGTGCTCCCAGTGCTTCATCCGCTTAGTGAACATTTCCATTGGTTTTCTATCAATTCTCGGAGCTTTGCTTTTTACTAGTGTCTTCAGTACAGCTTGGACTTCTTCCTTCAATACCATTGGTTCTTGATCATAATTATTAAAATAGTGAACATGTATAAGAGAAGACATGTACGTGAATGTTTATAACAGTATTGTTCACAATACCAGAAATTGGAAAAACATCTTAAGAATCTACAGAATTAATGTATTGAGTAGTAAAGCTGCATTCAGATTCCGTAGGGACTTGATGGCCCCTTAAGTTGTTTCCAAATTGTCACGCATGTACAAGAATGCATCTTCAGAATATTCAAGTTTAAAAATTGCTGCTTCACGGTATATATGTGTTCAACTTTTAGGAATAATTCCAGAGTGCTGCAAGGTGGCTTAAGCAAAGTACGCTTGCAACTAAGGCATCAGAGTGTTAACTGCTACATCCTGGATAAAGCTGTTGTGCTAGGTGCTTCACCATAGAAGAGCCCTGGACTTTTTCTCCAGTGTGTCATGCCAGTCATGGCAACTCCAACCAATGTTCAGCCTCACCTGATCGTTGTCAGTGTCCTAAGGCAAACCATCTTTGTCCTTCACCAAGATGCCTGTGCTTACTCAGCTTCCTGCTTCACTTAGATTTTGGATTCAGAATATTCCTAATGCTATTGGAAGCTCATTGATACATTATTTTATTTTATTATTTTTTAAAAATTATTTTATTGGGGGCTCATACAACTCTGATCACAATCCATCCATCCATCCATTGTGTCAAGCACATTTGTACATTTGTTGCCATCATCATTCTCAAAACATTTTCTTTCTACTTGAGCCCAAGGTATCAACTCCTCATTTTTCCCCTCCCTCCCCAACCCGCCCTCCCTCATGAACCCTTGGTAACTTATAAATTATTATTTTTTCATGTCTTACACTGTCCAATGTCTCTCTTCACCCACTCTTCTGTTGTCTGTCCCCCAGGGAGGGAGTTAGATATAGATCATTGTGATCAGTTCCCCCTTACTCCCCACACCTTTCCCTTACCCTCTTGGTATCACTACTCTCATTATTGGACCTGAGGAGTTTCTCTGCCCTGGATTCCCTGTGTTTCCAGCTCTTATCTGCCGCGGTCCAGCCGCGGCGGGGTGAAGGGTCCCCTGTTCGGTGGGTAAGGCGTCGATGTGAGAGGGATGAGCAGAGTCAGGAGTCAGTGATCATCTGCTGCTTTATTACAATTTTAAGGTTCTATTCAAACAATATTTTCTGACAATCATACAATCAAAACGGAAAGAAAAAAATTCTAATAATAAAAGGTGCAAAGCATAGAGTTTTCCAGGGCGTTCTGTTTAAATCTTCTCAGAACGTTCTTTCTGAGTGGCTGGTTCATTTAAGTTTTCAATCTTGACCAACATACATTGTGATTAACCATAGACATGAATGGTTCTTGAAATAGGTCTGTGGTAATGGTGTCAATCAGTGTTCAAGTTCAAGGAAGTAGATAGGAGAAAATTGGCATGAACTTAAAATACAAAGTTCAGTCTACAAAGGTCTAAGTTAGCTAAATATTCTTTCTATGCTTCATCAATCTTACGTTCTTTAAGCCTTCGTTCCATTTCTTTTACCTGCCTTTTCAATCGGGGTTCCACTGTTCTCTTGTTTCCATTATGCACCATCTACACAATCCACTCTGTAATAACATTTTTGTACACCTTATTTTGTCTTCAATAGATCTAACGCACCAAACTGGGCCACCCCTTTTTATTCTTTCCCATAAAAATAAGGATGAAAATTTTACATGCTTCCCATTTACCTCAATAATATGTTCTCCATTGTCGTCATAAATGCCAGTGTAATTCAAAGGAGGGAGAACAGTCTTAGGGGTTTTTTCATTACAGTCCCCTTTACTATAAGCAAATTTATTAAGGGGTTTTACTGAGTGAATTAAGAGTTGTTTTTTATCTTTGGCACTCTTTCCCAGAAAGGCAGTCATAGGGAACTTCTCGGGAGTTACTGTAGTCAGTTGGGGTTGTTCCAATTCTAACTTTTGCATTTTTCCATAAATATACCAAAATCCTCATTCCCTTGTATGGCTTTGATAATTAACTCAGTCATTCTATCATATGCATCCCTTCTCTTAACGGGTACTGTGATTTCCCCTGAATTATTCATCGTGGTCTCGTTACTGCTCATAGTGGCAATAATGGTTTCAGTTTTACATGGTCCGGGATAAAATATAAACATACTCCAGAATATCATAGCGGCAACAACAAAACAATTTGTGAGCGGATTCCGGCAACCAATTCCTACAGTCCAACTTCTTTGAAGTCAGGCCATCTGTCGCTGGACTTTATCCTCAACGTCAGCCGGCAGGAGTGGTCCCATCACTTATCTGTATCAATGTACATCCTCTGATCTATCCGGATTTATGAGGTAGAATTGGGATCATGATAGTCAGGGGGGTTGAGTTGGGAAGGAGAGAGGAAGCATTAAAGAACTAGAGGAAAGTTGTATGTTTCATTGGTGCTATACTGCACCCTGACTGGCTCATCTCCTCCCTGAGACCTTTCTGTAAGGGGATGTCTAGTTGCCTACAGATGGGCTTTGGGTCTCCACTCCACACTCCCCCACCTTCACAATGATATGCTTTTTTTTGTCTGATATCTTGTTCCTATCAATACCTCATGATCACACGGGCTGGTGTGCTTCTTCCATGTGGGCTTTGTTGCTTCTCGGCTAGATGGCCACTTGTTTATCTTCAAAAACCTACATTTTGTGCTTGGAATAATAGCACCAACCGAATGTTTATGCATTATGTGTATGTGTTCTAGTTCTCAAATTGTGTCCAAACCTAACTGTCTGGTAAGTGTTTGAATTCAGGGCTCTTGCCTATCCCCATTATTGAGCAGGTCTATATGTATGCTGCCCACCTCCTGATTCTTGGGCTGATGAAGGGTGAAGAGTTTATAAGGGTGAGAGGCAAAGAAAAGAGAGTTAATCAAGTAAGGAAACGGCATAGGGCTGCTCAGAAAGAAAGAGAGACTTTCTGGGAGGTAGAAGGAAAGATAGGAATGGAAAGAAATCTCAAATTATAGTGTCATGTGTTTCTTCATTAGTGTTGTCATTGATGGATACCCTGTAACTAAAAAGCAAGTGAATGCCTTGGAAGCCAGGACAGTCATCCCCATGATCATCTTTGAGTTAGATGTGCCCTCCAGGGAGATTTTTAAAAGACTGATCCTGGATAAAAAAGAGCAACAGAGGTAATTCACATGACAGACGCCATGATAAATAAATGAACTCTAATCATCCAGAATTGCTGGGGGGGGGGGGGTTGATAGGGGGGAGGTATTTTTTCAATAGTGTTTTCCATGTGTTCCCTGTTTCTCTCTTAGTTTTCCATATCCACTGCACAATAGTGCACAGATTACAGCTGTCAATAACTCAAAGTACCGTAAAGTTATTGATGAGATTAGACATTACTATCAAGAACAACACCAAAACTGGTACGTGATTGATGGACTTCACAGCAAATGGTGGGTATGGAATGAAGTCATTAAGAAGATCCAAATGGTGAATTCATATATCCAGACATACCTAGAAAGAATCAAATTAGGTAAGAAATAGAAATAAAATACACATTTAAATTCTATAAATACTTGACTCATGATTCTATCATTCTTTTCATTTGAACATTTGCTGCCACAAACATAATGAGTATTTTAAATATGTCTGAAAACCAAACCAGTTGCTGTTCAGTTTATTCCAACTTGCATGGAAGCGCCATGTGTGTCACAGGGTTTCCAATGTCTGACTGTTCACAGTAGATCACCTAGTCGCTCTTCCAACATGCCTCTAGGTGAACTTGAACCTTTCACCTTTCTGTTAGCAGCGCCACCCCAAAACCCACAACTAGGGAGTTCACTTACAGTGACTCTCCAGGACAGAGTAGAATTGCTCCTTAAGGTTTTCCAAGAGTGTACATTTTTATAGGAGCACACAGCCTCATCTTTCCCCTATGGAGCAGCAGATGAGTTTGAACCACAGGCCTTGTAATTAGCAGTCCACAATGTACAGCACCACCAGGCCTCCTTTGTACCACCCAGGGATGCCATGTTTAATTTATGACACTATCCAATTACTGTGACCATATTTCTTTGTCCTAATTACTGGCTACCACTAAACAAGCCATCAGTGAGTTTCATTTGGAATTTATGTGTAACTGAATTGGTTTCTTAAAAAATAATTTTGTTGGGGTCTCCTACAACTCTTATCACAATTCATCCATCCACCCATTGTGTCAAGCACTTTTGTACATTTGTTGCCATCATCATTCTCAAAAGATTTTCTTTCTACTTGAGCCCTTTGTATCAGCTCCTCATTTTCCCCCTCCCTCCCTGACCCTCCTTCCCTCATGAACCCTTGATAATTAAAAAAAGTTTTTTTCTTGTCTTATACTGTCCGATGTCTCCCATAATCCACTTTTCTGTTGTCTGCCCCCCAGGGAGGGGGTTATATGTAGGTCCTTGTGATTGGGTCCCCCTTTCAACCCCACCTTCCCTCCACCCTGCCAGTGGCACCACTCTCAGCACTGGTCCTGAAGCGATCATTTATCCTGGGTTTCCAGTTCCTATCTGTACGAGTATACATCCTTTTGTCTAGCCGGATTTGTAAGGTAGAATTGGAATCATGAAAGTGATGTGGCAGGGGACGAGGAAGCATTAAAGAACTAGAGGAAACTTCCGGTAAGATGGCGACGGAGTGACACATACCAGAGGGACACCGCAGAATTCAGCCCAGGAGAGTTGCTTAGAGGGAAATTCAACGCTGCTGGAATAAGGGAGGAGCATCATAATGATAAGTAGCCACAGACCCACGGGGTTTTGAGGGGCTGGGGCTTTTGGCTTACCTCAGTGGAGGTCAGCTGGGGCTTGACCTTGGCCCTGCCACTGTCTCTGCTGGATCCAGGACCATTTACTTGGTCTCAACACAGCCACAGTTTGTCCCTGCCTGCCTCGGGGCAGGGACTGGATCCTTGCAGCTCCACTGGAAGGGATCGGGGTTCCACTACATTGTTACTTTTGTTTCCCTCTCTTTTCTCTATCCTGCGCAGGGGCTTTTTCTCAACACAGCCACAGCTTGCTGTAGCCACCTCCTCGGGCAGGGACTAAACTCTTGCAGCTCCATGAGAGGGGATCTGGACTCAGCTACATTGTTGCTTTGGTTTCCCTCTCTTCATTATATCCCCACACAGTCTCAGTGGGCTTGCTTTTTAATTCTTTTCTCCTCTTTGTCTCTTTCCTGTTCTCTCACACTCCACTGCTGACCTTCAGACCACTCCCCTTAGCCTAGGGCATTTATGCCTGTGCCACACCCAGCTAGGTGAGCTCCACCCTATGCAGCTAGCCTGAGGCTGGGGAAAGCCCTGCTGACCTCCACCAGGGGATACTCTGCCCAACTTCTTACCGGGGAATTCCAGCCTGTTTGCCTGGGGGTCTAAGGTAGCTCAGCCAACACTCGTCAACAGTCCAAGCTGCTGCAGGAACCTCTCCCCAACATCCGCAACACCAAAGCAGGCAAACCACCAGCCTTCTGGGGCACTCCCCTGAGAGGGAAGCCATAGGAGGATAAAGTGGTAGGTTAATTCCATAGTGAAATTATCTGTAGGCTGTTCGAAGAAGCATTCCTACAAGTCTCCTAGAGAGAGCCAGTGCTCTTCGACTCCCTGGAAAATGGCACCTGGCTCCTCTAAAACAATGCAACGCAAACAGCCATCAGCCCCAACGACCTCAATGAAAAAGCAGGAGAAACAAAAGGCAATGGCAGAAGATGTCCCTAACATAACCACATGCATAGGAGAAGTAGACATTGAGCTGCCACAGAGAGAAATTTTCAGAATGCTGCTTGGATATGAGGGAAACAATACAGAAAAATGATGAAATTATAGAGGAGATAAAGGCCATACACCAAAGGCAAATACAGGAGCTCAGGGAGGAGATAGCAAAAACCAGTAGCAGAAACATGGACGACGAGAATCAACTGGAGGATGCAGAAAACTGCGTCAGTGACTTGGAGGACAGCCAAGCAGACTTTAACAAATGGGAACAAAAATCTAATAAGATCATCAGAGAAGCTGAAGAAAAACTTAAGAGTTATGTCTGATGCTATGAAGCGGAACAACATTAGAATTGTTGGCTTACTGGAGGAAGACACAACAAAGAAGTCATCTGCAACAATAGTGAGAGAATTCTTGGAGGAAATCTTTCCCAGTTTAATGAATGAAAACCAGACAACCATTCAGGAGGCTGAAAGAACACCAGCTAGACTGAATCCCAAGAAGACGTCACCAAGTCACATAATAGTTAAACTATCCAACTTTAAGGAAAAGGAGAAAATCATCAGAGCAGCTAGGGAAAAACAAGCAATCACATATAAAGGTTCCCAAATAAGAATATGCTAAGACCTATCAGCAGAAACTCTGAAGAAGAGGAGAGAGTGGAGTAACATATTCCAAAAATTGAAGGAAAACAACGCAAACCCAAGAATACTCTACCCAGCAAAATTATCAATCAAGATAGATGAAGAGGTAAGAGTCTTTGCAGACAAGGAAAAATTCAAAGAATACATTAGAAGAAACCCAGCCCAACAAAAGACCCTTGCTGACCCAGTATGGGCAGAACAACAACACTCACCAAGCATAAATAAGAGACCACCACATAGAATAACCTCACCCAGAGGACAACAAAGAGAAAACAGACCCCAAGATAGCATTGGCTTAAGGATGGAAAGAAGTCAAGAATGATACACACACATGCACAACACTAATGAGAAAGGAAAGTAGGAAAACACAACACAAAAGGTATAAGATGACATCACAGAGTCCACAGATGGAGATAATAACCCTGAATATCAATGGCCTGAACTCAGGCATTAAAAAGCTGAGACTAGCAGACTGGCTTATAAAACACAACCCATCAATCTGCCTACAGGAGACACATCTCAAGGCTACAGACAAAAATAGGCTGAGAATCAAAGGCTGGACAAAGGCATACCAAGCAAACAACAATTCAAAAAAAGCAGGGGTTGCAATTGTAATCTCGGATAAAATTGACCTCAAAGTGCACACCATAAAAAGAGATAAAGAGGGACACTATATAATGCTTAAGGGAATGGTAGACAAAGAACCACTAAGCATTGTAAACACATATTCCCTGAATGAGAGACCCACTGAATACATCAACCAAACACTCCAAAAGATGAAAAAAGAAATCGAAGCCTCAACAATTATAGTAGATGACTTCAATACACTGCTTTCTGAGAAAGATAGATCACAGGTAAAGAAACTCAACAAGGAAGCTAGAGATCTAAACACTACAATTAGACAATTTGACTGGATAGATATTTACATAGCTTTTCATCTAAATACAAACAAATTCACATTCTTCTGAAGCCCACATAGAACATATTCGAAAATAGACCACATGCTGGGGCATAAGGTGAATCAACATAAATTTAAGCACATTGTTATCATACAGACCTCTCTCTCTGACCACTGTGCCATAAGGCTGGAAATCAACAAAAGGAAGATGAAGAAAACAAGAGCAAAAGGAGTGCATACTTGCACAGATCAGAGATGAAATTCGGAAATTTCTAGAAACCAATGAGAATGAGTCCGCGACGTACCAAAACTTATGGGACACATCAAAGGGAGTGATCAGAGGAAGTTTCATAGCAATACATGCACACCCGAGAAAGGAAGAGAGACTCATGATTGATATGCTGGCACAAAATTTACAACAACTAGAG
>NW_022107431.1:39847196-39848573 GCF_000313985.2 Echinops telfairi | reverse complement strand
CCCCTACTGGGCATATACCCAGAAGAGGCAAGAAACAAACCAAGGCCAGACATCTGTGCTCCAGTGTTCATTGCGGCACAGTTCACAATTGCAAGGAGTTGGAAACAACCCAAATTTCCATCAACCGACGATTGGATTAAAAATCTGTGATATATACATACAATGGAGTACTACGCATTACTAAAAAGCAGAGATGAACATATGAAGCACATCGCTGCATGGGAAGAACTGGAAGAAATCATGCTAAGCGAAGTAAGCCAAGCACAAAAGGACAAGTGCAACATGAGTCCGCTGAGGTAAGCTTTAAAAAAAAATGCAAAAAGGGGCATAGGGAAAAAGCTATTGTACACAAACATTCCTGGGGCAAGGACCGGGTAATATGGCAGGGTCCAGACCAAATAAAGGGATACACATGGTAGACAACTAAAAAAGGAGATGGGGAAAGGAAAATAAAAAAAGAAATTGGTAGTGGGGGCACAGGGCACTAACCCACCCAAGGGGAGGGTATTGTTTATATCTCCACAGGGAAGGAGGGACCAGACTTCAACTCAGTGCTTCAAGATATGAATGCAACATACCAGTGGAAAAGTCTGGGGGGCTGGCCCCAATCCCAACTGCTAAGTGGACACCTGCCTCTCCCCCCAGAAGAATTTATTTCAAAGGACGGCATTGAATCTGCAGCTCTGGGAGAAAGACATATATGTAGGAGCACATGGGAGCAGATGAAGGGGGAGGAGGAGAGAGTGGAGCACATCCTGGCCCACCAGGCCGTGAGATGATGTTCCAATTAGAGCAGCCAGTCCATAAAGAGGACCACATGGCCGGCCCCACTATGAGACATGACGCCCCTCACTAACCCATAGCCCTATAGGGGACAACACCAGAGACATAGTGTGGGTATTACACCCGATCTGATCCCACCACACCAAGGCAAAACACTAAGGGGGTGCAACAGAACAGAAAGGGAATGAAGTGGTGAGGTCCCCAGGGAATGCTGAAGGTGGACTTTGGGGCCAGGGCATGGTGCCCCCAACAGACTGGACTGGAACACACTCCTTAAGGCCAACAAACAGTCCTTGAACTAACTACAACTTTTCTTTCTTGTTGTGTTTTGATTTGTTTTTTTGTCATTGGTTTGTTGTTGTTTTGTTGTATATTGTTGCTTGGTTTTGCTCTGTCTTGTTTTTGTGCATCCTATTATCTCAGCCGGTCTGTCTAAATATGATAGGCTGGATGAACAATCTGGAGGAGAAAACAATGGGACTGACAGTTCCAGGAGGGCATGGGAGAGGGGGAAGTGGAGGGAAAGGTAGTGGTGTTAACAAACCTAGGGACAAGGGAACAACAAGTGATCCAAATTGGTGGTGAGGAGGGTGT
>NW_022107431.1:39818323-39845010 GCF_000313985.2 Echinops telfairi | reverse complement strand
GTGTGTGTGTGTGTGTGTGTGTGTGTGTGTGTGTGTTTCGGGGGTCCCCTTCATTAAAGGGGCATTTATTTCTTCCTGCATATTTAGATGATAAACCCAGAACTTTAAAACCAGAGTGACACCAGAACTCATGGGTCTGGGCCACCCCGATGGCAGTTGGTTTGGTTTGGACTACGTAAAGTCAGAGAAGTTCCATTGCTGCCTGACAGGATGACAGGAAGAGAGGGCAGGCCCAAGTCTACAGTGCCTGGTGGTTGCTCAACAAATATTTTTGGTATGAATGAATGACATTGTGAGCATTGCTGTAAGGACCTTCCAACCAAACCAAGTCACTGCTGTTGTCAATGATGACTCATAGTGACCCTGTAGGATAGAATAGATCTGCTCCTTTCTTTCCAAGGCTATAAATCTTTATGGGATCCGAAAGCCTCATCTTTATCATGGAAATGGCTGGTGGTTTCAAACTATAGATTTTGTAGTTAGCAGCCCACCCCATAATCCACCATGTCCCCAGGGCTCTTTCACTTCCAACCAGGGTGAAACAATTATGCTGCAGAGAGCATTTCTCTCTCTCTCTCTCTCTCTCTCAAGATTTGAAGGGTGACCATGTTACTGAAAAGTGAAGAGTAGTTATCGATTCTCAGCGTTTGATTGGTGCCAGATTCCTGCTTTAAATGGTTTTCCTAATGTAATTCTTTCTTTTAATAGAAATTCCTGGAGAACCCAGAGCTGTATGTGCCTCCATTAGCTCCCCATCCACTCCCATCTGCCTCCATGATCCCCAAAAGGCTGACACTGTCCGAGCTGAAGAGTCGCTTCCCTAAGTGCGCGGAACTGCAAGGCTACTGCCCAGTGACCTACCAGGATGGCAAACAAAGGCAAGTCCTCGCCCTCTGGAAATACAGAGTGGGGTCTCTCCTCTGCGCACAAGTGGATCACCTCACAATTTTTAACGTTTTGCTCACAAATTCCCAATTGTTTCATTAAAAAACAAAACAAAATGGTTCTAGGTTGTCCTTAAATTGCATAGGTAGAAAAGTAAATTTTTTTTTGTTTACACCTACAATTATACATTTGATTTTGTTTGTGTGTGTGCCTTTCAGATACGAAGCCCTAATACCGGGCAATCTTGACTATGCATTAGAATATTGTGATCGCATATATATTTGTGAGACTGAAGAAAAACTCCAAAAATTTTTCAGGTGAGGCCATTCAGTAAGTCATATTTTTAAATTGGTTATCTTCTATGCTGCATGCACCATGAGCTGAGAGGCTGTATCTACATCTGTCCAATGAGGAGCCGGGTGGCACAGTAATCATGGGCTTGGCTGCAAACCAAAAGGTTTGTGGATCAAAGCCACCCCGCAGCTTCCTGGGAGAAAAACTTGGCGATGTGCTCCCCCAAATAGAAAAAAAAAAAACACAAGCAAACTCACTGCCCTCAAGTTGATTCCAACTCACAGCTACACTCGAGGGCAGAGTAGAGCTGCCCCTGTGGTACAGCCTAGAAAACACGATGGGGGGAATTCGACTCTGTTATATGGGCTTGCTATGAGTTGCAATAGACTCCACACATACGTATAGATGCCAAAGCACACTCATGGCCACCCAGTCCGTTCCGACTCAGGGTGGCCCTCCAGGACGGGTTCCTGAGACAAAGACTCCTACAGGGGTAGAAAGCCCCACCCTTCTCCAGCGGAGCAGCTGGTGGTTTCCATCTGCTGGCCTTGTCTCAAACCGCAGCCCAACTACGCCACCCGGGTTCCACATACAGATGGAGAGAGAAATCCTGTAGGTGTTAGTATAGACACTACGCCAGCGCTTCTCAACCTGTGGGGCACATGACCCCTTTGGGGGTCGAACACCCTTTCACATGGGTCACCCGATTCATAACAGTAGCAAAATGACAGTTATGAAGTAGCAACGAAAATAATGAGGAACTGTATTAAAATCATGAGGAACTGTATTAAAATCATGAGGAACTGTATTAAAGGGTCGAAGCATTAGGAAGGGGTCACGACCCCTTTGGGGGTCGAACGACCCTTTCACAGGGGTCCCCTAAGGCCATCAGAAAACACATATTTCCGATGGTCTTAGGAACTGAGACACCGCTCCAGGCAGGTCTGCCCACACGCAGATATGCCCACATATGAGTACCCAGCGTGAAGACTTGTCCAGGCTACACCATGCTTCAAGACAAAATTTCATTTATTTGTCATTAGAAATAAGTATTTCACAATATATAATTACATATTGTTTTTGTGATTCATCACTATGCTTTAATTATGTTCAATTTGTAACAATGAAAATACGTCCTACATATCAGATATTTGCATGATGATTCATAACAGTGGCAAAATTACAGTTATGAAGTAGCAAGGAAAATAATTTTATGGTTGAGGGTCACCACAACATGAAGAACTGCATGAAAGGGTTTCGGCATTAGGAAGGTTGAGAACCACTGTTCTATATGATAGAGGGAAGTGAGCTGATTTGAGAGCTATTTAATAGGTAGAATCAGCAGAACTGGATGACTAATTAACATGAGGGACTGAGAGAAACAGGAGAGGTCACAAAAGGATTCTGGGTTTCTGTGAGTTAGGATTTAGATTGACAGCTGCAAGGTAACAAAAGAACAAACAAACAACACCCACCTCACTGCCATTGAGTTACTTCTGACTCCCAGTGACTCTCTAGGACAGAGTAGGGCCGTCCCAGTGGAGCTCCAAGACTGTAAATCTTTACAGGAGCAGAAAGTCGCATATGTCTCCCTTGGAGTGGTTTGGAACTGCTGGCCTTGTGGTTAGACCCAATGTGTAACCCAGTCCACCACCAGCACTCCATACAGAGTCCTGATGGTACTAAAGGTTAGGAATTGAGTCAAACAAGTTCAGCAGTTCAAACTCACTAGCTGCTCCTGGGGAGAAAGATGAGACTATCAACTCCGGTGTAAAGATTTACAGTCTCAGAAACCCTGTATAGGGGTCGCAGTGGCTCTGTGGCAGTGGGTTTAGGGGGTGGTTTGGGTCACGGGAAGTGGGTTGTGGTGTCATCTCTGAGGCAGGAAAACCTGGGAAAGGAACTGTTTGGTGGGAAAAGAGGAATCGTTTCACTTGGGAGGGGCGGGGTGGGAGTATCCGTGGGAAGCACTTGGGAGATACAAATCTGGCACTCAGCAAAGGGGTCGCTCCCGAAGCTAGGGTGCTTGTGCTCACCCACAAAGGGGAGGTGGACAAAGCAGAGGAAAACAACAGAAGTGCATGTCAGAGAGGAGTCTCCAAGGGAGAGGGCAGCCGAAGATTCCACCAGGAGGGGAAGGCAGAGATAGAACAGGGCGGTTCATGAAGGCTGCTGTAGAGAGAGATTGTCTCCGAGAGGGCCAGCCAGTGGGTCCCAAGGCCACTTAGAAGGTCAAGCAAGACAAGGGCTGAAAAGCCCGCCAGCTTGGGGTTGTACAGAACATTGGTGAGCTTATCAAGGAGGGTTTTCAGTGGAGTAGGGGTGGGGAGACCGTTTTTCCTGCCAAGAGCTATTTGGCTATTTCTAACATTATTCACAGGCCATTACTGATCAAACATCCGTTAGCTCACCCCGCTAATGAGGTGGCTGGAACTGCTTCTCTTTGGAGAGGCATGTCGTGGTAGCTGAGATTGAGGATTCCGTGGACTGTCGGGAACCCTGGTGGCATAGTGGTTTTGAGTTGGGCTGCTAACAGGCAAGCCAGCAGTTTGAACCTACCAGCTGCTCTGCGGGAGACAGACAAGGCTTTCTACTTCTGTAAAGGGTTACAGTCTCAGAAACCCAAAGTGGCAATTCAACTCTGTCCTACAGGGTCACTATGAGTCAGACTCGACTTGATGGCAGTGAGGTTAGTTTTGATGAGGCCCATAGGCTGGACATTCCCCTCCCTTGCTGTGGCAGATGGTGAGTGGACCCTATAGAGACTGCCTGTGTGGGTCTCCAAGATTGTGCATATGTAGAAAGCCTCATCTTTGTCCTGCAGCGTGCCTGGTAGGCTCCGACCACTGACCTGGTTAACAGTCCAGCTTGTAGCCAACTGGTGGCTCCACAAGGAAGGGATGAGAGGTGAGAAAATGGAGAGGCCGCCTGTAATTCAGACCCAGATGCCTATAGTGACCAGCAGGACATCTGTGGGAAAGTAGTAAGGTGAGGGTGGGGTGGGAAGCACTGCAAACTGGAGAGCCCCACCCCCTCACTGGCGCAGCTGTTGCCAGACATTTCTGTTCTTCATCAGAAATTGGAAACTCATATTTCTTTATAGAACTTTCTGATTTTTAAGCATTCATGACCAATTCTGATTGGTGGGTCAATTCACACCTGCAAACGGAATGTCCCCCAGAGTTTGCAATCCCTAGCGAAGCTCGGGGGTTGAAGAAGTTTAACTATCAAAAGAGAAGAGAAGCTCGTTGCTGGAACTTCCAAAACCAAAACCAAAGTCCACTCCCCTCAAGCCGATTGATTCTGACTCAGCGGCCCTACAGGACAGCGTAGCACTGCCCTTGTTGATTTCCAAGACTGTAATTCTTTACGGGAGCAGAAAGCCTCATCTTTCTCCCAAGCAGCAGGTGGTGGCTTTGAGCTGCTGACCTGGAGGTTGGTGGCCCAATATGTAACCCACTGAAGGGTTATAGACTTGAGGAGTGGGCATTGTTTTTGTTTTTCATTTTGTTCACTTGGGGAATCACCAGCATGTTTGCAGGAGAAGGCTCCAAACAAAGAAGAAAGTGCCCAAAACGAGAGGGAGCCAAGAAAAGCAGTGAAGAGAGGGAGGGGGAGTGAGCAGGCTTGGGGGCTCTGGTCAAGCTAGTGACCAGGAATTTCTAGGACCCTCAATCTTCCCACTTGTGTGATTCCCCCTGGGGAGAAAATAAGGTAATGGCCATGGTCTTTGAATTGTCTCCTCTGTAGATCCACCTAAAGAAGTATGCCTGTGAACATGCACCTAACAGGCTTTGTGTTCTCAGGTCACCACTGAAATAT
The DNA here is from genome assembly GCF_000313985.2 of Echinops telfairi. Lineage (NCBI taxonomy): Eukaryota > Metazoa > Chordata > Mammalia > Afrosoricida > Tenrecidae > Echinops > Echinops telfairi. The sequence goes on along the minus strand of NW_022107431.1, from coordinate 39,840,009 downwards.
TGGGACCAGAAACTTCCAAACAAACTTCCCCCATTAAAGGAGCCGATCTTCCTTACCAGTCTTCCTTTACCTGGATACCTGGAACAGGTGCGGTTGCATGATTTCCTTTCTTCCTTTCTGTATATGTTAATATTATTATGCAAATTAATGCTATATATATTTTTGTTGTTGTTGTAGAAGAACACATGTCTCTTCTTTAGCCATTCTTTTCATATCAGCAACAGTAAAAGTCAAAGCAGAGTGGTCTAATTTTAAGCCGCAAATTCACTCTTTACCTATTTTGTATGTGTAGCTGGCTTTCTTTCTAATAAAATGTGAAAGGCCCAACATCCCGGGCTCATGCTCACAAACCTGTACTAAGCAAAGCAAGAGCAGGCGATCATAAAGTGATCGCTGTTTCATATGTGTATATAATCTAGTTCTTATTCTTTTCATTTTCCTGCCTGTAAAGCTTGTCCCTACTTTGAGAGATGCAGATTCAGGCCTTAAGAGGTTCACTAGCTGTTCAAAAGAGTTGAGCTGCCGTGTGGCGACAACAGAACCACGTGGCCTGTATTTTGCCCCAAATGCAGATGAAGCTACTTACTCAGGCCACATCCAAATGTACTAGTTGCCATCAAATTGATTCTGGCTCATGGAGACCTTGTGTGAATTGGAATAGAGCCCTGCACCTTAGGGTTTCCCTGAGGGTCAGGGGTGGGGAGCCTTCTTTCTGCCAAGGGCCATTTGGATATTTATAACATCATTCTCGGGCTATACAAAATGATCAACTTACATACCACCCTGCTTGGTTGGTCAAACATGTATGAATTCACTCCTACCGTAAGGTGACCAAACATCCCGCTTTTGGCGGGACAGTCCTGTTTTTTAACAATTTTTCCCGCGTCCCGCGGCATTTTAAAAAAGTCCCAATTTTTGAAAAGAATGCACGACAAGCTAGGGTGTACAGTTTTCGGCTGCCATGTGGCTATTTCGCCAGGATATGACTTTCATCAATGGTGTCCTGCTTTACCAATGTTAAAATCTGGTCACCTTATCCTAGTGTGATGGCTGGAACAGCCTTTCTTTGGTCAGGCACGTGATGCTAGCTGGTATGGAGGAGTCCCTGGGCCTTCTATGAGCTGAGGGACATTCCCTATCCTTGGATTAGGTGGAAGTCAGTTACCAGGACTTTGTTCTGAGGCACCTCTGTCTGGGTGGAACTGACCCTCCAACTTTTCAGTGAGCAGCCGAGCATAGTTACCTGTTTACACTACCTAGAGACTCGCTCACATCCATATAGCTCCTTTGAAAAAAGCCAGACAAGCTGATTACAAGCCATTTTAAAAATAGTAGCTGTTTTCAGAAGCTATTTGAAAACAAAATACTACAAAATAGATGCCTAAGGCACAATCAATAGGGTTTCTCACAATTAACCACCTAGACATTTATTTAGTCTTCAGTTTGGTTTACATCAAAATGCCAAGTGAGGCTGGCCCAGAGAGGAGTTTTCTCATGGAGGACATGGTTCAGTGGGAGGGCTTCTGGGGGCCCAGGTTCCTGACAGTAGAAGGCAGTGGGGCCAGTTCTGAGCATTGAAGCAGATATGGGCTAAGGCAACCCCAAACCCAGTTGTTCTGTTTCACTCTGACTTTTCTTCTTGCCATTTCCCCATGGAGAATGTCAAACAAACGAGTGGGGTTGTAGAACGCAGCCCATGCAGCTACCACCCCGGGCCGAGAGCCAAGGGGTCATTTTCACCGCTCATGCTCAGAATGTTGTCTTTCTGTTCGGTTGCCCATGGGCTCATCTCACTACCCCTGCACCCCTCCCCCAGTCCCAGAAGGTTATTTGAGGTGAAGCGCCTTGTGTATATACCTCGGAACCAAAGACAAAGGCAAACGTGATTTAAGCTGTTCCCTCTGCCCCTGCAGGGTGTTGCCAATTCTCTCATTAAAGCCATGAATGCAGTAGGATGTCTAAAGCCCAAATTCCCCTTCTTGAGCATAAGAAGATCTGCACTGCTGTTTATAGCACTTCATCTGAAAGGTGTGTTTTGTTTTTGTTTTTAATGGCATAGCTGCCCAGAACTAATTTCCCATTCATTGGAGTACATGTATATGAAAATTAAGGTTAGCTGGTTGGCGTGTGTGTGTGTGTGTGTGTGTGTGTGTGTGTGTTGGTGGCAAATATTCTAATGAACATAGCAAAGCTGAGTCTAGTTCTTAGAAGACGGACTATGAGTAATAGCATCAGCTCTCAATAACCATACACTAAAGCAGCGGTTCTCAACCTGCGGGTCGCAACCCCTTTGGGAGTCGAAAGACCCTTTCACAGAGGTTTCCCAATTCATAACAGTAACACATTGACAATTATGAAGTAGCAACGAAAATAATTTTATGGTTGGGGGGGGGTCACCACAACACAAGGAACTGTATTAAAGGGTCACGGCATGAGGAAGGTTGAGAACCACTGCACTAAAGGAAGATGGACAAAGGCCACTATGCTTTAAAACCGAATCAACCATAGGTCTTAGTTGGGATTTGGCTCTCTTCTTAGCTAGAGTTACACAAGGAGTCTTGGTAGTGCCTCGGTTAAAGCACTGACTGCAAACCGAAAGGTGGGGTGGTTTGAAGCCCGCAGCCACTCCACAGTAGAAAGGTGTGACCCTCTGCTTTCTCAGAGCCCCAGCCTCAGAAACCCATATGGTGGTTCTGCGCTGCCCCCCAGGCTTGCTCTTTGTTTGGACTGCCTGGGCGGCACTGGGGGTTTGGACAGCGACACAGCTCAGTCATCCACTGAGCTCCCTTTGTCTTTACTGGTTTGCCAATGTAACCAAAAAAGGGGGGGAAAATTCACAGCACTATGAAATCTTTGACAGCATTTAATCCGAAAAGTTCTGGATACACCCGAAACAAATATAAGAAGAAGATGGACCAGTTTGTGGAGCGATGTGAGCTCATCACATACCTGGGTGCCAAGATGACCAGAAACTACAAGGAGCCCCAATACAGAGCCATTGACTTTGACCATAAGTTACAGGCCTTTCTCGCGCTCAGAAACATAGACCCGGTGAATGGATAGTTTTCCGGGGGCACTTGGGTCTGAGCCTCAACAGTTACCCAAAGGAAGAGCTGCAACACACTTTGGGGTGACTTCTCACCGCAGAGTTCTGCAGCCGGGAAGGAATGTTCTTCTGTGAGCAGAGATTTCTACCTAGCGTGTTCCTGGTTCCCTAGATGTTGATGCTTTTTTAAAAAAGGAAATAGTTGTTATATTGAGAATCTCATTTAAAAGATGTATGCAATTTTATATAGCAAATTTGTTCATTTTCCTCTTTAATGTTTTCAGTAGGGAAATCAGTCTGTTAAAGAAAACTTCTCGTTAAGTGCTAGAAAGTTCCAAGAAACAAAATAAGCATTGAAATAAATAAAACAAATGCTGGTTGTACTTTGGACAAAAATACCTGTTTGTAAGCTTTGTGAAATAAGAACTTTCTCACTTCTCTCAGGTGACTGTAATAAACAGATGTTGCAACAGAGGGTTGCCCGACTCTTTTTTCTAAGTATTCCCTAAAACAGGCATTAGAAACCCCCTGAAATTTGAAGAAAGAGAAAAATTTGGTATTATAGGATAGTTATCCAAAAGTATATGCTAGATGATGATTTATTAAATTGAATTTGACTGAAATTTTAAACATAAGATTATCCAGGTTTCAGCAGTAGAAAAAGTCTAGGATATGAAGCAGCAAGATTAGCTAAACTTGGGTAAACTTCACTTTCTGAGCCTCGGTTTCCAAATCACTAAAAGTAGTAATGTAGTTCTTAACCCCTCTAATGTCAACCAAAACAAGTCTCTAGACGGTGTGTCCCAATACCATTGCCATTTTCACTGCCATCAAAATCTCAGTTGGAGGAGCCCCCAGACGCTAAAACAGAAAGTAATCTAAGTACAATGAATGAAACGTGGAAGATCTTCCTTTTCTGTCAGCGCCATTGTTTTAAATGGCTACACACGTCCATCGAGTAGCTACACTATGCCAAACCATTCCTGTTACTGGATTGGATTGTACACAGATTTGGGATTGTTTTCTGGAAATAAAATACTGGGTGACAAAGCAGGAATATTTTCATGGGCCAAAGTGAATATTACCCAACTGCCTTCCAAAGTAGTTATAGAAATTCATACCACTTCCAGGCGTGCCCAAGAGCACTAGCTCTGTACTACATCTGTACTAGCAATTCGCATTACTTTGGAGGATTTTTTAAAATAGGTAAAGAGCAGACACCTGTTGCTTTACTCTGATTATATTTTTAATTAATAGTGGGATTGGGCTTATCTTGCAGAAATTGCACACCAGTCCCACTTCCTCTTCTGTGAATTATTTCTTGGTACCCGTGGCTCATGCTCATTGTTTGACATGACTTTTTTTTATTATTAATAAATAATTTTATTGGGGACTCCTACAGGTCTTATGACAATCCACACATCAATTGTATCAAGTACATTTATGTATATGTTGCCATCATCATTTTCAAAATATTTTCTTTCTGTGTAAGCCCTCGGTATAAGCTCCTCCCCCCCCCCTGCCACCTCCCACCTGATAAATTATAAATTACTATTATTGTCATATCTTACACTGCCTGCTGTCTCCTTTTGTCCACATTACTGTTTTTTGTCCCCCTGGGGAGGGAGGGGGGCAGTTACACATCATTGTAGTCGGTTCCCCATTTCTTCCCTGCCCCTACCTATAACCGCCTACCCCTACCCTCATGGTATGGCCACTCCCATTGCTCTTCCTGAGGGGCTTATCTGTCCTGGATTCCATGTGTCAAGAGCTCATATCTCTACCAGTGTACATGCTCCAGTCTAACCTGATTCGTAAGGTAAAACTGGGGTCATGATAATGGGGAGGGGGAAGCATTAAAGAACTAGAGGGTTGTGTGTTCCATTGGTGCTATGCTGCACCCTGGCTTGATATGAATTTTTTACGTGATATAAACAGCAGCCCTTTTCATTTACTTTAAACATCAGTAAATAAATCCTTTCAAATTAAGTTTTATGTAATATAAACAGCAGCCCTTTTCCTTTGCAGATGTGAATTAACCCACAGCTTAGAATTGGTCATGAATGCTGAAAAATCAGAAACTTCTATAAAGAACTGCAAAGTTCCATTTTCTAGAGAAGAACAGAAATGTCTGGCAACAGCTGCACCAGTTAGTGGGAGGGTACCCTCCAGTTTGCAGTGACCCCCTCCTTACTGCTTTCCCACAGATGACCAGCTTCTTTTATAAAGTTTAATCCTCTGGCCACTATAGGCATCTGGGTCTGCTGATACCTGAATTACAGGCAGGCCCTCAATTTCCACACCTCTCATCCCATCCTTATGGTGCCAACCAGTCGCTTACAAGCTGGGCCGCTAACCAGAAGGTCAGTGGTTTGAACCTTTAAAAGTAAGCAAAGGCTACTTGTCTTTATGATTCTGAGTGCTCTTTTACAATTTGAAAGTTCTTCTAATACAGATTTAATCCTGTATTATCATCTGGGTTTTGGGGGGTGGGATATTTCCTTCTTTGTTCATTTCAGGATATGGTGTGAAATAGTTTTAAAGGAATCAAAGCGTAATAGATAGTCATTTTTAACATTTTGTTTTATTACATATATGTCCTTTTAATTATCAATCCTTTGTTGATACACCTATAAGTCCTTTTTATCATCAATTATTATTAAAACTTTATTCTAAACTCAGTGGCAAAGGGGAAGGGAGTTCAAAAGGTCTATTTTACACATGAATGCCTTTATCTAGCCTTAGATCTTTTGTTATCTTTTGTTTGAGGGGGTTGTTTTTGCTTTCACAGTGAAGGCTAAATAGAAGTTTATTTATAAAGCCAACGGGTCACAAAGAAGTGTATTTATAAAACCTTCACTACCGTGCCTCTTGGAAGTATTCTTGCAGAGGATGGCATCGGAATGAGAAGGACCTTTCAGCATCAAGGCTGGTAAAATGAGAGACATAAAACTGTTACTTCAACCAGGGAAGAAGCATTGCAAGAATGAATTCACGCATGTATTCGCCCATCCTGGTTCCCAGGCATTTTGAAGACTGCTTAACATATTCAAGCACGTGTCTACCTACAAGCAACAGTCCCTGTCCAGGGCTGCTGCTGTCCTGTCCTATTGCCCGGACCTTCATGTACCATTACCACCACAGTGGCTGTGCTCAATCCCCTTGCTGCTGCCACTGTGTCAATCTATCTCCTGGAGGGCCTGTGTCTTTTTTGCTGACCCTCTACTTTTTCTTTTAACTAAACATGATGTCCCTTTCCAGGGAATCGTCTCTCCTGGTAACATGTCCAAAGTATGTAAGTCATTCCATCCTCCCTTCTAAGGAGCATTCAGATTATACCTCCTCCAAGCTTTGTTCCTTCTTCTACGGTAGCAGTCCGTGGTACTTCCAACACTCTTCCCCGACACTATCATTGAATTGTTCTGCAGTCTTCTCTTTCATCGCCCGCCTTTCACAGATACATGAAGCAGCTGCGAACACCTTGGCTTGGGTGGTGTTGTGAGGGGCCTTCGAGTCAGTTCTGACTCCTGGTGATCCCATGAACAACAGGGAAAAACTCCACCTGGTCCTGCAGCATCCTCACAATTGTTCCCATGCCTGAGCCAATTGTTGCAGCCCCGGGGTCAATCAATCTCATCAAGAGCCTCTCTCTTTGTCGATGCCCCTCCCCATTACCAAGTATGATGTCCTTCTCCAAGGACAGGTCTCCAGAGAATGAAGTCTTGCCATGCGTGCCTCTGAGGAGCATTCTGACTGTATTTCTTCCAAGACAGATCTGTTTGTTCTCTCAATATTCATCGCCAAGGCCATAATTCAAAAGGTATTGATTCTTCTTTGGTCTTCCTTACTCAATGTCCAACTTTCATATGCATGTGAGGTGATTAAAAATACCATGGCTTGGGTCGGGCCCACCTTAGTCCTCAAAGTAACATCCTTGCTTTTCAACACTTTAAGGAAATCTGGTGCAGCAGATTTACTCAATGCAATGTGATATTTCATCTCTTGACTTCCAGGAGCAGTGATTATGGATACAAGCTAGACAAAATTGTTGACAACTTCAATCTTCTCTTGGTTTATCATGATGTTATACCAATTGGTCCAGTTGTGAAAAATTTGGTCTTCCTTACATTGAGTTGTAATCCATAAGGAAGGCTGAAACCTATGGTCTTCATCAAGTGCCTTATGTCCTCCTCACTCTCAGCAAGCAAGGTTGGGTCATCTGCATACTATAGGTTGTTAAGACGTCTTCCTCCAGTCTTGATGCCGCATTCATCTTCCTATGATCTAGCTTCTCTGATGAGAATCTATGTTCTAGATCACTAACTTTTCTCTTCAAGATGGTTAAAAATTTTATTGATGTATTATCCACCGTGGCTTAAATTCCATTGATTACAGGTTAATTTCTATTTGGGTAAGGGGAGGAATTTGTTTTAAAATTCTGCCCAATTACAAATTTTCAAAATCGACATTCCCCCTCACCTGGGCCTAACACCAACAAGATACATTTTCTTGTTATCTCCCTTTACCAATATAAGCAGATTTCCATCCCTATTCCCAAATCCACTCCTTCAGAAGAGGTTAAACCCATTTGGAGGGGCCTGGCTTGTGTAAGAAGACCTCTAACTCCCCACCTCAGAAATAGGACATACCTTTGAACCTGTTCCTAATTTAGCCTTTCAAACTTCCAACCTCGGGCCCTGATAAATTCCCTAGGATTTCCAAAGCTAGCATACTACTCTGGTTTCAATTCTACTTTTTAGGTCCTGGGATTGCCTTTACTCTCCCATACTCTCAGTTACACATTTTCTGTATCATGTCTATCTGTCTTGTAGTGGTGGCAGTTTTTCATAAGCTTAACTTCCCCGTATTTTCGGGAAAAAACATATCCTCTCCAGTAAAAATTGCTAGATAAAACAGAATTACAGATAAACAATGGATGTTTTAGCGTAACCATGTCTGGTGTAGTGGTATTTGTTGTATATCTGACATTCAAATTTAACTACTATTTGGTGCAAGTGAATTGATTTTTGGCCCATAGAAACCCCAAGTGAAAGATTAGAGATGCCTCCTTGGGATTTTCTTGGCAATCTTTACAGAAGCAGCTTCGCCGGGTGTTTAAAACCTCAACTTTCTGGCTAGCAGCCGGATGTTTAATCTTTGCACCACAATTTAACTTTCACCTTCAAAATTAAGTCTGGGTTCTCTGGTTTTATTTGCTAAACAAACATGGCAACCTACCTCCCCTTCCATCCGTTGCCACTCTCATCTCATTCATTGTCAGCACAATCTTTCTGCGTCCCAAGTGTGCCAAGCTTATTCCCACATGCAGAGCCTTTACGCGTGCATTTACATTGCCTCGAACATTGGTACTCCATCATGCAGACCTCCATTCAAATGTCACCTAATCCTAATTTGCTTCCCTCGACAGTTTTTATAAATCTTCACGCGTCCTGAAATTCTTTTGTCTCCTTACGTTGTCGTCCTCGCTCCCCTTATGTCCAAACGACCATCAAGTCAATTCTGACTCATACCAACCCTGTAGGACAGCGTGTGGCTGCCCCTTAGACTATAAATCTTCACGGGAATAGAAACCCACATCTTTCTCGCTCTGACTGGTTGCTAATTTCGAACTGTCGACCTTGCAGATAGCGGCCCAACACGGAAACCCACTATCCCACCAGGGCCCCTTCCTTACAGACTCTCCCAGGGCACGCTACAAGCACACACGATCCCCTGCCAGATCTTTCTCCCGAACAGCGGCTTCTCGGTTCAAAGCGTCAGACTCTGGGGGTAGCAGTCTGGTGCTTTAGCCGCCGCGTCACCAGCTCCCTCCCGCCCGCCCGTCCCACCAAATTCACTGCGCAGAACCGGGCCCGCCGGAGCGGTGGGAGGGGCGTCGCCGGCCACACCCCCAGCGGGGGCGTTCCCGCGGGCCACGTGGTCCGTCCGCGTCCGCGCGCGCGGCTCCCGTCCCGCTGCTTCCGGGTTGGCCGTGGCGGCCGTGGCGGGGCTGAACCCGGCTGGCGCAGGAGCCCTAGCGGAGGGCCGCGAGACTGCCCCGGAGGGGGTGCGCCCTCCACGCCGCTGCTGGACCAATTGCGCCCGGACTCGGACCCCGCTGAACAGACCCTGGAGGTAGGTCCGCCCGGGCCCGAACGCGGTGACGGGGCCCCCGCGGCTTTTGGCCCTCCCCCCCAGCCTGGCCGCCCCTCCTTCCCCGGCTGGCTCCGTGGAACCGTGCGCCCGCGGCCCCGGCTGATCCCAGCGAGGCCGCACTGCAGCTGAAGTCTTAGGATATTGCAGCTGCCTGCTACAGATGCAGTTTGCACCGGTACGTTTTCTTCCCTTTCCACCCCCTTTATTAGCTTTCAGGGACTGCAGGGGCTAGTGTAGCTGAAACGGAGACGGTGCTTCCCGGACCCGTACGTGTACAATCAGAGAAAGTTAGTACTGGGAAGGACAGTGCCTTCATTTCACAGAGGAAAATCAGAGCCCGAAAGATGGCACGCTTGGATATTGGGAATTGGCCTAGCTGAGCTGGTTCATGGTACAACAGGAATGAGAACTCTCCAAAAGCTACGCTCTTGGAACGTGACTTTTTGGAAACGGGCAATGGTTAAAATTCAGCTCACCTTGTGGACGGGGCGCATCCCGTGCTCATTTACTAGTACTGAGATTAGCCTTGTTAGGACGAAGCTTTCTCCTTTTTCTACACTGTTTTCTTGTTTCAGGTTGTTGACACCTTGACTGGACAATGGCAGAAACGTCCCCGGAGCAGGCTTTGGGATGCTTGGCTGTCCACTCAGCCACTCACAGCGACTCCGTCTTGGCCAGTTTGGAGGATCAGAGGAAGAAGGGCTTTCTCTGCGACATCACCTTGATCGTGGAGAACGTGCACTTCCGGGCCCACAAAGCCTTGCTAGCTGCCAGTAGCGAGTACTTCTCCATGATGTTTGCTGATGAGGGGGAGATGGGCCAGTCCCTTTATATGCTGGAAGGCATGCTGGCCGATACCTTCAGCATCCTGCTGGAATTCATCTACACGGGTGATCTCCACGCCAGTGAGAAAACTGCCGAGCAAATCCTGGCAACGGCTCAGTTCCTGAAAGTCTATGACCTGGTAAAGGCGTGCACAGACTTCCAGAATAACCACAGCTCCTCCAAGCCCTCAACTTTGAATCCTGCCGGGGCGCAGGTGGTGGTGATCTCTAATAAGAAAAATGATCCTCCCAAGCGGAAACGGGGAAGGCCAAAGAAAGTCAACCATTCGCCGGAAGGAGGTAAACCAGGACCCGCTGCCGAGGAAGAAATACAGCTCAGGGTGAACAACTCCGTGCAAAACAGACAGAACTTTCTGGCCAGTGAAGGCGGCAGCGGAGTGCTGAGCCAACAGAGCCCAGCGAAAGAAGTGGAAGAAGATCCACCGATGTGTGAGTCCAGCAGCGGGGTGGAAGAACTCCCGACTGAAAAGGATGAGAACTGTGATCCCCAGACCCAGGATGGGCAGGCCGGCCAGAGTCGGTATAGCAAACGGAGGCTCCGGAGATCTGTCAAACTTAAAGATTACAAACTCGTTGGGGATGAAGACGATTATGGTTCTGCCAAAAGGGTCTGTGGAAGGCGGAAACGTGCTGGCCCTGAGGCCCGCTGCAAAGACTGCGGCAAAGTCTTTAAGTACAATCACTTTTTAGCAATCCACCAGAGGAGCCACACTGGTAATTCATTAATGACACTTGTGTCGCGTTTTGGAGTCTGGCTGAGGGTGGTTAGTCGGTGCCATTGAGTGGAGACACAATTCTCGGCCCCCTTCTGTACAGCAGAGCACATGTAGGTCCATCTCACCAAGGGTCTCCCACACCCTCCTTGGCCCTGCCCTTCATCAAACGTGTTCTCTTGAGATCCAGCCTTCCCTGGGATGCGTTCAAAGGAAGTACGTTGGACAGGGCCCTGTGCTCTAACATTTTCATCAGCTCAGTTTTGGAAGTAGATTGCCAGGTCTTTCTTCATAGACTAGTCTGGAGGCACCCCTGAACCTGTGCACCCGGGGTGACCCGGCCGGTGTTTGGAATACCGGGCACATTGTTCCTAGCACAGCAGCATGGAAACCACTCCAGTGCAACAGACTGGCAGGTGGTGGGTGAGTCATAGCTACCGCACAATTCTGTGTGGCATACATTGTATTACGAAAGCCCTTGTACACATTAGTACATTTAATGACCACGGCAATCCTGCGAGGCAGATAACATCCCCATTGAACCGATGAAAAGACCAAGCCCTAGAAAGTTTCCATAACTTGACCAGGACCATACATTCAGTGACAGCTGGATTTGGGCCATGTTGAAAAATGTCTCATTGGGAATAAACCCACGCATGTATAAAAGGAAACCCTACTAGTAATACCTTTTGACTTAGCCTCATACACACGTGCACACAGACAAGTTTGTGGAAAAGTGGAATTGAAAGAGAGCGGAGTACCTTTCAAATGGAGTATGTGTGCACTGCCCAAAATGTAGCCCCCAGACATGTGTGGCTATGGAGCACTGAGCAGCAAGTGTGTCAGCGCTGGATTTCTAAAATCGATTGGAATAAGCACATGTGGCTTGTAGCCACCCTATTGGACAGTGTCTCTGTAGCTGCTATGCCTTCCTCCCTGAGTTCTCTCTCCAGACCCTGAACTAACTCAGTTTGAGATAGGTTGTGGCTACTAGCATGCCCCTGGATGGCAGTGATCTTGCCTTCTGTGCAGGAAACCCAGGTTTGATTCCTGGCCAGCACAGCCACCGCGCAACCCGTCAGAGGTTTGAGTATTGCTGTGACGATGAACAGGTTTGACAGAGCTTCCAGACAGACAGACTGGGAAGACAGGCGGTCAACCTGTGAGAACCAGCCAGTGGAAACTGGATCCTAACAGTCCAGTCTGATCCCATTTTGCTTGGGGTCACCATGAGCTGGAGCTGACCCAACAACAGCTGACAGCATGGCCCTTGTTTTAATTTTGAGCTTGAGTATAGAGAGCAGAGCTTTAGTCTCCTACCATTCCACAGCCTCTAGGGCCTGAGGTTGCAGTCCTAGCTGCCCCTTAGAATCACCTGGGTCTGGTTCCACCCCACCAGCTGCTCATTCATTTAAGTGGCGCTTTGATGTTTCCTAAAAGGGTCTTAGTGCAGGTAGTTTGAAAGTCGTGGATTCTGGTGCTTCATGAAAAAGGCCCGTGAAACATTCTGGTTTGTAAAGGGTAGAGGTACAGATGAGAGATAGTTAAAACGTGAGGAAAACGCATACAGGGTTGTCCTGTGTCCCCACTGGTAATTTGCAGTGCATTAGCATGAGTCTGCTCTGTTCTGCCGGAATGGATACCGGGTAGGTCTGTACAGGCTAGTAACTCATATCCTTACATTTGGGAAAGTTCCTGAGTTATTTCATAGATTTCCTTCCCTCTATCTCCCACCCCAACCTTCCCCTTCTGTCTTCTTGCTGGAACTTTGGGTCCTCCTGCCCGAATTCTCTCTCTCCTCAAATTTTCCTTCATCTTTCACACGACTCTGAGAGATTTCCATTTTTTGGAAATCTTTCAGTCTGTGAAAACTTCACATCGTCCACTCTTTGTTTCAAGGAGCTCCTTTTGTTTGTCTGGGTTTAAAAAGCTGCATCCTCTATTTTGTTGACAGGGCACTGCCTGGCCCCGTGGGCGTGCTAATGCTGACGTTGACGTGTTTGCTCATTGCCAATGTCCCCTCACTGGGCAACCTGCCATGGCTGCACCTTGCTCTTTCTCTTTGTTCATTTTAGTCTCTGCCTCTGTTAGAGACCCCCCTGGAATGTCTGGTGGTTTTGTTTTGTTTTTAAATCCATACTAATGTCAGACAAAAGCCAAGTGACAATCCTGCAGGTATGGATAGCGCTCGCAGGCAGGGCCTCGCTGGACCCCGTGTGGCGGCCCCGTGTCTTGGGTTCTCTTGGGCCCTTGGCAGTCCAGGGGAAGGTACCTCCACTCTCCTCCCTGGAGGCCTGGCTGCCAGTGTCCTTGGGGTAAGAGAGGAAGGAGGGCCAGGGAAGCCGAGTCTTTCAGGCCTGGGCTCTGTCTGACAGCCTCTCTGTGGTACTCCTATTCAGCAGTGCCTGGTGACTCCATCCCAGAGAATAGGCTGTTGGGGGGGCGCGGGGGGAGTCTCCTGGCTATAGGGAACTGAGGCCTGGACCTACGGGGAAGGGCTACCTTCCTTTGAAACAGACTGCCAGCTGCCCTCCCTCTGTCACCCCCTTTTCCAGAGCTGCCAATTCCTGAGCCTGCTGGAGACGCAGTCTTAGTACTGAGATTCCACTTAGGTGCCACTTTCCCCACTGTTGACTTCGAAGCCACTTTCGTGTTCTCACTTTCGTGATTGTCTGTGTTGCTGGATGTCCTCATGCCTGCTCCCTTTCCTTGGGACCTTTGTCTTCTGAGTGGGATCCCTTTGCTCGCATTTGGATTTTGGAGTGACCCAAGGCTGCGGACTCTTGCTGACGGCCTGTTCCGGGGCTCTTGTTGCAGGGGAGCGGCCTTTCAAATGCAACGAGTGTGGGAAAGGCTTTGCCCAGAAGCACTCGCTGCAGGTCCACACCAGGATGCACACGGGCGAGCGGCCCTACGCCTGCACTGTGTGCAGCAAGGCGCTGACCACCAAGCACTCCCTGCTGGAGCACATGAGCCTGCACTCAGGTAAGCTCGCTTGCCCCAGGGGGCCAGCCGCCACCAGGCTCCTCCTGTTCTTAGGGTGGGCATGCCCCTGAAAGAAGGTCTTTCTTTCCTCAGCCCCGATCATGCCCCATGTCGCATCTTTGAAGAGGACATTAGGCATCTGCCTCAGTGTAGCTTGAGAGCTCTGTGCAGCACTGAGCCTGGAAACGGGCACTTCAGTGTACAGAAATGCACTGTGTACGTACCAGAGATTCAAATTATTTTACTTTGAATGCCTTTCAGGGAAGCCTGGATTTCTCCTGGGGCTTGGAACCAGTTTATTCTGGTCTCTCCGACCCCTGCTAAGAATGTATATTTCTGACCCAGGTGCACTGATTTAGAACCTACGTTTTAACACGATCCCCAAGTGATTCTCAAGGTATAGACAGGTAAGACTCAACCTGGTGATCTGTAAGAATCACTTGGGGGGCTCCTGTTAAGAATGATTCTGACTTGGGTTTGGGTGGAAATGCCATTTCTCAGCAGGAGGTCCAACCGGAACAAACGTGTTCAAAGCTCTAGGTTGACCCCAGTCTCCACTGCTCCTGATTGCCTTCCATACGTGCGCACATTAATGGTACTGCCATCGACACTGATGGCATTCAGGCTTGCGGACAAGCGCCCTGTATGACTTTGTAGAAAAGGGGCGCCTAGGAGCCCTGCTGGCGTAGTGGGTATGCATCAGGCTGCTAAGCACAAGACCAGTAGATTGAGCTCAGGAGAAAGACAAGGCTTCTTACTCCCGGAAAGCATTACAGTCTCAGAAACACACAAGGGCAGTTTGGAGCCTGCCCCATAAGGTTGCTCTGAGTCGGAATTGACTCGATGGCAGTGAGTTTAGGCCCCTTGTGGCCATTGACCTTAGCGTCCTTCTCGTTCCCTCCCACTTGTGCATGCCCCCGCGCCTTGTTTTTCATTCGGCAGGGCAGAAGTCCTTTACCTGTGATCAGTGTGGGAAGTACTTCAGCCAGAAGCGACAGCTGAAGAGCCACTACCGCGTGCATACAGGTACAGTCGAGTAGGCGAACCCCCCGGGTTGGGGCTGGGGAGCACACTGGTGCCCGCGGGATCCTTTCTAAGCCCTTAGATTGGAGCTACCAATAATGGAGTGTTGAGAGGAAAGGCTCTTCAAAGCGATCCACGTGAGCTGTTCTTGTGGCAGCCCCCACCTCCACGGGACTTGTATCCCCGCAGAAACGCCTCACAATTGGTACCTTTCAGAGGTGCCACTTGGCTGCGAGGATGCAGGCCGTTGGTTGGTGCCATTGGGGTCTAGATGTCACCACGCCATGAACCTCAACCCAGGCTTTCTCCCACCTGGCTCCACCCACTGTCCCATCAACTTACAAGAAAGGAGAAGGGGGACTGGGAATACCACACGAGATACCGCTATGGGAAGGGTCCCAGCTCTCTTGGGGAAGCACAGTATTCTCCCGAGTTCAGGTGCCTAGGACAATATTACCTGTTGCCACATCGATTTTTAACAAGCACTGTCGCCTGGTTGAAATGCCATATTTAAGGTGGTTATTTTTCAGGGGAGCGCAGTCAGAAATCACTGAAGACATGCAGAGCGCGTACATGCACTGACACTCTTTTTATTGTTGTGACAAGGCCACTCATTACCGGAATGCAGCCACTGCCATCACAAATTCATGGATGTGTCTCAGCTAAAGAAACATCTACGCACGCACACAGGTAAACTCTGCCTCCTGGGGCCTTCCCAGTGCACTGTCTGTTTCAGAGGAGCCTTCGTGGCACCTCGGGTTACGTGTTGGGCTGTTAACTACCAGGTCAGCAGTTTGGATCCAGCAGCTGCACCACAGTCGAACGACGCGGCTTTTACTCCCGTGAAGAGAGTTGCGGCCTCGGAAACCCACAGGGGTAGTTTACTCTGTCCTGAGGGTTGCCATAAGGGGGACTCGACTTAATGGCAGTGAGATTGTGAGTGTGTGGTCAGGAGAGCAGCTGATGAAACACTGTGAGCCCACGCCCGGGCTGTGTTTGGAAATAGTTGTTGTAAATTGGGCTGGGATTTTGCTAGTTACCAGCACAAGGCTGTTAACACTGTTCTGTGGGAAAGTGCCATCTCTTTGTAACTGAAGCTGGGAACCTAGGTTTCTGGGACTGTAGCTCCTTATGGGAGTAGAACCCTCCTCTTTCTCCCACAGAGCGCCTGGTGGTTTCAAACTGCTCACCTTGAGGCTAGCAGCCCAGTGCATAGCCACTATGCCACCAGAGCTCCCTTTGGAGATTAGTGGAATGGAATTCGCTTATTGAGTGCTTTTATATATGGACCCTCATTTAATTTCACAAAACAGGGAGTCTGGCTGGCTCTGGGTTTGACTTTAAATTGACGTCAGCGTTGAAGAATATCAAGAAACTTTATCTTCTTCTTTTGGAAAAAAGGAAGGCAGTGAGCATGGTGGCAGCATGTGCTAAGGTTCTTTTCTAGGATCTTCCAGAACCCATGCTTAGCACTTGAGTGTGGCCACCATCGCAGTCAGCATTAGCGATGACGAGGAAGAGGCAGGATTGAGTAAGGCAGGTTGGATTCTCCTGTTGGTGTCAGAAATGTTGAAACGTGGATCCTTTCAACAGTCTTGGTCAAGAGCTTTTTTTTAAGCCACAGCTGCCCTGCACTGAGATAGAACCTCTGAGACTCGACTGAGCTCCAGCCTTGATAGTTCCCTTGGGTAGGGGCGGGGGCGTGGGGACTGCCAGGAGGGAGAGAGGACATCAGCATCCTGATTACGGTACCACAATGAGAATGTCTTTAGACTTTTCCTTCTTTTTTGAGGGAGACTTTTGTGAGATTTTGTAATCTGAATTTCATCATTGGGAGACCAAATATTTCCTCATTTCTTTTGTGGTCAAATATTATATCCCAAGCTCTAAGGTCTAAAAATAAAAATACACAAGAGTTCCCACACTGGGGGCTGGGCTCCAGTTTCCCTTCCATGCCAACACAGGCTCCTTACCGTAATGGAATTGTAAGTGATAGAGACAGCCAGTCAGAAGGTTCTGTGAAAGGGCAAATACAGGAATAGGCAGCAAAAGCCTGTCACACATCCGCACTCTGAAGCCAGTGCCCCTTTAAAGTCAGATATGATCATGTCTCTCATTTCCAGCAAAAATGTGCTCAGTACCTACTATGGGGATATCTCAACTCAACTCTCATGCCATCAAGTTGATGCTACCTCATAACTACCCTGTAGGACAGGGCAGAACTGCCCCTGTGAGTTTCCCAGACTAAATGGTTATGGGAGTAGAAAGGTCCATCTCTCATTTGCGGAGTGGCTGGTGGTTTCGAACTGCTGACTTTGCGGATGGCAGCCCAATGCCTAACCACTACAGCCAATGCATACCTACACCATCGGGCCCCTCTGGGGATATAATGAACCATAAAAACCAAAGTCACTGCCATCCATAGCGACCCCCGAGATGCAGATAGAACTGCCCCTGTGGGTTTCCAGAAAGCTGTGTGGGTACATAAAGTTGGAGGTTTGACAGAGTACGGGTCAGAGACGGCTCCATTAGTAAACCGCAATATTTGAGCTGTGCTCCGAGGACCATTCGGGAGAAGTTGGTGGTATGTGAGAGGATGAGCTTCCCAGATCTCTGGGTAAAATCTAACCTTCTTAACATGGTGCATCATGTCTTCATGGCGCTTCAATGGCGCCTTTCTGCCCCCGTCTGACTAGAGTGTGTGGACTGAACCGGGTCCGACAAGTCCCTGGGAGGCAGTGTGAAGGTGGTCAGTCGCTGTCCTCCTGTTGATGGCATGTGGGCGGGTGTTCTCTGGATGTTCACCAGAAACTAGATAGAGGTGTCTTACTCTGTCCTTACTTAAAAGGCCCACATAGCTTCGATGGTTGAAAAGGCTCAATCCCTAGTGCACCAGACTCAGTCAGGGACTCACCCCTGGTGCTGCCTCTCCGGGTCCTTTTCCACTGCAACTCAGCCAGCCAGGCAAAGCCAGCGGGCACCCAGAGCTGTGACTTCTTACCACCATCTGCCCAGAGCAGAGCCATGACATACCGGCTGGCCCTGCCTGAGTACCAGTGCCCTGGCACTGGTGTAGAGAGGGCATCTGCACGGTGTAAATAGCTGTCGGTTGAACCTCTGGGAATGTGCTTCCGACAAGCAAATTCTGCCTGAAAGGAGAAGAAGGCTGTTGGTGGTCGTCAGCCTTCCATGAGTGCGCCTCGGCAAGCGAGCATGGAGAAAGCGTAAACATGGGGATGGACCGTCACCACACAGCCAGGGCAGAGTTGGTCTGTGGTGACCAAGAGCCATGTTGCCTGACTGGCCGTGGGAGAGAGATGGGGCTGGCCACTCCTGTAACAATGTGAAGCCTGCGACACCCCAAGAGGCGGTTTGACTGTCCCACGGGGCCACTGTGTGTCACTCGGTCCGCTGTGTGGACTCAGCAGCCGTGAGCAGCAGGAGTTCCCACTGCCTGAGAGCCCTGGTGGGGCCGTGGGTTAGCGCTGACCTGCTAACCACCGGGCCGTGCCCCAGCCGCTCCTCGGAAGAAAGATGAGGGTGCCTCTGGTCTCAGAGTGCCTGTGAGTTGCCTGGCTGGTCTCGGCAGTCCGTCTTTGGGTCCCCTCATCACAGTGGCTCGCTCATGCCCACACTGCACGGGGATCGCCATCTAGGAAGCCAAGTGGTCAGCGAGGCCTTCCCCCACTCTGCCCCCTCACCCGGCATGTCACTGCTTCATGGCATCTGCCCACCATGCCCACTTGACACACTCATCTGAGCACTCTGTCCTCGCAGCTAGACTGTCGCCCTCTCGAGAACAGCTGCTCCCTCCCACTCATTCACCGCTGAGTCCCCAGGGCCTGGAGCAGTGCCCCCCGGTACATGCCTGTCACATCCGCTTGTTAAATGACTCGAGTCATGCAGCGCCCACGGATGACGGTGTCCGCAGAGAGACTGGGAGACTCGTGCCCTTCGTGACCTTACGAAGAACCACCTGTGGGGGTTTTCATTTTCCTTTAAGTTGTCCAAGGCAACGTAAACCAGTATATCGTCTTGGTGGGTCCCTTACCGGAAGCACGAAGTCATCCATGAGAGATGCCAGGAGGCGGGGAGTGGAGAGGAGAGGCAGTGGTGCTGGGCAGGGCTGCCGCCTTCACGGCAGCTGCACAGATAAGGTCTGGCCCCAGCCCCGGGACGCTGGGGAATTGCTCTGGGCTGGTCTTTATTAAAGCGCCCCAGGTGGTGCCAGTGTGTACTCAGATTAAGAACTCTGGTGACACCACACTCTGTTACCAATGCGGGGAGTTGGCAGTTCAACCCTTCCCACGGCTCTGCGGGAGAAAAAACCTGGCGGTGCAGTCTGCTCCTGGCAAGATTACAGCCCAGAACTCCCCCACCCCACCCCCAGGGCCATGGCGCTGGCACATGGGGTCACTATGGGTCAGTCGGTGGCACACTCGCAGCAACAGCACCCAGGCCGGAGGGCCTTGGAAGCCACGTGAAGACCAGATGGGGTCGAAAGGTTTTCAGGAGAGCAAGCAATGCGATTGACGTGGGACCGCTCCAGCTGCGGTGTGGGGTGTGGTGAGATGAGGGCTGGCCAGGGCGGAAGCAGAGAGGTGTGTTGGAAGCCAATTGCTGTGACCCAGTGGAGACAGGGCTTGGGTGTGATCCACTGTGGTAGCCAGTGTGGACATGGTGGCAAAGACAGTGATCCCTCAGGCTGTGGACCGGCTCTAAGCTCAAGCGCGCCACTGCTCAAATGGCAAAGTGCAAAAAAAAAAATCTGCTCAGTGTCCATGACTTTTCTGGATAGTCGGACTGAAAGTCCAACTTGAAAAAAACACGTGCAGGCCAACGGTGAGCCACGCGTCAGGTTTCACCGCGGACACAGCTGGGTGACCTTCAATCTAAGCGCCGCTCTTGCTCAGACAACCAATGGTGCTTGTGTTAGTGCGTGAAAACGTTCGTCCCGTGTGTGCGTGCGCACACGTGCTTTATTTGCATAAAGTCTCATCACTGTGGCTCCAAAGAAATGAGTGCCACCAGCAGTAACGCCAGGAGGACAACTGAGCCAAGAGGGAGTCGAAGAAAGACGTCCTCGTGAAAGTTGAATCAGGTCGCCACTTGTCTGATTTGGCGGCAGAATGCAGTATGAACAAGTCGGCACTGTCAATCTTCTTGAGGGGAAATGTGATAAAGGCACCTAATGTAGCCCAGCCCACTGAGGAGGTTGACATGACTTGATCTGAGTGAATCAGAAGGAGTGGCAACCGCATATCTGAGGCAGCGATTGTGCACAAAGGCTCAAGGCCTCCAGGTGAATTGCTAATGGTAACTTTTGGGGCCTCAGAACCAATTATTCGGTTTTCATGGTTTTGTATGGGGAAACTAGGTGTAGTTCTGGAACGCTTCAGTGTTCGAACACACATTTGGAACAAATTGAGTTCGACCGCGGAGGTATCGCTGTGCTCTGACGTTGGCTATAGCTGGGAAGAGGAGTCAGCCTGGTTGGACGTGGGGCTGAGAGGAGGAGGGCAATTCAAGAGTCAGCATCTGAACGGGTTGGGGCTCCGATGCCTGGCTGCCCTCCTCCAGGGGCAGATGTCGAGTAGGTAGCTGATGCCAGCGTAGGGAGTGCAGTGCGGAGGTGCCAGCTGGAGACAGGAATTGACACACAATGTGAGTGCCGGGGAGAGAGTGGGTGGAGGGGAGCAGAGGTCGGGCTGAGTAGTGCCCAGGATGAAGTGTACGTGTTCTCTCGATTTTTTTTTTCCTTTTTGTCTTTTGAACATCAGAGGAATGAGTGGTGCTTCAGGTCTGTGAGTAGACTGAGGCCTTGACAGTCAGTCGGGATGAAAAGGAGCACAGGTTTCTCCATCCCAGCCGGCGAAGCTCGGGAGAAGCCAAGGGAAGGGGGTTGTCTCACAAGGAGGCGGGAAGGGTTCTGAGATGGCGTTTTGGAATCGGTAAGGCAAGTGAACCCAGCTGCAGTGCCGTGAGTTGTTGGCCCTGGCTCTTATTGCTGTAGGCTTTGGAACTCCCAACAAATGACTGGATGGGACTATGCAAATGAGGTGCTTGGGACCCACCAGGTGGGGTTGGATCCTTGCTAGTAAGCAGGGGACATGGCACCCATGTTCCATGCACCATGCAAATACGGTGTGTGGGACCCTGGAGAAGGGATGGGTCGGTGCTGCCATCCCGGTAGGCTCTGCCATCCCAGAGGGGAGTCCTCATGAACACCAAGAGCATGTCCTTTGGACCTGTCATCCCCAGCCTGAGAACCTCCTTGACCCGGGAGACAAAGACCTGTAACACTGGAAAGGGCGAGAGACCAGGAGAAGCGGTAGCCAGACCAGGAGACTGGCAGCAGACAGCGTGGTGGGCTTCCGGCCCACGCAAGAGCTAGAAAGGTGGGTGCTTCCAGGCAGGAGCTTGCTGGTGGAGGGGTGCTTCCAGACATTCGGGGGAGTGAAACTTCTGACCCAGAGAACCAGGTTGAGGGCCGTGGGTTGAGTGTGTGCCTCTGGCTGCACATCAGCAGAGCTGGAAGAGCTGTAACACTTGCCTGAGCTGGGCAGAGCCCCAGCTGAGGGGCCAGAAAAGCCGAGGGCTGGAGAGGGGCCTGCCTTCAGGCCTGGCTGAGAAGAGGCTTCCTCTTGGAAGCACTACATCCTGAGTTTTCCCAAACCTGAGCTGTAACTGGTTACTTCCCTGACAAGCGCCCTAACAGTAAGAGAGTCTGTGAATTCAGTGTGGCCACCGCAAATTAAGGCACCCTGGGGAGCTTGCCCTGGGAGGGACAGCTGCTGTCAGCACTGGTGAAAAGGTTGAAGGGTGGAGACCCGGCCATCCTCTGCCTCAGAGGGCTCAGCCTTGGACTCTTGATGCAGAGAATGCTTCTCTCCCCATTGTGAAGTTAGAAAAGGCCGG
>NW_022107431.1:39809901-39817838 GCF_000313985.2 Echinops telfairi | reverse complement strand
GAATTAGAACAAACAGGCTTTATTAGGGAGAAAAACCCAGCCTGGGCGAAGTCCCACAGTCCACAATGTCCGGGCTGGAGGAGTCGCATTGCAGGCTACAGGGCTGCTGCTTATATGGACAGGTATGTCCGGGGTTCTGGAATGTAAGGTGTCTTCCTGGTTCCGGGTGTATTTGTGCTGGGTGCAGAGTGGTGGGCAAGAACAAAGTGGGCACTGAGCCAGACGGGCTGTGCTGGTGCCGGGTGCAGAGCGGCAGGTCAAGAACAAAGCGGGCCATTAGCCAGCTCTGGTCAGCTCCGCAGGTGTGTGGGGGAGATTCAAGGCCACTTGCTGCTAGTTGTTTCAGCTAGCTCTGGTCAGCTCTGCCTGGGTAGGGGAAACTCAAGGTCACTTGTTCTAGAAGCCAGCCTGGTATTGATCCGGCCATACACTTTATATTAAAAGCAATTGCATATTGAGAAAACAGCCCAGCCCAGCCAAATCAAGTCTATAAGTTCGATATTGGCCTATATGTCAGATATTGTCTATAAATTCCGAATGCAGAAAGATCATAGGCCAGTGGGTGGAAAGTCTTGTGGATCCAGTGGCGGTGGAAGTATCTCATCACTGGTGTGGGTCTCCACGTGGCTCCTCCAGTTCCCTGATGTGGCTCAACAGGAAGGTATAGCAGAGAGAGTGTGTGGCCTACCTCCGGGGAGAAGGAAAGGAAGTTCCAGAGTCCTCAAGAGCAGGCGATGCCCACAAGGAGGCATCATCAGGCTATGACCTGATCAACGGAGGCAAGATGGCAGGCAGGCCTGTGAGGTCACCAGAGCTCAGGGACTAGTGCCTAGAGTCAGTGAGGCTGGCTGGGACTGAGTGGAGAAAGCCCCGCAAACAACATTGATATGCCAGCAAATGTAAGCGCGGACGCCACTGTCCCCTTGCCCACAGTACATCCTGACCATCGTCCCTGAGGACCAAGACAGCCATCACAAGGTAAATTGGGAACATAGGAGCTTAGCCAGAGCCGTGAGAAAGCAGCCTGGTGAGCTGACCCCGCAGAACTGTCCCACCCCTGTGGGGGTCACTCTCTTGCATGAGTTTAGACTGGCTCCTACCTGTGCGCCCTCCCCCCCCCCCCCCCCCCCCCCCCCCCCAGTTAGCTCACTCTGCCTAATAGCCAGCATTAAGTTAGTTAAGTCACAGCTTGTAGAAGATAATAATGGGCCACCTTGTTTTGGATTACGGAGAAGCTTCCTAAGCTTGTCCACTTGTTTCCATACCCTCTGTTGTGCCCCTTGCTCCCTATTCCTGACTCTGGAGGTCCCACACGATGACCCCGTATAGAACCTCCGAGCCATTGACACAGAATCTCAGTAGAACATGTTAAGGGAGTATGGCGTGATGGGAGGGGTCTCCTTCCCTGAGAAAGCGTCCTGGGAGAACAGTCCGCTCTGGGTGGACAAGACTAGCGGGGATAGAGGTGTACAAACCCAGAGAGTGTGGGAAACACACACACACACACACACCTGGACTGCAGATCAGGCCTCTCCCAGGGAACAGGTAGGATGGGGTTGCCAAACTGGGGCCAGCCTGTCGTGGAGGCGGGGGCAAGAACATGGAGGAGGCGCTGTGGATTTGTGTGTCAGAGAGGACTCAGACGGCCCTGGGAGGAGGGTCGGGGGATGAGCCAGGTGGGAGGCTCAGAAAGAGGTGCAGGTGTCGTGAAGAGCTGTCTAGTCTGTGAAAAGACTGCTGTGTATGTGATAGTGTTCCTGTGTCGGGAGGGGAAAAAAAAAAGCCTGCCAGTAGAAAACTGGGCAACAGATAGGAAAGGCTCTTCACAGAAGACAGCGCGGGATTGAATGGCCAGGCACCTGTGTGAAACAGGGTGCAGCTGCATGAGTTGGAGAAGGGAAGTGGGCATCCCCTTGTCCCTGAATCCCCATTAGATTAACAAATACAAGGGGCTTCAAAAAGTTAATGGAAAACAACAAAAGCTAATGGAATTTTTTCCAAGAACTTTTTGAAGCCCGCTCCTCACGTTGGAATGTAAGCGGTTTTATGTAGAACTGTAACTTTGATGGGAGGGATATCATTTAGGGGCCTTCTGGAAAATACTTAGGCAACAGGTGTCACGATAGCAACTGTCCGCAGGCTTAAATTAACAGTGACCTACATAGGCAGGATTAGTTGAGTACATTTCAGGCAGCTTATACAGCTGCCTTTTTTTTAATGGCGCTGTGGCTTGATAGATTTCAGAACAGCGCGCACCAGGGACCTGAGTTACGATGGCGTGTCCGCACATGTAGGTGCCCAAAGAGATGTCTGTGAAGACATTTCGTCACACTGTTCATGGGCTAGCTCAAGAGAATTGGGAGTTGTTTCTACACTCTGTACCTATCATCGTCTTTTTACGGTGGGTAGCTTCAAAGTAAAAGCAAAGCTATATCCCACAGTGGGAAGGAGGATGGGTAGAAGGTGAAGCGTTTAAAAGTGCATTGCCCACTGAACAGAAGGTGGGGGCAGAATTGGCGGCCTCATGGTGGTGGTTGTACCTGGCTTGGGCTCCAAACCACCAGCCGCTGCAAAGAAGAAAGTTGGGGCTTTTTACTCTCATAAAGGGTTAAAGTCTCGGGAACTCACAGGGGCAGTTCTACCCTGTCCTACAGGGTCTCTGTCCATCAACATCAACTTACTGGCAATGAGGGCTCTTGCAGGGCTCCCCGTAACCATGTAGACTATTGCCGGTTTCAGGACGGGGTAGGACTTCATCCATTGATGTCCAACAAGCCATCGTAGCTATTGCTTGGGGCTTTAGGGGCGAAGGGGGAGGTTCACAGTCATCCGGGTGGGGTCGAGTCAGTAGAGCACAGGGCCAAGAAGAGCGTCTTTAAGGAAACCCTTACGTTACCCTGTGCCGTCAACTTCCCCGTGGGTGGAACCTTTTGAATCACCCTTGGGTGTCTGCCCTTTCCTTTCACCACCTGTCTAATCCTCAGCAAACTTCCCTCATGTCCCACCTGCCACGTAAGCCCTGTCACCTCTCCACTTGCTCCTCCAGCCACCTCAGCACCTCACGTATAGACAGCTGCACAAGCTCCTGCCTGCAGCCTCGGCCTGCCCTGCCATCACGCCGAGGCTCATCAGCTTAGCGTTTTAAGCATGTCCGTCCTCTGCTAGACATGTCCAGCAGCTCCACGGGAGCACTGCTTGGGACTTAGCACTCTTGTGGCAGGCCTCAGCTTTTAGCTCCATTAGTGAGCGTCGAACTGCCAACCAGGTGCTCCTTGGGAGGAAGATGGTGCTTCCTACTCCCAAGAAGGGTTACAGTCTTGGAAACCTGGAAGGGGCAATTTTACCCTGCCCTAGGGTCACTGTGAGTCGGCATCGACTTGGAGTGAGTGAGTGAGTCTCAGTCAGAACTGACTTGATGGCAAAGCCTTTTCCTAGTTTAGTCCCCAGTTCCAAACCACCAGCTGCTCCTCAGGAGAGAGACAGGGCTTTCTACTCCTGTTAACTGTTACAGTCTGGGAAACCAGGGGCAGTTCCACCCTGTCGCTGGCAGGTGCTCTGAGTCGGCATCAGCTCCATAGCTGTGAGTGAGTGAAGTACACCAGCACTCTGGTTGGGATTTCTGTAGTGCCTGGATCCTAGCAGATTCTGACTCAACCCATAGCCATCATCTTGTCTGCACTCGGTGCTGTAGATGACCACTCAGGCTAATGTCATCCACAGCCCTCTGATGCTTACTCACCTGTGTGTCTCGTCAAAAAGAGCCTGGACTCTCTTTGAGGCGTGAGCTTCTCAAGTTTCTGTTTCATGTCTTCCGAGAGCAGTGGGGACTGGCAGTGGCCAGGCAGTGGTTTAGAATGGAATAACTGTCCAAAGGAATGAGTCAGCCCACTGAAGGTGGCGTGTTGGGCAGTCCTTTGATCAGAATGTCACAGAAGCTGGGGGAACAGAAATGCTTTCCCTAGCTTGCGGGTTTCTGCTCACTCAAAGCACCAGGGACGCAGAATGCTGTTTCCAGAAAGAAATCTGGTTCCTTTGAACATTGGTCCTGAAGAAAACATTTGCCCAGAGGAAGACTTTGTGAGGTGTTCGAAAACCCACCTTGGGTTGTGTAAGCTGTTTGGTCAGGAAGAAGTCGGCCCCTGTGGTCGGCTTCACAGAACTTTACAGACAAACCGAGCAGGCACTCCGTCTTCCACTGTGGAGAGAGAACCGAGAGTACTGTAGGCCCCACCTGCCCTGACTAGGAAAATTCCAGAAAAAAAAAATGGCACCAGCCTGGTCTCCGCCCCCGGGGTGAACTGTGCAGAGGCGCAGACTTGTCCAAGCTGTCACCTGTCCACCCTCTGCCCAGGTGGCGCTCGGAGCAATGTCCAGCCTGAATTCCCCAGTTGCTGCTATGGCGTTGAACTCCTGGCGAGCCTGCGCGACGGGCGAGAACTGCCCCCCAGGGGTCTTCTCCGCCGTCAACTCAGGCTGTGTTGAAGGGCGCTAGTCCTTGGTTGGTGTTTAGTGGGTACAAGCCATGTACTGCCTCTGTTCCTTTATATATTGCGAAACTAGGGGATGGTGTTTTTTTCTTTGTTTCCTTATCCAAATGTATATTTTGAAATCCAGCTTTGTTGTTTTTGTTTTCTCTTCAGGTGAGAAGCCATTTACTTGTGAAATTTGCGGCAAATCTTTCACAGCCAAGAGTTCTCTTCAGACGCACATCAGAATCCACCGGTAACGTTTCACAGAGAATTTTCTGCATTCAGCTCTGGGGTTCACTGGGGCGACGTACTGCCTAGATAGGCCTTCCCCCCAGCTTAGCACTCTGGTAGGATTGTTCTGGGCCGTCTCTTTCTTCCTTTTCTCTTCCTCAATCCCGGAAAGTCCCATGTAGGAAAAATTGGGACAGCCAATTCTGCTTAGAAGTTTGCTCATCGATTTCATGGATTGAATCTTGATTTGGGGGCCATGTGCCGGTCCAAGGCTTCCCAAAACTCAATTTTAAAAATAACGCTAATAAATTTTACATAAATGTTTTTTTCTTAAATCATTTGTTCACACCACTTACTTCCAGATTGAAGCTGGGAGTTGTTCTCACAGCATCAGACATCATTAAGAGCTGCTTGAATGTTAGCATCGGACCTGTCTTCAGGCATTGGGGGAAGACTAAGAACAGAAAAGCCTCTTTACTTTCTGATCTGAAACCTGTGCTGTGGACCCATACATTGTATCTCATCCTGCCCAACCCCCTCTGCTGCCCTTTCTTCTGAACCACCCCCCAACCTTCATTTTATTCTATTCTATTCTATTCTTTCTGATTAGGTTAGAATCATAAGCTGCGGGAGGTTAAGTCGCTCCAAGTCCTTCGGGTAGTAACATACCCGTGACTTATGATTTCCAGTCCAACTCACTGTTCCCTCTTCCTGGCTTCCCGTAAAGATTGACAGCCTCTCTGGGAGTCAGAACCAGTCCGATGGCAGGGAGCGTGGTTTGGTGTTCCTCCCCAAATAGGCGAGGCCCGAGCTGCGCGTCCGTCTTACACATACTGTGCATGCTTTCTCGTAGAGGAGAAAAGCCGTATTCTTGCAACATATGCGGCAAATCCTTCTCGGACTCCAGTGCCAAGCGGAGACACTGCATTCTCCACACGGGCAAAAAGCCTTTCTCCTGCCCGGAGTGCAATTTACAGTTTGCCCGCTTAGACAACTTGAAAGCTCACTTGAAAATCCACAGCAAAGAGAAGCCCGTTGCAGACCCCAGCAGCAGGTCCAGCAGTAATGGTACCGACGAGGTGCGGAATATTCTCCATCTGCAGCCGTATCAGCTCTCGGCCTCCGGAGAGCAGGAAATCCAGCTTCTCGTCACCGATTCTGTACATAACATCAATTTCATGCCCGGCCCCAGCCAGGGCATCAGCATCATGGCAGCCGAGAGCTCCCAGAGCCTGACCCCCGACCAGACTGCCAATCTCACCCTGCTCACGCAGCAGCCAGAGCAGCTGCAGGGTCTGATTCTGTCCGCACAGCAGGAGCAAACCGAGCACATCCAGGGCCTCAATGTGATCGGAAGCCAGATGGAGCCCACCCAGCCAGAGCCAGTGCACGTCATCACACTCTCCAAGGAAACCCTGGAATGCCTTCACGCCCAGCAGGAACCCACAGGGGAGCTCCAGCTAGCAGCAAGTACTGCCGACCCGGCTCAGCACCTGCAGCTGGCCCAGGAGGCTGGCCCCCCGCTACCCGCCCAGCACGCACCCCAGCCCACCCCACTTAGCCAGGGCCAGAGCTGACCTGTCAGCGTGGGGGGCTCCTCTCCTTGGCCTCTTCTCTGGAAGCCAGCCGCATCTGGATGGTAAACGCCTGAGGTCCGGCTTTCTGAAAGGCTGGCGTGCACATCCTTGCAGAGATGTGATAACTAGCTGGTTCCTGTAACGCCTTTCGGGCAGCGAGCTGCACCCATCCTGGGTTAAAGAGGACCGGCTTGGTTTTAGCGGATTTTCATTTTCTTCATCTATTGCATCTCTTAAGACTGAAGCACTTTTTCTTGAGGGTGTTCATTTAGAGTTTTCTGTAGATGGTAATGCTCACAGTCAGAGGTTATGGGCTTGCTGACGATTCCACATGTTGATAGAATTGGGTCAAGTGTTGATTCCACTTCCTGATTTCTCTCGGATGCCAACCACTGTATGCCGACCGCAGCCCACTCAGGGCTGCATGTGACAGGTCACGGTTGGGGAATTTGCCCTTGTAAGGTTTCCAATCCCCCAAAAAAGAAGAGTCAGCTCTCAGTATTTATTCTCACCATGGCCTCTTGATGTCATGCTTAGGTAGATTCAGGACATGGAAACTACAGTTTATGTAGTTACTCAGTTAATGTAGCCAGAAAGCCTAAACTATAGGAGGTTTTTGTTTAATTCTGAACTCAATTTTTCAGAGAAACGTGGACTTAAAATTTTAATTTAAGTATCTAGATTCGATCAAGACCCCTCCCCCCAAGTATATTCTAAATAAAGCAAAGAGATTTGCTCTTCTCGATAAAGTAAAAGCTTTCTTAAATACCCTGCTTTCTTAAATACCTTTCTTAAATATTACTCAGTATGGTTTCAGTGTGAAATGTGCTCTGCCAAATTCTAAATGATCTAAACATGTCGATCCTGGGTAATCTTCTGGAGATGGGAACGTGTTATAATTTTGAACTTTATTGCAAACTAAATTCAATCCCACGAAACGGATACATCATTCCTTTAAACATCCGTTTCCACTCTTAAAAGCAATTTGGGACCTCAGAGACTGAGTTAGTAGTCAGTACACGTGACTTTAATCATTTTCTGATTTTAAATAGCCAAAAGGTTCAAGTATGTTTGGGGTGGGTTTTACAGCTTACTGTCTGTTTTTTTGTTGTTGTTTTTTCCCCCATTTTGTAAGCACTTTACTCACCACTCACTCTCAAGTAAACTGGTAGGGTTTTTTTTTAATAGAAGCCACCACCCCCAAAAAAAGGTGTATAATGGGTTATCTAAATTAGCAAAATGCTGGTGGGGAATAGAGGTGACAGACCCTGATGTTACCAGTCTTTCTACAGGAGTTCCGTCTGCCTCGGATGTGTTTGATTCCACTCGAATCAAGGTAACTGTTTGGGGGGAGTAGCGTAATCGAGAACTCTTCAGATTTGAGATCAGATGATCCATTTGCCAAGCTGTCTATCATTATGTGTAACTCAGACTTTTCAGAATGATAAGTTGTATGGGTTCCAACCAAAATCAAGTTAAATCAGACCTGACTAGTTAGTGTAAGCGTTATAAATACAGTTATACTCTCTAGGTACGATTTCAGGTTGCTTTTGATTCAGGCATTTAAAGTTGTTTAACCAGATCCTTAAAATGGAACGTTCTTATTGACCGTTTTCCCACCCAGTAGGCATACATAGTATTAAAATCTGTGACATTTTTT
>NW_022107431.1:39785980-39809801 GCF_000313985.2 Echinops telfairi | reverse complement strand
GGTACATGGCTACTTACCTGACATGTTTAAACTCGCTTTGTGAGCGTCGACCTCAGCGCTGTCAAAAGAAGCAATAGGCACATACATCATTTTAAATTTTCTCACGGCCACATCAAACACACAAAGAGTAGATGAGTGAAATTAATGTTAAGGTGTTGTGACTTAACCCACCATTTACAAAATGATGTCAACATGTAATCAACATTAAAATGTACTCATGAGAGGCTTTACATTCTCGTTGTCATACTACATCTTCAAATGTTGGCGTGTATTTTATGCTTACTGCCATCCCTGTGGCTGTAAGGTTCACCCGATATACCTGATCCTGTGCATCAGCTTCATAAAATTTATGAAATTTCATAAACTCTGAAAACCTAGTTTCACATATTCAAGTAGTTCCAAACATACTTAAAATTTTCTTCAGTAATTGAAATGAATGTAAATTTTGTAAATTTCCATCTAAATAAAATTAAAATTCCATTCCTCCCTGGCACTAGCCATATTCCGAGAGAGCCGTTTCTAGCTTGATGGCCTGTCTCGGTCATAAAAATATCTTCTGGCAGAGTTCTGGATGATAAGCATCTCACAACTCATTTCCCACTAAATGGATACCACTCCAGGTGTTTTAATGAGTCTGTAAGTACAAAGTGCACTTCCTGGAAAAAATCGTAAGAGTCATTATGCTTTCTAGTACTGAAACGCACCCCGGCACTTTTGCTGAGGAATTCCTTTGGTCTTCCTTGCAGGGAGGGGCTAGCTTTGGGATGACTTCAGCTGCTACCATCAAAATAAGTGCTCATTCCCCTTTCTTAACATCTCTGCTTTGAGCCTCGGCCTCTTGCATCCGCTGCAGTTGTGTCTTGTGTTAGAGATATCATGAGAAACTGGGTAGATACGGCTGAGGAATAAAATGAGACTCTTAACTAGGTTTTCGTAAACTGGAGTAACAATACCATCTGCGACATCCAAGGACACTATGCACACCAGAAGCATTGCCAAGAGCTTTAGGGTCATACCTGAGTGCTGCTCGGTAAGCAGTGTCTTGTTTAGTGCTCTGTTTCACCTCTCTAGGTTCTCATTGTCATTGTAATGGTGACACAGAACTCAGACAAACTCACAAGGGATTTATTAAGGAAATTGATAGGCTGTGTTGCAACTGAGAAATGCTCGGGATACAGTTGTTTATCAGGACATGTTACAAAGTTCTTTCAGGTCTGCTAATACATGCCCACATGTGTTTACTGCTCCATTGTAATCCTCAACTCGAAGGCATTCGGCTTAAACTCCGTAGGTCAGCAAACCCAGTTCCCTGAATTAAGTGTCCCAAGGCGCGCACCACTCCGCAAGTCAGCATCCTGCACAGAATCACTCGGCTTTGCTTGTCCCATGGGCTAGGAAGTCCACCGCTGTGTCTCACGCTCTGTCTCCGGAGGTTCACTGCACAGGAATCTCAGTCCCGGGACTTGCGCCCACACCCCGTTACCTGGCTCTTGCTGGTAATAGATCCCTCCTGCTTCTCAAGCTTAATTTATATGCCGCAGCAGCAGGGCGGCATTCGAGGGGATCCTGTTCACGATTATGAGGGGATCTTCTCCGTATATCCCTCCACCTTACTAGACTCGTGTAGGAAAAGGTCGTTTAATGGGAGTTAAGAGACTGGCTAGAAGAACCACAGTAACGAATTCCCTGCCCCTGCATTCTCAAGCCTTTTTCCTGTTGTGGCACACAAAAACAGGCCGTGTACAACACCTGGTGCTTGGGGCCTTGATTCACCTCAGACCATGACTAGCACCCAGAGGGGAGCAGTGTCAGGAACACACCTGGAATCCGTGTGAAGTGCATTTATCATTATCTTCATGGCATTCCTATGAGGCAAGCAAATTTACCTATCTTTCAGATGAGTCTATTGAGGCTCAAAGAGATGACATCATTCTCCCAGGGTCACAGGATGTGGCAGAGTTAGGATGGACAGAGGAGCAAGTGATTCCACCGTGCTACTGCCACCAGTCTTGAAACTAAGATGGAGTTTTTCTAGGTGGTGAGCTTGATGTCATAAGACTGGTTGGACTAAGATTGACTTGGGCTTAACTGAAATTTACTATGAAGTACCGGTATGTAGTTCACTACTAAGACAAAATGGCTTACAAAACCCAAATGCCCTGCCCTCATGTGGACACACAGTGAGCCTACAGGCAAAGTAGAACTGCCCCAGTGGGTTTCCAAGGCTATGTAGGAGTAGGAAGCCTCACCTTTCTTTTGCAGAGCAGCCAGTGGTTTTTAAACTGCTGACCTTTTGGTTTGCAGCCCAACATATGCACAATGCTACCAGGGCTCTGAGCTAAGCAAGCCCTTATTTCGAACTTCTGATTGAAAGCATTGTAAGTGTATACCTGTTTTATTTCCTCCCTGGCTTTTAAAATAATGCAGTAAGTCACATCCTAAGCTTCTAAGTTTAAATAACTGAATTTTTAAAAACTGAAAGAAGCCAAGAGCCCCATTGAGCTTCCTGCAGTTCTGGGGGCGACTTTAATAAGAAAGGAGCTCTGGTGGCAGTAGTGCTAACCACAAGGTCAGTGGTTCTAACCCACCAGCTGCTCTGAGAGAGAGATGAGGTTATCTACCCCTGTAAATTCAGTCTCAGAAGCCAAAATGGGCAGTTCTACTCCATCCTATAGGGTCGCTATCAGTTGGAATTGAGCTGATGACAGTGAGTCAGGTTAGAGGACCGTAAGAGTGGAATTGAGACCCTCCAGACTACCTCTTTTCAAGGCAGTTTTCTGAACTAGAACCAAACCAAGAACTTCTGGCAGAACAGTAGCAGGAATGCCATCACTGCCCCAGGGGGTGATGCCACTGTGTGAACGGAATCAGCATGAATACAAGTCCCTCAGCCCCCTCTCTGCTGTCAGCCTGGGATCACATGATCAAAGGTTAAAGACACATTTCCCAGGAAGATCTGAGCTGGCCCTCTGCACCTCCTTCCCGGAGTCCTGAATATGTGACTTCCCAATCAAAACTCAAGGGACAGTAAAAAAAAATTCAATATTAAAATCCTTTGTTTTGTTGGGCTCTTGTAAATCGGTTTGGAGAAATGGCCTTTGGAAACAACCCCTTTGTTCCTTTTGTAAAGAGCAGATACAAGGAATGTGCTGTTGGAGAAGTAAGGGGCAAGTCATTGTGAGTGTCTTGCTGTCACATTCTTTACACGTAATTAAGCAGCACAGGCTGATGGGAGCTGCAGTATGTGTGTGTGTGTGTGTTTCATTCTCACCTTGAAACATCACATGAGAACTTGTAAGCAAGCACATAAACGGCTTTTTAATTTTTTCCAACACAAAATGTAGGGTCTTGAACATACTGAGTTAACATTAGCCAGGGACCCTCTTAGCTTTTGTGTTTTCTTGACAGCGAGTCTGAAAAATGATACTCTATACAAGCAATGTGTAGAAAGACAGCAAAAAGACTGAGCAGGGGTCAGGATGGAACTTCCCTGACCTTGGGACTTGGATTGGATGCTGATGATAGGCAAAGACCACTCCCTTTTCTGTCATTTTGTAATAATGTCAACCTTGTCCATTCTTCCCCACTTGAGGAATGTAGTAGCTGAGTCCTACCTCCTAGGACTGTCATTAGAAGGAAGGAAAACCATGATAAATGTTTCTTAGAGTACCTGACGGTTTAAAAAGAGAAAGGTAAATTCTCTTTAAGACCGAGGCAAGAATTAGTGTCTGTCTGAGAGAGGATATGAAAAGTCTCTCACCCGAGCTGAGCAGAAGGTTAAAGTCCCACAGCCTGAGACAAGCAGAGGGGCAGAGGCAGGCCCAACCCCTCCTCCCCCAAACCCTTCACAAAGTTCTCATAAAAGCTCTGTCTTCTACACCCCCACCCCGACTAGGGAGCCTGTTGATGGATCTGCAACTTCATTCGTCTAGCTGCATACTCAAAACAAAACCAAAAAACCCTGTCGAGTCAGTAACCCTAAACGACAGGGTAGGTAGAACTGCCCCGGAGAGTTTCCGAGGTTGTTTACCAGAGTAGAAAGCCCTCTCTTTGTCCCAAGGACTGGCTGGTGGTTTCCAACTCCCGGCCTTGAGGATCGCAGCCCAGTGCATAGCCCCTGTGCCACTGGGGCATTAAAATCAAATCTAGGCTTAGTCACACCCCCATCTCAGAAAGAGTGGCATCTTTTGTGGCAGGAAGCTTCAACCCACCATTTTATGGTAACAACCTTTATTATTTTTTAACTCTTAATGTCTTAATATCTGCAACACTGGAGCAAATGTGAATTTGAATATGATTTTTGAAAAGTATAGCTTGGCTTTGGGGTTTTGGTTCAATGAAAAGTTAAAGTGAAATTTCCATAGGCTATTAGAATTCAGAACAAAACCGTCCTCATTTGTAGAGCCAAGCCTTCGTGAGAAACTTAAGGAGGATGAAGTGTCTTCTGGGTAGATTTTCCCAATAATTTTAGAGCTTGTAGCACATAAGCATTCTCATAATAAAAAAGCCAGGGGAAAAAAGTTTGGACTGATCCCGAATGTATTTGCATTTTTAACCTTTATAACTGCTCAGAGTATAACATTCTAAAGTTCCTTGTGTTATCTTGAAAGTTATGATATCATTCCACTTGGACTTCTGGGTAAGGTACTTAAATAAAAAGCACACAAATCAAAACCCAAGCCAAACCTACTGCCAGTGAGTTGCTCCTGACTCAAGGACAGGGTGGACCTGCCCCAGAGGGTTTCCAAGGCTGTAACCTGCAGAAGCAGACTGCCCCAACTTTCTCCCACAGCGCTGGTGTGGATACACTACACACACTCCATCACCAAGCTATGCCAGGTTCACCTCAAGATAGGTTTTGAATCCCTGTGCTTCTCCCATCCTGATGGGCAATGTGGCCTCATACCTGGACTCCTGCTAAGGCCCCCACCCACCCCACCACCTTTCTGGACACAGCTCTTTCTGCTCAACAGCATCCCTGATCACCGAGTATCTTGTAAAATGAATGTTTGCATTCTCATTATGCAAATGTAGTCATTTCTGCTTAAGATCCTTTGCCCATTGGACTTAGAATACAGTCCCCGGATCCTTCTTCCCCTGGGGCCCTTCTTCCCGATGCTCACTTCCAGTCACACCACACCTGGCAGGTGGTTCCCCAAACACACCCAGTTTCCTTGGAACTTTTAACCAAGTGGTTTCTCCTTGAAAGGTTTCTGCCCACCCCATCCACCCCTACTTTCTGACATGTCTGTTCAGCTGTCAGAATTCAGCCTACATGTCACTAGTGGTTACTAATTGGGTTGTGATCCACAGGGTCGGCAGTTCAAAACCACCAGCAGCTCTTAGGGAGAAAGACTGGGCTTCCTACTCCCAGGAAGTTAGTCTCAGAAACCTACAGGGGGTCACTGAGTCAGCA
Source organism: Echinops telfairi (assembly GCF_000313985.2). Lineage (NCBI taxonomy): Eukaryota > Metazoa > Chordata > Mammalia > Afrosoricida > Tenrecidae > Echinops > Echinops telfairi. The sequence continues at coordinate 39,804,385 of NW_022107431.1, read as the reverse complement.
TTGACTAGATATCAGCAAGTTTAATCTCCTTCAAGCTATCCTGGCACAGCCTCTGTATACTGTGGGCCCCGTTTTTAATTATTGTCATACTGGGAAAACCCTATGTATCTGGTCATACGGCATCCTCAGTGCAGGACCATTGTCTAGTTTGAATTCACTGATGCACAGCTACAAGGCCATGCTATAGGTTAGGTTAGACATGCAGTTGGAATACTAGGGGCCTAGTTTCTGGCTTCAGGCCCAGGAGATGAGAAGTTGGAAGGTAAGGATGGCATTGCAGGAAGACAGAACACAGCAGGAGTTAGAGCAAAGGGAAGCCTGTCCTAATGACTCAGGTTTTTAAACGAAAGCCAATGCTGGCACAATTATTTGCAACCGCATTAGACTGTGAACCCTTTTAAAGCTGACTTCTCATGTACTGGCCACGTCTTGGATCCAACTGGAACGGTCCGAATGTGACGGTGCCAGTGTGTTCCGTTCTATAGACACACAAAAAGTGGATCACAACGCAAAGAAGCTCCTAATGAAGGAGAGAGATGCCTTGAGATGAATAATAAATGTGTTCTTTTCACCTTAAGGTCATTTTGTAAAGAGTTCTATAAGTAGAATTCAGTTTGCTCTTCCCAACTGGACCTTCCTTGGATTCACCAACACTGAACGATTGGATTTTAGCGTGAAAATGGGCTGTGGAGGCTGAGTCATGAAGCTTTTCATCTCCGTTCAGAGATAAAAAGATGGCAGTGACTTTTCCGAGGTCAACCCAAACTAGAATCTGACCAGAGCTGGGTTCTGTACCAATATATTTGACCCTGCTTTCTATCTTTAAAGACCTTGCTTTAGGCTGCAGCGGACATCTTTAATGAGTATAAAGTCAGTTTCTCTGCTCTGATGATCACACCCTGGTTCTGTGATCTTTCTTGAAGTCAGTGTTTTACCATTTGTCATTTAGAGAGCCAGACTGTCTGGTTGGGCTTAGGGTTTCTAAGAGGTTCGACCCCTACTTCGAATTTGTACACCCCCCACCCCACCCACCCCCTGCACCCCCAGCGACTGAATTTGAAGGGGTGGAAAGCCAAGTTCTCAGCAGGGCGTCAAAGGGAACTTGGTTGGAAGCCCTGGCTGGCTGGCTGCATCACTAGTCATGGCCAGACCCAGCCGGGCCTCTGCAAACGCCAGGGCAGCTGGTTGTAATTTGCTCATGAAAGGGAAATGAGGTGGCTCTGAGGCTGATAACACATTCAGAGTGGACTTTAGAACATTTTACATTGTGTTTTTAAATATGGGTGTGTCTGGTGTTCAGCAAATTCACTTCAGGCCAAAGACGGAGGAATCACGTTCCAGGGCTTAGATGGCCCAGCTGGGAAGCTGCCCTAGTTTCCTGAGGGTGCCCTGACTCATTTCCCTCTTCTGGCACAGAGTGAGCATTTCCCCCTGCCTGCTTCTTAGCTCAAGCTGGGAAGGGTGAGTGTGTAGGTCTCAGGGGGTCGCAGAGGGTTTCAGGACAAAATGCAGAGTGAGAAGAGCAGAGGAACTATGGAGCCCCTAGCTCTCTCCCGTCCTTGGGTCTCAGGGACAGAAAGCTTCTCGTTTATTTCTTGGTTTTGTTAATGTTCCCAGTGTAACTGTTTCACCTCCCCTAACACGATGCAGCCTCTATAATGCCGGCATTTCAATACAGTGTCATGGAGACCCAGACCCTAATACCAGTTCTGCCACATGCTGTGTAACTTGTACAGATCGGAGAATCTCTGTGACCCTTGGTTTCCTTTTCGATAAAAGGAGACTATTGTGAGCATCGAGATTAAGTTTACGCTCGTGGTAGATGCCAAATAAATGGGAATTGATGCCTTGCTCAGTTTCAACTAGTTAAATTATTTTGGATGTTCAGTGCTGTGGCTTTATCGGAATGAAGGTGAGGAAGTTGATCCCCAAGGTCCCGCAAGACTTTTTAAGTTCTGATAGTTGTTTGGGGGTGGGGGAGGGGGCGGGAGTCTCACTTTAGGCATTCTTAAATATCGGGGAATTAGCACCTCCCCTAAACAAACTTTCATTTCCCCCAAGACGCCCTTGTCCCACACTTGCTCGCGTCTAGAGGCAGATCTGCAGCCGAGTGGGCAGTCTGAGCTTGGGTCGGTAGAATGGCATCCCGGCCGTGGGAGAACTGAGGCGGGCACAGACCTTCCGGCGCCACCCTTGGACCCGCCAGCTCCTCCGGAGGGCTAGTGGCTTCGCAGGGTCCCGCCTGCTGGAGAGGGCCTAGTCCCGTTGGAGCTGAGAAAGAGTCCGGGGGCACTGCCCCGCCCCTGTCCCGCCTTGCAGCTCCTGGGAGCCACGGGGCGGGACCCGGGTCCCCGCCCCCAGGCACAGCGGAGTGCCTGCAGCACCACGCCCTCGGGCGCCACCCTGCAGGCGTAGGCGGGCTCGGGGCTGTCCCCAGCCGGGCTCACCGGTCTAGCGACGCCCCGGAGGAGCTCTTACAGCTCCGGCCGGCCGTGCGCTCCGCGCCTCCGAGCCCCCACCCGCCGGACTCCGGGCCGGGCGCGCCCTCGGCGCCGCCTCCACCTCCCCTTTCCCCACCCCTGCCCCCGGCCCCCGCCGGCCGCCCGGACTTGGCAGGAAGCGACCCCTCCCGGCTCCCGCGACGCCCGGTAAGTCGGCCAGCTGCGCCAGCTGTGTGCCCCCTGCCCTCCGGGGCAGGGGCTGGGGGCAGGGCCACTTCCGGGGGAGCGCGGTCCCCGCCGGGGCGGGGCGGCCCGCCCCTCCACCCTGGCTGGTCCCCACGCAGCCCGGCTCCAGACTTGACTGCCCGGAGCGTGGGTCCCGCCCCGCCTCCAGCGGTCCAGCTCCCTCTCCATCCTGCGGGACCGCTGAGCACGGAGCCTCCTCCCGCGCCTCGCACATTCTTTGTCGTGGCGGTAGCCAGGCTGGGTCGCCCCATGCGAGCTCTTGACAGAGGTCCTCCTCCTTCCACGATTCCAGCCCCCCCCCAAGGGAGATCTTCGCTCTTTCGGAGATCCGGTCCGCCCTGGTCCAGGTGACACCCAGCGGGTGACTTTCGAGCCCTTCCCGTTAGGACCCGAGGGTCTGGGAGTTGGGGGTGAGGACGGCGTCCTCCCAGAGCTGACCCAGTCGCTCACCGTCCCCCACCACCCCGACCACTCATCTGTGCCTTCTGATCCCTCCGGGCCCAGCATGAGAACCTCTCCGACCCTCTCCAGTTGTTCGGAGGATTGGCGTCTGCAGCGTGGGGTTGGGGGGGACAAAGGCGGTCTTGTCTTGCACAGATTCCTGGGAGAGCGTGCCAGAGCTCCCTTGGGGATGGGGATGGGGACGGGGCGGGGCGTCGACTGGAGTGGGAGGAGGCTGGGTGGGGAACCAGCTCCTGCGCCCCCGCCCGCTCTCAGGAGCAGCAGAGGCAAGCGGCCAGGGGAAGTGCTTTTGACCACAGTGAGTCAGAAATAGACCCAGGCTTCTGTCACCCAGTCAGTCGCAACATCCTCCCGCCGAGGTAGTTTTAGAGGTGGGAAGTGGAGCTATGCAGTAGTTAGAGACCGCCACCCCCACCCCCACCCCCGCCCCCGCCCTCAGCTGGCCAGCACGAGTGCTGAGGAGGAGAGCTGCCCAGCACGGGACACCCTTGTGCGTGCGATGAGCAGCACGGGGAGAGGAGGACCTGGGGTGAGGCGGGACAGTGTGTGTCTAGCAGCTGGGGGTGGGGAGCCGGCTCTGAGATCTCTATGGGCCCTGGGGAAACCTTCCACCCGGGCATGGCACTGTGGCCATCCCACGTTTGAGAAATGCCTGCATGGCCAGTTTCCATGGCCTCCAGAAGGCAAGCTATGAACTCCTGCCCCCTGGGCCCCAGGGTGAGCAATGCATTAGACTGAGAACTGGAGGCTCCTTGGGCGTCCCAGTGCCCTCAATGCCCAGGACTGCTGATTTTTCATTTCCAAATTTGGCAAATTTCATTCTGAGTGCTGTGACCGCAGCTATCTTTGAAGATTCTTGGGTGGTGGTGGGGGGAGGTAAGGAGGAACAGAGTCAATCAGATAGGGAACCCAAACACACACCCCCTTTCTCCAACCTCCCTTTCTCTCCTCTCCAACAGCCACACTGTCTGTGACAGCTGCTGCCCTCCCTGGGAGTTCCAGGACAATGGCCACCCCCCCCAACCCAGCACATGCCTACTTTGAGAGCTTCCTGCAGGCCCAGCTGTGCCAGGATGTGCTGAGCAGCTTTCAGGGGCTATGTGAGACCCTGGGGGTGGAGGCCGGCGGGGGGCTGGCCCAGTACCACAAGATCAAGGCCCAGCTGAACTACTGGAGTGCCAAGTCCCTGTGGGCCAAGCTGGACAAGCGAGCAGGCCAGTCTGTGTACCAGCAGGGCCGGGCCTGTGCCCACACCAAGGTGGGTCCCCAGGAGGGGGAGCAGAAGTGGGGGGCATCAAGGAGGGGGACAGCATTTGAGGCCTCCTTGCCCTGTGTTCACAGTGCCTAGTGGTGGGCGCTGGACCTTGTGGGCTTCGGACTGCTGTGGAGCTGGCACTGCTGGGGGCCCGAGTGGTCCTGGTAGAAAAACGCACCAAGTTTTCCCGGCACAATGTGCTCCACCTCTGGCCCTTCACCATCCATGACCTGCGGGCACTCGGCGCTAAGAAGTTCTATGGGCGCTTCTGCACGGGCACCTTAGACCACATCAGTGAGCACCACATGGTGGCCTGAAGTGGGTGGGAGAGGTTGTGGGGGCAGGAGGCTACTGGGTCAGTCAAGAGGCAATGTGGGCAAGAGGGACTTCAACCAAGTGACCCTCAGAGCTCACACTGAGGCCCTTGGAGGCTGCCCCTGTTTCTGATGTCCGCCTCCCTTCCAGGCATCCGGCAGCTGCAGCTGCTACTGCTGAAGTTGGCCTTACTTCTGGGAGTGGAAATTCACTGGGGTGTCACATTCAGCCACCTCCAGCCCCCTCCCCAAAAGGGTAAGTATTCCTCTGTTCCCAGAAACCATACCCACCAGGGAGATCTTGTCTGTGGAAGAAACAGGCCAGGGTTGGGAGTCAGCTGAGTCTACCTTTCTAATAGGGTGACTTTGGGGGATCCACTCAGCCTCACTTTGAGCATCTGTAAAATGGGGGTGACGTTTTCTTTCTAACCTCCTTTCTGTGGCTGTTGTGAAGGTGGAACTCGATAGACAACGTGTGACTGCTTTCTATACTCTCAAGACCTTTACATATTTATTTTAATGATCTTACTGGCTTTCCCTGGGAGTGTTGAGGTGGGGGGAGGGGTTACAGGCTTTCACCCTTCTGCCTCTCACACCTTCTGCCCTAGGGAGTGGCTGGCGTGCCCATTTCCAGCCCAATCCCCCGGCCCAACTGGCCAACTATGAATTCGATGTCCTCATCTCAGCTGCTGGAGGTAAATTCATCCCTGAAGGTGAGTGACTCCCGTGGGTGTTCGAGGCTGTTCCACCCTTCATCCGTGATGCAAATGGTTTGAAACTTGGCACAGTGTCAGCAACAAGGGGCTGTGACATAACAGTTGTTAGGAGGGGGCAGTGTTTCATTCCGTTGTTCAGAGGGTCGCTATGGGCTTGAACCGACTAGAAGGTATCTACGACAACTAACTTTTAAAGACTTAGGGCTCAAACTCACCCAGTGGCCCAGCCATCTGCTTTGGTAAAGATTACAGCTGAGAAAACCACGTGGAGCAGCTCTACTCTGTAACACGGGGTTACCACGAGGCAGAGAGCCATGAGGCAGAACTGACTCACCAGCAGCAGGGTTGGGTTTTGGCTTTTTTACCTCTTGTCCTTCAGCCACTACCCACCCTGGACAACAACCCCCTCTCACCCCCCACCCCACCCCCAGGCTTCACAGTTTGGGAAATGCGAGGCAAGCTGGCCATTGGTATCACAGCCAACTTTGTGAACGGGCGCACGGTGGAGGAGACGCAGGTGCAGGAGATCAGTGGCGTGGCTAAGATCTACAACCAGAAGTTCTTCCAGAGCCTGCTCAAGGCCACAGGTGGGGGACCCTTCCTTGGCCTGCTTGTGGTCTGGCTCCCTCCACTTGCTCCCTGTGGTGGCCTCTGTCCAAAAATCTCACGCCCTCCCACCTCTGTGGCTTGGCAATAAGTGGGAGAGAGCCTGTGCCCCGGGATATTCGGCAGGCCAACCTGCATGACCCGGCCTGGAACTCTCTCTCGGAGTGCACGTGCCCGGAAGCAAGACTCAGCTTGATTCTTCCCACTCCATCGTGTTCCTTTCCTCTGGATTCCTTTATAGGAAGGGCTTTAATAGAAAACCACAGAGATCCACAGCCCAAGTGACCCTTCAAGAGGATGCCCTGTGTTTACCATGGCTACACACCACCCTGCCTCCCTCGGGGTACACACCCCACTTTGTGAGCCCAGGCTGGCATGCACAGCATGGGACTGTGAGGTGCAGGTCTCCCAGCTGCTGCCCTCGCCCTCGCCCTGAGACAGATGGCCCCTGTGTGCCTGGGAGCCTGCTCACTGCCATCTGCACTCAGGTTCCTGCTGTCAGGTCAGGTCACCCTGGGGTTTTTTGGAGAGTTGAGACACACACACGTCCTTCTCCATTCTCGTCCCCAGGCATTGATCTGGAGAATATTGTGTACTACAAGGATGACACCCACTACTTCGTGATGACAGCTAAGAAGCAGTGCCTGCTGCGACTGGGGGTGCTGCGCCAGGTGGGACCCAGGCCCGGGCAGGGAGGGGCGGGGTGGTGGGGTCCTGGGAGGAAACAGCCAAGATGGGATAAGGAGGGGCCTCATCCTCTCCTGCCCATGCCCCACAGACCCCTCGGGTTTCCATGGTGACTGGTGCCATATTCAGAGCTAACTGCCTTCTACGGTCACTATGCAGGCAGGCCGAGATCACTCTCTCACGGTGGGTCAAAACAGGTGTGTGTCATCATCATTAGCATCACCTTTAGTGCAAGAGAAGACTCAAATATTTTCGATGATTTGGAAGTCTGGGTGCAGCAGGGGAAGGTGGCTGTGGTCAAGGCTTCCGTTTCCAGTGGGAGTTGGCTTAGTCCTTTCTAAGTGATGGCAGATTTACAGAGCGCTACAAGGCCAAGGAGAAGTTGTCCTACGTCGGGTGTTCCCACCCTTTCTGGCCCGGGACTTCGGGGACTGCCAGTGTAAGCTCCCCGAGGGCAAGGACTTTGGTTTGTCATTCTTACGGCCAATACCCAGTGCCTTGAGTGGTGTCTGGTGTGTAAGAAACAGCAAGTGACTGTGGAGAGACTTCCCTAACTGCCTGTTCTGTGCCTGCTGCCCCGTGGGGAGCCATGCAGGTCTTTCCCCATTCACTCAGGGGGACCTTGAGAGAGAGGCCCGGTTCCTTGAAATGGTGAGGTACCTGAGGCTCTGAAAAGCTCCTTGTTTTTGGTCCAAAGCAAGTGTATGTGGCAGGGCAGTGCCTGGGGCCCTCAGTAGCGGGGTGAGGCAAGACCTGGAAGATTAGGTACCCCCACTTTGCCTTCCATTGCCCTGTGGCCCCTTCTCTCCTCTGAATCTCAGTCCGTGCAGCCTGGGATGGGACTGGCTGTTGGTCCCCCACTGGATCTTATCTGTTGGCCACATAGGACTACTCGGAGACCGATCAGCTCCTGGACAGTGCCAATGTGGATCCCGAGGCTCTGCAGCGCTTTGTCCGGGCTGCTGCTGACTTCGCCACCCATGGCAAGCTGGGGAAGCTGGATTTTGCCCAGGATGCCCATGGGCGGCCAGATGTCTCTGCCTTTGACTTCACAAGCATGATGCGGGCTGAGAGCTCTGCGCGTGTGCAGGAGAAGCAGGGTGCCCGTCTGCTACTGGGACTGGTCGGGGACTGCCTGGTGGAGGTGAGGGTGCCCAGGGGGGCCCTGACTGGGGAGGAGGGTGGAGTCTCCTGCTGCTTGGAAAGACAAGGACTGCTACTAAGGGGGTACAGGATTTCCGGGTGGGAGGAGGAAGTTTCCTACTAGGAAGAATGAGGGGACGTTGCCCCAGAGCGCCATCAAGTCCCTTCTCACTCATGGCGGCCACATGTGTGTTGGAGTGGATCTGTGCTCTGTGGGAATTCCAGGCGTTAATTTCTCAGAGGGAAACCGCCAGGCCTTTCCGCCAAGCCCTGGTGGCGTAGTGGGTTACATGTTGCGCTGCTAACCAGAAGGTCGGCAGTTCAGGACCTCCGGCTTTCTATACCCATAAAGATTTACAGTCTTGGCAACCAACTCACAAGGGCAGTTCCACCCTGTCCTGTAAGTCGCTGTGAGTTGGAATCAACTCTATGGCAGTGGGTTTTCTTCCAACGATGGACTGGCAAGTCCAGCTTCTCAGTTAGCAGCCAAGCGCGGTAGTTGTTTGTGCCACCCAGGGAGGCGGGGTCTGCAGGTCTGCTTGTTGAGGAAGGAGGGACTCTTCCATGTGGAAGTGAGAAACTACCTGGTGTGGGGAGGGGAGTCCCTCCAGTCTGACCTTGGGGCCATCTAGGCTAGGGGGTCTTCTCACGGGACCCTCGCGAAGCTTCTGACTGTCCCTCTGACCCTGCAGCCCTTCTGGCCCCTGGGCACTGGAGTGGCCCGGGGCTTCCTGGCCGCCTTTGATGCAGCCTGGATGGTGAAGCGGTGGGCCGAATGTGCTGAGCCCCTGGAGGTCTTGGCTGAGCGGTGAGGCCTGAGGACACTGGGGGTGGTTAGGGAGAGGGGCTGGCAGTCTTGAGGGGTGGGGGCTGATGGCTGTCCTCCCACCCGCCCCCAGTGAGAGCCTGTATCAGCTCCTGTCACAGACCACCCCAGAGAACATGCATCGCAACATGGACCAGTACGGGCTGGACCCAGCTACCCGCTACCCCAACCTGAACCTGCGGGCTGTGACCCCCAACCAGGTCAGACTCTGTCCACCTTGGGACTTCCCTGCAGGGCTTCCCCTCTTGTGTAGACCCCTCCTCCACGGGTTGAGGTGGGGGCACGGTCAGCCTGACTCACGGCCTTAGGTGCGAGAGCTGTATGACGTGGTAGCCAAGGAGCCTGCGCAGAGGAAGAATGACAAGACCGACTCCGGAAGGCTGGGCACTGGTGAGCCGCCCCTCCTCCACAGGGCACTTCACCTATGTACCAGCACACTGGGGTGAGGGGGTGGGGGAAGGAAGGCGGCAGGACAGGCCTCTGGGCATCCCAGACCCTTTCGGCCCACAGCCTGCCGCCTTCCAGGTGGCCCCACTTTATTCCAAAAAGGGGTGGTTTAAAATGAGAAAACTGGCATGGCAGAGGCGCCACCTTAGACGGCACCTACCCCCACCTGTGGAGAACACCACCCCTCCACACTGGCTCCCAGTGCAGCGGGGCTGGGACACAGCAGCACCTTCTCTCCCTCAGGCACAGGCACCCAGGAGGCGCTGCTACGCTGGTGCCAGGCGCAGACCGCTGGGTACCCAGGGGTCTGCGTCACCGACTTGTCCTCCTCCTGGGCGAACGGACTAGCGCTGTGTGCCCTGGTGCATCGGCTGCAGCCCACCCTGAGGTGAGTCCGGGCTCAGACAGGGGTGGGCCCCTTCTCTGACACCCCCTCTCCCTTTCCTGCCCTGGATGCTCTGCTTGGGGCAGTGAGGAATGGAGCCAGGTTGTTGGTGGGAGGTGGCATGCCCATTGAGGCCCCAGCTCCACCGGTTCCTAATAAGCCTCGGGCCCACACTTCACTCCCTAGAGAGGGAATTCTTGCCCCCTTGTGAGAGTCACACCCAATCAGATAGGAGCGAGTTTTATGAATACAGGGTGTCCCCCCTCCCTCCGCAGAGCAGAGCAGCTACCAATGGGTGGGTGCTAGCAGAGGGGGAAACTCAGAACCCACCCGAGTTGCTCTTCTTTTTGGGTCCCCTTCCTCTGCTGGTCCTGTCTCTTCCCCCCCACCCCCACCCCAGTGGTGACAGACCTTGTCTCCACTGGCCGTCTTTGCCCTGTGCCCACAGGGAGCCCTCTGACCTGCAGGGGGTGGGAGCTCTGGAAGCAACCTCGTGGGCTCTGAAGATGGCAGAGCAGGAGCTGGGCATCACGCCGGTGATGTCAGCTGAGGCGATGGTGGCGGGGAGTGACCCGCTGGGCCTCATTGCCTACCTCAGCCACTTCCACAGCACCTTCAAGAACAAGGCCCCCAGCCCAGGTGACCTGGGGAGGGAGGAGAGAGAGGTTGAGGGAGCCTTCTCAGAGCCCCCCTGGGGGACAGGACGGTGGCGTCTGCACACAGGGCAATATCAGCCTCATTCCCCGCTGACAACCTACTCTATGCAGGCCCTGTCAGCCAAGGCCCTGCGGGGACCTCCAGCGCTGTCCTGTTCCTTGGCAAAATGCAGAGGACCCTGCAACGGACCCGGGCCCAGGTGGGGAGAGAGCAAGGTTGGAGCCAGCAGGCATGCCCAGTGGAGAGTGGGGAGGGGTGGGGGTGGCCCTAGGTGGTGGTGGGAGGCCATTCAGAATGGAGGAAGTGGGGCTAGGAGCTTGGAGCCCCATGCTCAGGGGCAAGGACTTCTTGCAGGCAAATGGGGAGGATTCTGGTGGCAAGAAACGTTGCCTGGAGGTAAATTCGACCAGGGGCTGCATGGCCTCTGTCCCCTGTTCTATCCTCTTGACTTGGTAGCTCATTCCCCGTGCTCCCTGCCCTCGACCTTTAACTCTCCTCCTGCCCTGCCACTCCCCTCCCGCTCCTGTTCCTGCCCATTCATCTGTATGTACACTCCTGCCCCCACCAGTCCCACCACCACCCTCCTGGCCTGAGCCATACTCCCTCTCAGGCAGAGGCTGAGACTCCAAGTACTGAACAGCCACCTGTCCCAGAGCCCAGTGTACCCCTGACGCCCCCACCCCAAAGCCCAGAGGTGAGAGTCAGCCAGCTGGTGGAGACCTGGGTTGGCTGGGGCAGGGCGTGCCAGGGGGAATGTGGCATCTGGCCCTGGGTCCATGCAGCTGACCTGGTGTCTGGGGTGCAGGCTGGGGCAGAGGCCCTGTGCGCACTCTGTGGGGAGCGGCTCTATCTCCTGGAACGTCTCGGTGCGAACGGCCGCTTCTTCCACCGGAGCTGTTTCCACTGCCACGCCTGTGAGGCCACGTTGTGGCCAGGGGGCTATGGGCAGCATCCAGGAGACGGTGAGTGGACCTGAGAGGCCTCCAGAGGGACTTGGGGGCTGATGCCATTATCTGGCCAAGGAGGTCCAGGGTGGAGGGGACCCGGGGTTCTGGGCAGGAGGCAGAAACAGGCCCTAGATGGACTTCTTTGCCTGTGACTTCAAAGTCCTTTCTGTCTCCTCCAAGGTTCCAAATGAAGGAAATCTGAGAACCTAGGGAGGCGCCCTGGTGGTGCAGTGGATCCAATTGTTGGTCTGCTAACCACAAGGTTGGCAGTTCAAATCCACAAGCCGCTCCTCAGCGGAAAGATGAGCTGCCCTGCTCCCGAAATTCAAAGAAGAATCCTAATCTCTTTTCTCAAAACCAAACCAAACTCACCGCCATTGGGTCAATGCCAGCTCATAGCAGCCCTAGAGGACAGAGAAAACTGCACCTGGGGCTTTCTGAGACTAGAGCTCTTTACAGGAGTAGACAGCTGTGTGAGTCTGGGTAGACTGGAGAAACCAATCCAGGGAGACTCATACATGTAGAAGAAAGAGCTTTATATTAAAGAGCAATTGTACATTAAGAAAACATCTCATCCCAGTCCAGATCAAGTCCATAAGTCTGATATTAGCCCATATGTCCGATACCATATAAATTCCTCTTCAGACTCACACAACATATGCAATGACGCCAACTGCAGGAAGATCACAGGCCAGTGGGTTACAAGCCTTGTGGATCCAGTGGCTGTGGAAGCATCTCAACGCTGGCTAGGGTCCCCACATGGCTTCTCCAGCTCCAGGGCTCTAGTGTAGCTCCATGTGTCTTGTCAGCAGCAATGTCTCGCAGGGAGTGAGCCTGTGTCTGGCCTCCAGTGAGCTATTTATCTCCGTTTGTGCCTCCCAAATGAGGTCGTTAATCTGCGACCTGATTGACAGGCTAGACTCCACCCCTTCACTCTTAACAGTCTCAAGTTGACAACAGATTACGTTAACTACCACAACAGCCTCCTCTTTCTCCCAAAGGTTTCGCCATGAGTCAGAATTGACCTGGTGGTGGCAGTGAGCTTTTTGGTTTAAAGGAACCAAAATGGAGGTTGGCAGAAATGCACCTGCAAATCCAAAGCCCCGCTCCCTCTTTCACCTCACACCTACCTCCGTCTCATGCCTCCCTCCTCCTCCTCCTTCCCCCTTTCATCAGGACTGTACTACTGCCTCCAGCACCTGCCCCCGACAGGCCACCAAGAGGACAGCAGAGGCCCCGAGAGCCCGGTAAGGTGGTGGATGTATGTTGGGTGGACACAGGATGTAGGGGGTGTGAATGTCTCCAGCCTTGCACTTTGTAAACTCTGTGAGGGCAGGGATTCTGGTCTGTCCGATTCATTGGTGTGTCTCCAGCATCCGGAATGTGGGTGGGCACTGCTCGGGAAGCAGGAAATGTGGAGCACTCTAAAAGGGGAGGCCGTGGCCCCTCACTGACCAGATCATATGGCTTTTCCAGGAGCTATCCACCCCAGGTGGCAGCCTGCCATCAGCCCCCTCCTTACCCACAATCCCCCAGGCGGGGGCCGGTCCTGCTGTGAGCCCCAGCCAGCCCACCCGCCGGCTGATCCGCCTCTCCAGCCCAGAGCGACAGCGGTTGTCCTCCCTCAGTCTTACCCCCGACCTGGACATGGAGCCCCCTCCCAAGCCCCCTCGAAGCTGCTCGGCCTTGGCTCGCCAGGCGCTGGAGGGGAGCTTTGTAGGCTGGGGAGTGCCAGCCCAGGGGCCTCCAGGTAACTATCTGTCTGCCTCTGCTCACAGATGTGCCGCCCCAGGTCTGGGGTGCCGTGATGGGTGGTGGTCCTGCTCAGGGAATCCTGGGGGGGATGGAAGGAGTTGGTATGGGGATCCCAAGCCATGTTTCTCTTCTCTGCTCAGGGCTCCCTAGCTCAGCCCTTGAGGACTTGGAGGAGGAGGGAGGGGAGAGCTCCCTCTCCAGTGAAGAGGAAGAGGAGGAGCAGGAAGATGCTGCTCTGGATGAGGCCACAGAGCAGGTAAGTGGGAAGAACCCTGGCCTCCACCGGACGCCTCCATCCCCGTCCACTGGAAGTCGACACCATGCTCTCCTGCATCCTGCTCTTGGATTGTCCTTTTCTCTGAGTCTGCCTCCTTCCTGTCTCTGGACCTCCGCCTTACTAGAAGGCACTCCGCGTCCAGTCCAGTCTTTTCTGCCCCTCCCAAATGAGGCTTCCCCGGGCCCCATCCCTCGGGTGGGGGTCAGTCCTACCCGCCGCTGACTGGTCTGGCCCTGCCTCAGGCCCTGCTGATGTTTGCCAAGAACTCAGGCACCCTGAGCAAGTACCCAACGTGGCGCCGCACCCTACTGCGCCGTGCCAAGGAGGAGGAGATGAAGAGGTTCTGCATCGCCCAGGTGAGACCCCGCAGTTCCTGGAAGTTGTGAGTTCCCACACTGGGGGTCCGAGCCCCCTTGGTGCAGCATGTGCAGCCCTCTGTCTTGTATCTTTCAGGCCATCCAACGGCGACAGAATGAGATCGAGGTTTCTCTGAGGCAGCTGGAGGAGGAGGGCAGGAATCTGGAGCGGTCCTTGAGGCGCCAGAGCAGTGAGTGAAAATGAGGACAAGCTCAGACACCACCCCTGTACACCCCACCTCCTAGCAGTGTGTGCCCCACCCCCCACCCCCATCCAACCACAGCAGTTGGACATGCCTCATACCCATAATGCTACTCTATCTCTGGGCTCTGTCTCTCCGGAGCCCTAGGCTGGAGACCTCCTGACGACTATGTCTTCCTTCTTATCAGGCTCCCCCGAACAGCAGAAGAGGCTGTGGCTAGAACAGCTGCTGCAGCTCGTTCAGAAGAAAGACCAGCTGGTGGAGGAAGAGGCTGAGCTCATGATCAAGTAAGAGGCGGGGTGTGCTGGCAGTGAGCTGGGCCCCAGCCAGGGCCTAGGGGTTCCCTAGAAGCTGTGCCTCATCTGTCCCCAACCCCCACAGGGCACAGGAGCTGAACTTGGAGGATAAACAGAGGCAGCTGGACCAGGAACTGCGAGGCTACATAAACCGGGAAGGTAGGTGGGATGTCAGGAGGGGCAGGCATGGCGCTGGTGTTGCGTGAGCCTCGTGGTCTCAGAGAGGGCTGGTATACCCAAACCAGTTCAGGGGGACACCGGAGGATGGTGCTCCAAGGCCCCCACCTCACCCTTCAACTGCCCCAGAGCTGCACCCTCCGGCACTCGTGTGTTTCCCTCCCCAAAGGCACTGCTTCTAAGTCAGGCTGGAAACCACGTGTGTTAACGGACCGCATTTTACTGACGGGGACACAGCCCAGGGTACAGAAGCCAACGCCAGGTTTGGGTTGTCTCTCTCAGCTTCCCCTTGTTCCTTCAGAAACCCTGAAAACGGCGGCCGAGCGGCAGGCTGAGCAGCAGATCCTGCAGAAGCTGGTGGACGTGGTGAACCAGCGAGATGATCTCATCCGCTTCCAGGAGCAGCGCAGGCTCAGCGAACTGCCCCTGGGGTCCAGCACCCAGCGCTAGGTGGGCTGTCTGCCTCCGGCCCACAGTGCACCTCCCGCTGTGTGCGCAGGGCCAGGGCCTGGTCTCACACAAGCACAAGGCGACGGCACCCTGCTATCTAGGCTGCTGGGAGAGGCCTCACTGTTTACAATAAAAATGCTCCTGCTCACATAAAAAGCTCCTGTTGCCTTGTTGGCGGCTAGAAGGGATGTAGTCGCATTGTGGGTTACATTACCCACTAGGCTGCTTGGGCAGCAGCTCAACATCACCAGCCGCTCTGCAGGAGAAAGAAGAGGCTTTCTTGGCCCGAAAAGAGTCAGTCTCAGAAACCCACAGGGGCGGCTGTGCTTTCTTTGACCAGGTCATGGCAGTGAGGATTTTTTTGAGAAGGGCAGATGATATGTAGGAGCCTCGTGGCCTATATTGGGGCAGTCACTCTGACTCCTGGCCCGTCACTGCCCCTCCAAAAACCAGGGTAGAGGCACGAAATACCATCAAGCTTTATTGTTCTACAGCTCTGTTGTCCAGCTGCTGCCTCAGGAGCTGGGCTGGTCGAGGCCTAGAGCCCATGTCCTGGGCATCCCAAGCCCTGCCCAGCACATGCTGGAGCTCAGCTTGGGTCTTCCACAAGCCTTTGGCTTCTTGCATGTGGAAGAGGTAGACGGCGCCTGCCCCCAGCACCATGCCCACACTGAGGCCCAGAAGCAGCAAGGCCACTTGTCCGCTGTCCCCACCAGCCACCAGTGCACACAGCAACACCAGGAACAGAAGTCCCCCGCCAACCACACAGCTGGCGAAGGCCAACCACCAGTGAGCTTGAGCCAGACCCAAGCCCAGCTCCATGCAGGCCTCCTTTAGCACTGTGACCAATGGCGGCATCTCTGCTGTTTCTAGAACAAGGCAGGGTGATGGGGCAAGAAAGGGGGTCAGGGTCCAGGGCCTGTATTGAGTGGGGAGGCAGAGGAGAGCTTGCCCAGGGGAAGGGGTGGGGGGTGGGGGGACTCACCACGGGCCAGGCTGGGGCTGTCCTGTGGGGGGCTGTGTCTCACACACAGGGTTGCCATGAGAGCCTCATGATCAGAGAGGGGGGTGCCACCGAGAGGGTCATGGCCTGTAGTGGTTTTGAGCGTCTTGCAGGAGACGCAGACCCCAGAAACTGCCTAGGAAGAGTGAGGGCCAGAGAGCAGCTTACACAGGAGGGCTATTTCCCCAAGAGCCAGCTCTCAGTTGTCCCTCCTCTAAGACCAGTCTGGGTACACAGGAAGCACACAGGCTGGTGAGGTGCCCGGTGGTGGAGGTGCAACGAGGGCGGAGCCTGACCTTGTACAGCACGTAGTCGATTCGGATGCCAAAGGGGAATGGCTGCAGCTCCTGCTGGTTGACGTAACAGTTATGCGGCACCATCGTGCAGCCTTCCTCACAGCCCTGCGTGCACAACGGTTTGCGTGAGAGAAAGGGAGTGGGGGGCCAGGATGACACCTAGGCGTTCCTGAGGGAGGAAGTAAATGAGCCAGGGCCTCACCTGGAAGTCTTGGGTCTCCAAGTAGGCATCCTGCAGCCCTGTCCACTCCTTCAGGAGGCGGCAGCCCAGATCTTTTGGGTGCAAGTTGAGGTCCCCACACAGCAGAATCATGTCTGCCTTCTTGGATGTGTGGCTGGAGGAAGCCAGGTGGATGAGGCTGGAAGTCCTCCAACAGCTTTGGCCTGTCAATGGTGCCCTGGCCACCCCTCAGCCCCTGGGTCCCATCCCTCTTCCCAGTCAAGCCCAGGCTCACACACTGGATGAACTGGGCCAGTTCCCAAGCTTGGGCCACACGATGTGCTAGGTAGATGTCCCTCTGTCGGTTGTACTCTGCATGGAGCTGAGCCAGATAAAGCAAGATCGTGACAGATAAGACAGTCCCAGGGGCAAAGTCTGAAGCTTCTGTCTGTTCCCTGATGTTCCAGAAGAGGGTTGCCTGCTGTGACTTTATGAGCCCCACCCACCCACCCACCCAACCTCACACCCAGGCCATACGGCCAAGGCGTGTCAGCTCTCCTCCTCGGGACCAGGTGGCCTGTCCCAGCCCCGGCACTGGGCTACACTCACATGAGTCACGTAGGCATTGACCACCAGCCCACTGAGATGAAGCACCAGCAGCCCCACAGCCTTCCCACAGAACCAGTCGCCATGATGGACCTGGGGGTCGGAGGGTACAGGGACTCAGGGCACTGCTACCCAACCTCTGCCCATCCCCTGCAGTGCTAGGAGGGCCGCCCCCTCCACTTTACAGTCCTGGCGGCTGGGAAGTGAGAAAGGAGGTGTAGGAGGTCGGTAGTCAGGCTCACCATGTAGGGGTAGCCATTGAGGGTGTAGACATGCTGAGCGAGTTCCTGGATTGGGTGTTTGGAGAAGACGCAAAGGCCACTGCCAATTATTCCACTGAAAGTCAAAAAAGAAAAACAAAAACCAAGTTCGCAGCCATTGAGTTGACTGCCATGACTCAGTGAGCCTAGAGGGCTGGGTAGAACTGCCCCTATGAGTTTCTAAGAAGAGCCCTTTCTGGGAGTAGAAAGCCTCGATTTTCTCCTGAGGAGCGGCTGGTGGTTTCAAACTGCTGACCCCAGTCAAGCCCTGCTTAATTGCCAGGAAAGACAGGAAGAGAAATGCTGGGCCCCACCTTCCTTCCTCCCTCTCTTCTCTGTCGTGGGACCAGCCCTGGAACAAGGGACAAACCTCCTGTGTTGGAGATTGGGATGGCCTAATAAGGCTGAAGTTCTTCCTGCTCCACCCAGGAGGGGTGGAGGAGGTGGAGGCACCTGAGGGAATGGTTGCTTCACCCAAGCGCCTCCTGGTCTGACAACAGGCTTCCAGGTGGGCAGCCTTCTTACCTCCTGAAGTAGTGTGCAGCTGGGTAGGTGGGCAACAGCTTCTGTCGCAGGGTCTCGAAGTCCTCCTCACTCCACACCTGAGGGAAAGGGTTAGGGTGCCAGGAGGGCCCCCTCCTGCATCCCTCAGTGCCCCTCCTGCTCCCTTGCCCCAGTCCCATTACCAGAGCCCGCCACTTTACCTCCTCCAGCAGAGCCAGATCAAAGCTCTCGACGTTCAGAAAGTCTCCCAAGCGCTTCAGACGGTCTACCCGGTCCTTGCTACAGTAGGGAATGTTCCTGAAGGGCAGAAGGGCCAGGGGAGCTGCCCATTGGGGGAGGTGACCACTGGGGGTGCTCTGCCCTCCCTCTGGCAGCAGGCCCCTCCAGCGCTGAGCCTCGGCCGTGCTGGCTCCCCAATGTGCCGCAAGACCTTAGATCAGTGTAGGATCCTGGCCAGGAGGCGAGGCAGGCCCCCTTGCTCCGACTGCCGGACGCCCTAGACACCACGGGTTGGCCACACTCACCAGCAGTTGAGGTTAAAAACCCTCAGTCTCAGGGAGAAGTTGGGCTTCATGGCGGGGCCGCTCTGGGGACTGCAGGGGTGGCTCGCGGTTCCCAAGGCTGCCTGGCCGAGACGGGCAGGGAGGGCGCCAACAGGGGCGCCGCCTGGATGTCACGCCCCGACCCCGGGCGGCTCAGCGCCGGGGCTCCAACGCGGCCTCCTTTCCCTCGAGTCTGGCCTGGGGGGCGCGCGTCCCGGGAAGGGCGCCCGCGTCTCCCGGGCAACTGGCCCTCTCGGCCACTAACTGGCCGCGCGCCGCCAGCCAAACCGGAAAGAAGATCTGCTGCGAAAGCCCGGCGCTCGCGGGGCCCGGGGGAATCCCGAGCCTGCGAACGCCCGCAGGGTGCTGGGCTCCCCGACGCTGCGAG
>NW_022107431.1:39784446-39785372 GCF_000313985.2 Echinops telfairi | reverse complement strand
GCGTTCGACTTCCTCGTGCTTCGAGAAAAGGCGACCTTTAAAAGGGGATCCGTGTGAAGCAGGCGTTAAGATTCTGTCTGCGGGAATTCCTTCCTCTGCCTTATAGTCTGCACTCATTTGATTCCATATGATTTGTAATTGTAGATTTTTTTCTTTCGAAAGTCATGATACAGATGGCCAGGAAAAGGTGATACCATAAAAAAAAACTTTTTTTTAAGTGTTACCACGGTATAGCTAAGGAAGTTTTACAAATTCCTCCCTCGAGTGATTTTGTTGTTGTTGTTGTTATTGACCCGAAAAGCTCTTTAAATGTTCTATAGCAATCACTGCATTCCAATCAAATTAGATGCCTCATGGATTTCTTGGAGAATCCCAACAAGAAAAAAGGAGGCGTGGTTGGGTTGGGGAACATACTTTATATAACAAACAAGAATTTGCCCAGGCCAGTCAAAGTGTGTGCAGCAGGTTACAACATGCTGAAAGACAAATCCACGAAATATATGGAGTGTTGACATGTAGAATTCAGCTCACTATCTGGCCTGAGATAATGCTAAGCTTGTCTCCAGGGCTAGGTTTGCATCTCCCAGTGCAGCCTGTGGTCCATATGACACAAAAGCTTCCCGGAATACATGAATTTGAAAACATTAAGAAATCCCTGCTGGGCCACTGGAGACCCCCTTTGCAGAGGGGTCGCGGGGAGGAGACAAGTCAGTCAGGAGGCGATGCAGCAACGATGAACAATACAACTTTTTTCTAGTTCCTAAATGTTTCCTCCCCGCTCCCACTATCATGACGCGAATTCTACCTTGCAAGTCTGGCTGGATCAGAGGATGTGCACCGGTACAGATAGGAACTGGAAATCCAGGGAATCCAGGGCAGATGATCCCTACAGGACCAGTGGTGTGAGTGGTGATACTGGGAGGGTA
>NW_022107431.1:39777815-39783406 GCF_000313985.2 Echinops telfairi | reverse complement strand
TAAGAAGCAGCTGGTAGGTTTGAACCTTGTGGATAATAGCCCAAAGCATAACTCATAGCACTACTAGGGCTCCTTAAAAGTGTATTATGGACACTGAAATTTGATTTGCATATACCTTTCATAATGACATCAAATATGATTCTTTTTTATTTTCTTCAAACATTCAAGTTTGTGCAAACCAAGTCTTAGCTTGAGGGCCTTATTAAAAAACAGGCAACATGTCAGCTGTGGCTTACTGGCCATGACTTTCCAGCCCTTGCTGTGGAGAACACCCAAGTCAAGAAAGCAATATATCAATAATAATGCTGAATTTTCCTTTCTTCGGGTTTTGCCTAGTGTAACTACTGAAAGATGAAAGCATGTTCATATGAATTCAGTTTTGCACTTACTATTTCTATCATTGACCCAAAAGGACTAATTAGAATTACCCTTAGGCTTCTGGGCTGTCCGTCTTTACTGGAGCAGAGCCCCGTCTTCCTTCCATGGTGGCTGATGGGCTCAAACTGCCGGGAAGGGCCCAGGAGAGGAGGTGAGGGCTAACTAATATCAGAAGTCAGAATTTTCTTTTTTATGGACAGGGGTCACCAGCCAGTTAAGATTTTTCTCTGATTTAACTCAAAACATACCTAATATCTTAACCTGAACCTATTTAATATTTCTTTGCATATTCAGTATCTATTTCAACCCCCCCCCCAAAAGAAATATAACCACTTCTGTCTTTGTCATTCTCTGTTTGTCAGGGCATAAAAGCAATAATGTATTAATTTTTGTTACAAGTAAAGTATCTGTCATTCTATGCAACAAAAGTTTAAGGGAAAACTAACCCTAAAAGGATATGGCAGGTCACAAAACTACTTTTATAAAGCTCATTTATTTTTTCATTTGTTTATTCATTTGCTAGGAATGGGTATCCTGGTGGTGCTGTGGATTAGGTGTTGGGCTGCTAACTACAAGGAAGGCTGTTCAAACCCATCAGCTGCTGTATAGGAGAAAGGAGAGGCCGTCTGCACCTGTAAAGATCTAGTCTCAGAAGCCCTATGCCACTGGGAGTTGGAGTCGACTTGATGGCAGTGGGTTGGAAGGATGGATGGATAGTCCTTTAGGTGCCTGTTGTGTGCTAGGTGGGAACTTGGGAAGATTTAGAATCCTTGTGTTCAAGGAGCTCATACTGTAGGAAACATAAGACAAATACTTTCAGTGAGGCAATTCCGACTTATAACAACCATGTAAGACAGGCTAGAACTGCCCCTGTGGGTTTTCAGGACGGTAACTCTTCACGGGAGTAGAAAGTCTCAACTTTCTCCTAGTGTTTTTTTAGTGTTTTAGCTAGTGTTTTTTTAAGGCTGACCTGTGGTTAGCAGCCCAGCATGTAACCCACTACACGACCCGCTTCTCCTTCACACTGTAGCGGAGGAGCCAGAATGGACAAAGAGTGCCAATATAGACCAGGGTAGACTGCCTTGTAGAGCTAAGCACTGGATCTCTGGGAATAGGGAGGAGACATCCACGTAAAGCAGACTATGTGGCCCGTGTGTGGGATTCCTCCTCGAAAAAGAAACTAAATAAAATGAAAGCAAAGCTTTGAAAGATAACTTATTCTGAAATCGTTATTTTATTTTAAAACCTAGAGTCTGAAGATGACTTATCCATCCAAGTTTGAAGATCCGATAATAGTTCCTCTTCAAGAGTTTGCGTGGGATCAATATCTGCAGGAGAAAAAACGGGTAATGGATATTTGGGGCCTGGAGGATATGATCAAAGAGCAACACTTTGAATGATTTACCTTTGCGCTGATATGAGAAAATGGATGGGATCGTTTTAGTGTGACTAGATCATATTTTTTAAAACTATGTATAGTCTCTCAAGTATTTCAATCCTTTTATCAGACTGATTCTTAAAAAGAGAGAGAGAGACAGGATTTCCTTGGGGAAAGTGCGTGATAAAGGTAAGGGTGGGACTCACTCCACGCTGCTATTTATTTACCACTGTGATGGTTATAGCTCTTTGCTACTTGTCCCTCATCACTCACCTGTCACAGCCTGGCACCAAGGCTCTGTGGGCTGGCACCCTTCCTGACCCTTACTCTGGAAGTTGTTGGCGGTGTGTAACGCTGCTCTGGCAGGAGGGCTGGTGGGAACCTGTTGCCTAGGCGAACTTTCGCTACTGGGCGCCAAGATCCCACAGGGCAGCCGCCTCTTCGCTTCTTCTCCGCATTCTCCCTCTACCAGTGTCCTTGGCGAACCTCCGAACCCAGGGCGAGCAGAGCTAGTCTGGGATGGCAGATGTATTTCCTCCTGGTGCCAGCCCTGATCCAGTCGGTGGTGCTGCCTGGAGCGGGTGCAGAGGACTGCGGTGTAGCCTGGCTCAGCAGGGTCCCCGTTTGTTGGGGGTTGGTGGAGGGATCTGCCACCTGCTTGTTATCCCTGGCCTAGTCCCCTAGAGAGCCCCACCTCGGTTTCTCTGCACAACCTGGTTTCTCTGCCCAGTGGCTGACAAACTCCAATATCTGTTTACCCAGACAGTTTCAGCTGGTCTGGACTCGATTGCACAAGGATGTCCTATGATCCTGCAATTAGGTGTCCTGAGCCGCTTCCCTCTGCTGACTCATACTCCGGGTGTGAGAGGCCCAGTGGAGAATGTCTTCGCTGGTGCTCCATACGGTCAAGCCAATTCTGATTCAGGAGCCCCAGGTGTTACAGAGGAGAGCTGCTCCCTATGGTTTTGTTGTCTGGCATCTTTTTATCTCTTAAAATCTGTTTCTTTATTACTTACTGTGGTTTAGATGAAAGTTTAATATAGAGCAAATGATTTTTTTCTTGCAACCGTTTTTCTCACTTTGTTTCCTAACATGAGTTACGATTCCCCCAATGGGACCGCACGCTTCTCACTTTTTCCTGGGCTCCCGCCTCCATTTGTCCTCTGTTCTTAGCCCTTTCTGCTTTCAGAGCTTTGTTTGGGGACCACTTCCTGGCTGCCGTCTTAATGGAAGCAGATCCGCAGGCCTTTTCTTCACAGCCCTGCTGAGTGGGCTCACACCACCCACCTGTAAGTTAGCGGTTGAGTCCCCTAGGGACCTGGCAATCCAGAATGCCTTTTGTTAAGTCTTATCATTTTCAGAGCTACAGTGCATTTTCATTGAAATGCAAATAGAATAACCGCATGTGCTTATGTGCCAGGTGCTTGGGTGACAGCAAAGGTTAAGTGCTCGACTACTTGCCGACAGGTTGGTGGTTCAAATCTATTCCGAGGCACCTCAGAAGAAAGGCCTGGTGATCTGCTTCTGAAAGAGCTCAGCCTTGAAACCCCTGTGGAGCATCTCTGCTCTGGACACAGGGTCGCCGGAGCTCAGTGACCACTGCTACTGCTAGTAGATGCCAGCAACGATTTCAGTTGCACATATGTGTGTGTCTGTGTGCGTAGACATAAATATGTTTGTGTATGTGTGTTTTTGAGGCACATGCATACATGGTCATATACATATTTATGTACATTTATATTGCAATCTTTGAAACAATTAGGGTGACCAGGTCTTTGGGTGTGCCAGGGTCTGAGGAGTTTCTCAGGATGTCGGGATGTTGTTGTTGTTGTTGTTAGGTGCCATCGAGGTGGCTCCAACTCATAGCGACCCTATGCACAACAGAAAGAAACCCTGCCCGAGCTTGTGCCAGCCTCACAATTGTTTCTGTGCCTGAGCCCATCGATGCAGCCACTGTGTCAGCCCATCTCATCGAAGATATTCCTCATTTTTGCTGCTCTTCCACTTTATCAAACGTAATCACTGTGTTATACCGGCTTGACTAGAGGAAACCAATCCAGAGACACTCCTAGGTGTTTAAGCTTTATATCAAAGAGCAATTATATATTAAGAAAACATCCCAGTCCAGTCCAGATCAAGTCCTTACGTCCTATGTTAGCCATATGTCAGATATTAGTCCATAAATTACTCTTCAGACTCACACAGTGTAATAGGTAGGTTTGATGCCGAATACAGGTAGATCACAGGCCAATGGGTAGAAAGTCTTGTGGATCCAGTTACGGTGGAAGCATCTCCAGGACTCTAGCTGCCATCAATGTGGCTCCATGTGGCTTGACAACAGGATGATGTAGCAGAGAGAGTGTGGCCCCCCTCTTCTGATGGCAGAATCAAGAGAGAGAGTTCCCAGAATCCTCATGAGAAGGCCACACTCACAAGAAGGGATCATCTGGTTGTGACTTGATTGACAGTACCCGTCATTCTTTTATCACATTGACATGAAATTGTGTAACTGCCACAATGGCCTTCTCCAGGGACTGGTCTCTCCTGGCAACATGTCCAGAATACGTAAGACAAAGTCTTGCCATCCTTGCCTCCGAGAAGCACTCTGGTTTTACTTCTTCCAGTACAGATCAGCTTGGCCTTTCAGCAGTCCATGGGACTTCCACTATTCTCCTCCAGTCAGTACCTCCACTCAAATACATCTAGTCTTCTCCAGTCTTCCTTATTCAGTGTCCAATCTTCACATGCGTATGATGCCATGGAGAAGACCATGACGTGGGCCAGGAGCGCCTTAGTCCTCAAAGTGACATACTTGCTCTCCAGTACTCTAAAGATTTACCTAGAGCAATACTTCTTTTGATTTCTTGACTACTGCTTCCAGGAGTGTTCAGTGTGGATGCAAGTAAGGAAAACATCCTTGACACAACTTCAACATTTTCTCCATTTATCATGATGTTACCTACTGGTCCAGTGGTGAGGATTTTGGTCTTCCTTACATTGAGTTGTCATTCACACTGAAGGCTATAATCCTTGATGTTCATCAGCAAGTACTGCAATTCCTCCTCACTTTTAGCAAGCAAGTTTGTGTCATCTACATATGGCAGGCTGTTAATAGGCCTTCCTCCGATCTGAATTTGCACTCTTCTTCATACACTCCAGTTTCTCTGATGATTTGCTCAGCATGTAGATTGAACAAGTATGATAAGAGCCTGTAACCCTGACACACACCTTTCCTGATTTAAAACTATGCAGTATTTCCTTGTTCTGTGCACATAACTGCCTCTTGATCCACGTACAAGTTCCTCATGAGCACAATGACGTTCTGGAATCCCCATTCTTCTCAAGGTGATCCATAGTTTATTATGGTCCACACAATTGAATGCCTTTGCACAGTCAAGAAAACGCAAGTAAACATCTTTTTGCTATTCTCTGCTTTAACCAAGACCCAGCTGACATCAGCAATGATAGTCCTTGTTCACATCCTCTTAGGAATCCAGACCGAACGTCTGGCAGTTCCTGTCAGTGGTATTTCAAATGCCAGCAGGGTCACTCAAAGGGAACAGGCTTCAGCGGAGCTTCCAGACTAAGGACAGACAATGACGAGGACTGTGGAGAAGAAGCCTTTGAAAACCACTTGCATAGATTTAAAGTATTTTCAAATACCTAAAGCCTAAACAAGGGAAGCAGAACATGGTCAGAGATATTGCCAGCAGATGGGCCCGTCAGGTCTGAGGGCAGTTGAAAGGGGATTGAAGAGGAGATTTCTTGGAGGGGAAGTTGCCCATGGTGATGTGGGTCTGGTAAAGCCTGTGGGAGTGGACCCTTGGGATCTTCA
>NW_022107431.1:39774969-39777715 GCF_000313985.2 Echinops telfairi | reverse complement strand
CTCATTTTACTACAGGTGAGGAAACCCAGACTCAAGTTTGAAATAGCAAGAAGTGGTGGAAGTGAGGTTGCAAAACCAGATAGGGGGACTCCAGCGTCCCTGCTTGTAGTAACCATTGTCGTTTACGTTTTGGTGAGAGCATGTGACAATTCCTATGCGTATTTCCCAATGACTTTGGGTACATTCTCCACATTGTGTCGGCACTCTTGTTGCTTCCTCTCTGCTTGTGAACCTCCATTCATTTAGACTCGCTGTCCCAGAAGCCCCTACCCGTGCTGGAGACTTCCTACTGTCCTTTCAGCCTCACACAGAGTAAACTCACCACTGCTGTCAAGTCCATTCCAAATCTACAACACTGTCCGAAACCAGACTCACTGCCACCGAGTCAATGCTGACTCACAGTGGCCCCCGTGGGCTTCTGAGAGGGTAACCATTGATAGACTTAGAGCGCCCAGCCTTCCTCCCACAGAGCTGCTGGTGGTTTCGAACTGCTGACCATGCAGATCACAGTGCAACACGTAATCATTCCACCACCAGGGCTGGACACAGTAACACTCCATGGGGTTTCTCAGACTGCCAATCTTTGCAGGAGCCATCACGCTCATCACCCATGGAGCAACAGGTGGGTTTGAACTGTCAACCTTGTGATTATTAGCAGCCCAGTGTTTACCCCAGGGAGCCTCCAAGGCTTCTAGCTGCGTGTTGGCCATAAAACCTATGCTGCCTTCCAGAATTGCACCCACCTTCCTTACACGTCCTTGTGGATGGGTATATGGCTTCCCCTGGGTTACTATTTTTGTGTAGTTACCTTCTCTCCCTCCTGTCTTTCTCATGGGGCCTGAATAAGGGTTTCCAATTCATCACTGAAGCTTCTTTCTCACCTATTCTTTATTCTTAGTCTTCCTTCCTTCCCGCCCCAACTCAAACCTCCGGCTACTTTTCACCTTAACCTTGCCTTTTTTTCCAGTAAATCTTTGGACGGCCAATAAAAGCATTGCATTTTATGTAACACTTGTGAGCACACTTAAGGTCTCAGTGACCCAGTTAACTAGGTCTGAGCTGACCCAATGCTTTAGCAGAATTTAGTGCCAGCCTTGAGGGATGGCATTGAGCCTTTGGGGTGGGCTTCTTTCAAGCATCATACTCTTAGCACTGGAAAGCCCTAGAAACCATCAGGTCCCAATCTCTTACAGAGGGGTGGGATGGTATCCTCAGGTATAGAGAGGCACCGAAAAGGCGTGTGCACTAGGATCTTCAGCCTCAGAATAAAGTGGAACCTCCTTCCAGCACCCCAATGCAACGTCTCCCTTTTTATGCTCTCCAGAAACCCAAACTCACTGCCATCCGGCCCATTCTGACTCAGAGTAACCCTGTAGGACAGAATAGAACTGCCCTCTTTGGGGAGCAGAAAACCTCATCTTTCTCCAAAGGAGTGGCAAGTGGTTTTGAACTTGCAGTTAGCAGCCCAATGCGTAACCACTGTGTGACCAGGGTGTCTCACAAACTATGATAAGCTTGATCCATGTAAACAGCCCAGGGAGTATTAAACCAAAAGTTGTAGCAGTGATTATAAATCAGCACGAACAAATCCCCTCTCTCCCTGGGACCTGGTTTGGGGGATTGAACAATAAGTTATTAAATATCCTGAGGCAGGAGCCAGGAATGGAGCTAGCAATCGAGTTGAAGGCAAGCCGGTCCCCAGGCCAGTGTTTCTCAGAGTGCAGGCCTCCATCAACAGTATCAGTACCTCCTGGGGTGGTGGTATAAATGCAAATTCTCAGGTCCCACCTCTGAATCAGAAACTCAGGCTGGGCTCAACCATGTGTGTTTTATTTGTGTGGCAGTTACATAATCTGTCAACGAGTGAAGGGGTGGAGTCTAGCCTGTGGATCGAGTGATAGCCAAGGAGGCCTCTGTGTGGGCATGGCCTTCTCCTCGGGATTCTGGGAATTCCTGACTTCCTCCCTGGAGGCAGGACACACACACTCTGTTTCACATTCCTGTTGAAAAGCCACATGGAGACACACTGATGAAGCCAGAGCCCTGGAGCTGGAAGAGCCACGTGGAGACCCACACCAGCTGAGATGCGTCCTCTGCCACTGGATCTATAAGACTTTCCACCCACTGGCCTGTGATCTTCCTGTATTTGGCATCACTGCATTTCTGTGTGAGTCTAAAGAAGAAGTTATGGACTAGTATCGGACTTATGGGCTAATATCAGACTTATAGACTTGATCTGGACTGGGTTGTTTCTTACTATATAATTGCTCTTTGATATAAAGTTCTCCCACACATATGTGCGTGTCACTAAATTTGTTTCTCTAGTCAACCTGGACTAACACAATTTGCATCCTTTTTCAGTTGTTTCATTCAGCAATGTCTGCGTATACAGTTCAGTGATATTGATTAAATTCTTCTCACCCCTCTTTCCTGTTTTTATTTCCTTTTTATTTTATTTTTTTTATTTCCTTTTTATGACTCATGGTGACCCCATTGTAACTGAACAAAAAGTTTCTGGGTCCTGAGTCATCCTCACAACCACTGGCATGTTTGAATCTATTGTTAGGATTTTTAAATTTTTAATTAATTATTTTATTTTTAAATCATTTTATTGGGTGCTCTTACAGCTCTTATCACAATCCATACATACGTCCACTATGTCAAGCACATCTGTACATTTGTTGCCATCATCCCTTTCAAAACATTTTCTTTCTACTTGAGCCTTTGGGTATCAGCTCCTCATTTT
>NW_022107431.1:39772349-39774311 GCF_000313985.2 Echinops telfairi | reverse complement strand
TTTAAGACCCCAGACACTATATCTTTTGATAGCCGGGCACCATCATCTTTCTTCACCACTTTTGCTTATGCACACATCTGTCTTCAGTGATGGTGTTGGGAAGGTGAGCATCACAGAGTGCCAGGTTACTAGAACACAGTGTTCTTGTGTCAGGGAGGACTTGGGTCGAGGCCATCCTCCTCCTTTTCTAAATTGTTCCTTCCCTATTATTGTAAACTTACTGATTCCTAAGTTTCCAATCTAGTCTTTCAAGTTGTTGGTGTCAATTTGATACCATATAACTAATTCTTAGGAGAGCATAACTCAAGACAGATCTTCTTTACTAGTTAAGCTAAACTATTGTTGACTTTAAGAAGATATTAGGGTAAATTTAAGGGTTATAGATTATCTCAGTACAGAGGTTAATACGGCTTCCATAACTCCAGAAAATCTGGATTCCATGGCAAATTGTAATTCTGTCTTCATCCCCTCCTCACCCTCCTGTTTTGATCAGGATTCTTTTATAGATTCTTTGATCAAAATACCCAGAATGTCAGGTGAGGCAAGAATCTGTTTTTCAATGGGCCCTCCAGAGATTTTGATGCCTGTCAACCTTTGAGAACTGCTGTCCCACATTTTCATAGTTTTGCCAGGGCTGCTAAGGAGTAAGCCAGCTCTCTCCTCCGAGGATGTTAATCAGGGACCATACACAGGGTATTTAGGAGGTTGAATGTCTGTGCTATGTAGATGAAAACACTAATTCACTTCACCCTGATCCTCCTTCCATTAAAAAAGCATTCCCTTGTATCCTTTACATTATAAACCACATGTGACTCAAAATCCATAACCTTTCTAAGTATTAAAAAAAACCCCTCCAAACTCAACACCATTAAGTTAATTCGAACTGATAGCCTCCCTATAGGGTAGGGTAGAACTCCCCCTTTGGGTTTCTGAGACTGTAACTCTTTACAGTTGCCATTGTTGGATGGGAGGGAAGGCAAAAAGAAGAGCTGATACCAAGGACTCAAGCATAAAGAAAATGTTTTGAAAACGATGATGGTAACATATGTACAAATGTGTTTGATACAATCGATGTATGGATTGTTATAAGAGCTGTCAGAACCCCCAATAAAATTATTTATTAAGGGAAAAAAAAACAGTTGCCACTAATGTTTCTTGCCTATATAATTCAGAGCCATTAACAACTTTCAACTTGTGAAACCAGCACTATTATGCATTTCCAGATTTTCCCATCACCCTTAGCAGAAACTCATTGCCCGGTGAGCAATGATCTCCCCTGTTTTCTCCTCCCCAGTGACCCCTGAGAATCATTCATCAAGCTATTTTTTTATGTAACTGGGTCATATCATCTTAGAAGCCCTGGTGGCGTACAGGTTACTTATTGGGCAGCTCAAAACCACCAGTTTCTCTGTGAGATAAAGAAGGGGCTTTCTTCTCCCATAAAGCATTCTATTCCCTGAAAACCCACAGGGGCAGTTCTACCCTGTCCTAGAGCGTCCCTGAGGCGACATTGACTCGATGGCATTGAGGGAGGGTCCTACCACATTTATCCTTTTGTGTCAGACTTATTTCACTCAGCCTACTGGCTTCAGGGTTCTCCAGGCGTGGATCAGAACTTCCCTTCCCATTTGGCTGAGTCATGTTCGTTCCATTGTGTGGATCAACCACAATGTGCTTATCTCGTCATCTGTTGTTGGGCATTTACGTTGTTTTCACCTCTCGACTATTGTGCGTCGTGCTGCCGCGCAGATTCATGTTCCAGTAACGGCGCCCCTGTTTCTGGTTCTCTTGCGTATACTTAGGAGTCTAGCTTGGGTCGCTGTGCATCAGTATTAACTTGGTCACAGTGAGTTCAGTTTGAGGAGTAGAATTGCTGCATCGTATTGTGATTCTCAAGTCCTTGGCTGTCACAAGCAGCTAAGTAGT
The DNA here is from genome assembly GCF_000313985.2 of Echinops telfairi. NCBI lineage: Eukaryota > Metazoa > Chordata > Mammalia > Afrosoricida > Tenrecidae > Echinops > Echinops telfairi. The sequence goes on along the minus strand of NW_022107431.1, from coordinate 39,772,385 downwards.
GGGCTGCTAATGAACAGAATAGACACCCAGCAGTCT
>NW_022107431.1:39760844-39768780 GCF_000313985.2 Echinops telfairi | reverse complement strand
CAGGGGCTTGGGTGGAGAGCAAATATTTTGAGAATGATGAGGGCAATGAATGTAGAAATGTGCTTTACACAATTGATGTATGTATGGATTGTGATAAGCGTTGTATGAGCCCCTAATAAAATGATTAAAAATTAACTAATTAAAAAAAGACGGCTCTTTCTATAAAAGACAAATATTATTCTGAGAGATTTTATGGAACAGATAAGTTAAATCCTTGTGTGGATGACAGGCCCTGACTTGCGGGCAAACAAGTCTTGCATCTGCTTCTTCCTTGCATCTGCCTCATGCTCTGTTTTCCTGGCTCCTGGCCCTTTCTCTCTGCAGGAACTGGGGGGCGACACCTGGGACTACTCCTCCTTCGTGATCTGCTTCGTGAAGGACCAGTTCCTGGGCGGTGCCCTGGAGCTGCAGAGGTGGGCACACAAGGTGTGGAACGTCCTTGACGTGAAGCCCCCTGCCCTTTACGAGGCGCTGACTCTGGATTACTCCACGAAATTCCTGAAAGATACCAAGGCAAGTGAACATGGAGTTTTAGAAATTTGAATGACACCATTGGCTCCTTGATCCTTTGTGGTGATTAAGCACTCATTATTGATATTCCTGGTGTGCTGTCACTCTGGGTCAGCATCGACTTGATGGCAGTGAGTTTGGTTTTTAGGCTTAATGATAATCTAACACAATGGTTCCAAATGGCCGGGAGACTTGGGTTCCAGCCCTCAATGACCTTGTGATCTAGTTCCAAAGACTTGCAGTGTGGCAAGGTTTGGCCTGGCGGTGTGTAAAGCCAACTGTATTTTGCAGGAGAATATCCCCACCTCCATTGACGATTGCACACACTATCATTCATCTTAAAATATAAAGATTCTCCTGGAGAAGATTAAGTTTAGCATGCATTCCCCTTTAATATGAAATAGCTTTACCTATTCCATCCCATCACTTAGGTGAGAGCTTTTGCCCTAAGAGAATGCACTCCCCCACCCCGTTTTTCTTGTGATGTAGGTGAAGGTTTACCAAGATCATCCGTTTCACATTCAATTGATGCACATTTTTATTTCAACTCATCCATTGCAATCCCTGCGATCTACCAACATGGACCCCACTTCCTCCCGGGGTTTCCTGCTTCCATTCCTAACCCTCTGTCCTGGGCTCCGTGTTGCCCTTTTGATCTTAACCAGTCGATCAGAGACTGGACTTTGTGACTGAGAAGAGTGGCACCGCTGGTGAGAGCCAGCCTAGACACGCTGGGGCAGTGAGGAGGTTTCCACTCATGATGCACGAGGCCCCAGGGATCAAGAGGCAGACATCGGATGGGATGGGCGCAGAGGTCAAAGTCGTCGGGTATTTTGCTCAGGAACCTCACTGTTGAACAACTACCCTTGGCTCAAAACGGTGGCCTGTGCCCATAGGGTGACCCCTTACAAGAACCCGAGCTGTGCAAAGACACAGGCCTTGTCTCTTCATCCCAGGTTCACCACGGCCTCAAACCGAGAACCTGAAGCACAAGAGGTGCTCAGTGAATGTTTGCTTGTAGAGCAACGCATGTTGGAAGTACTAGAAACTGCGGGTAGGGGCTGGAATTCATGTGCCGTCGCAGTTCATTCCAAAGGAGCAGTGGTCTGGGAGTATGGCAAGGGACGACAGAGAGGCCAACAGTAGTGGGAAATGAGGCTGGCACAATGAGGGTATTGGTTAAGAGTCTTGGTGCCAACAATACCAAATTGGTCAGGTTCATGTAGGGCAAAAAGGCACATTAAAAGGATATTGGTTGGGGAGCAGGGAGAGAGGGGGGAAAATGAGGAGCTGATACCAAGGGCTCAAGCAGAAAGCAAATGTTTTGAGAATGATGATGGCAACAAATGTACAAATGTGCTTGACACAATGGATGGATGTATGGATTGTGATGAGTTGTACAAGTCCCCAATAAAAAGATTTTTTTTTTAAAAAGGGATATTGGTTATGTAAAAATTCCCAGGAAAGTTGGAGTGCCTGCTTTGGGAAACAGGCGAGAGCCAAGGGAAGCTTAAAATTAGGAGAACATGTCCTATCACACCCTAGGCATGTGCAGCTGGAATGCTGGCAGGAGCGCTGCAGGCCCTGGGTTTGCGTTGCTACTTTCATTGTGAATCACCCCTCAGCTCTCTGTGGGCCTTTGCCCTGCTCCTTCTAGATCATGCATCCCAGGCAGGAGCACCTGGTCAACCCAACCAGGTCATCTGTCATAGCAGGAGTCTGGCCCCCTTGGATTCTGGAGAAGTTGGTGTGGGAAGTTCCCCACATGAGAAGGGTGCCCAGTCTCAAGACTCACCCACAAACTTAACTGCCATCAATCCCCTTCTGATTCATCATGACCCTTTAGGGTGGCATAGTACTGGCCTTTCGGATTTCTAAGACTTTCAAACTTTAAAGAAGAAGACAGTTTCACCTTTCTCCAGGAGCAGCTGGTGGGTTCAAACCACCCACCTGTGGCTAATAGCTCTATGAATGCCTAGCCCACCACACCACTAACCCCCTGTAGAGTTCCGCTACAGAAAGGTCGAGGCGGCCAGGTGGTGCCTTACTGCTCATTGGAACCACGGAGTTAGATTGTATCCAAGAGGAAGCCTACAGGACTTTTTAAAAAGAGTCTGACATAATCCTTCTACATTTTTTGGGAAGGAATTTTTAGGACTATGCAGAAGCAGGCTGGAGTAGGGAGAGGCTGTTGGCCCAGCCGCCATTTGTAAGGCTGCTATAAGCAGCGCAGGCCAGAGAAAAATGGAAGCCTGCCTTGATTACTGGCTGTGAGGATAGAGGCTCAGGAGTCCAGAAGACATTCTGAGCTTTACACACAAAGAGTAGAGTTCTCTTGCTGGGTCAAACGTAGAGCAGGGGCAGGGACTTATGATAGGATTCGCCTGTGAGTAATTGCTCATAGGCTACGGTGAGTGCGCCATCCCACTGCTTGTAGGATGAGCCCTCGGAGAAGCAGACGCAGAAGGGAGCAGCTCACTGCCAGCAAGAGCCCAGCCTTCAGGTCGGTGGCTGGTTCTCGGCTCTGATTTTACTCGCCTCCATGGCCCTGGGCCTGCGGAGGATCCTCCTGACAATGGTCTGAACTTCGATTGGGATTTACCAGCACCCACAAGACCTGGGCCATTGTCCTTTACGCTGTGCGTTCTGCGTGGCCCTGCTAGTGCACTGAAAGCCAGACGTGGTAGAGTGGCAGAGCAGAGTGGAAAGGTGGGGCATTTGGGCCCAGTGTTGTTACTTTTCATAAAGGAAATTACTAGTTCCATTGGTGTCAGAAGCGGGGAGCTCACAGCAATGACCCTGACTCACTGAGAAATGTGGTTTGGGAAAGAGAGAACTGACTAGGAGAATGAGCAACCTTTGGTTTCTGGACGGGACAAAAACCCACCCCCGGGTGAGGAGCGGCTGTGGTGCTGCTTTTACCCAAGGTGAAAGCTATTCATGAGCTACGGCATTGGTATCCCATTTCCACGCAGTACCGATTTCCGTCGGGAAAATTTAACAGGCTGGCCCCAAGAAGGTGGAGGTTGAATATGTACTAAGGGTCCTATCTCTCCACACTGCTGTCCTGAAGCTGGGGAAATCAGAGCCAAGAGCCAGATGTGGGGACTACAGGATGTGTTCCCCCTCCTGCGTCTCGGAGGGCACTCATAACATCCTGCTTGGATTCACCTGTGAGTGTTTGCCATTGGCGCCTTGCCCACCTTCTGAGCCTGGCCCGTGCAAGAGAAAATCGTTTGGTGGTAGCCAGAGATTTTGACTAGAAACCGCATTAAATAATTCAGTGCCCCAACACTTATGGACTTAGTTACTCGGAGGCTGCCTCGTTTACTTACTGGGCGATAGCAGTAGATGCTGGGCAATTGTGCTTGCAGAGTGCCTAGGCCCAGTGTGAAACCACAAGCTACTCCCCAGGAGAAAGATGAGGCTTTCTACTCCGTTGAGAGTCTCGGAAACCCACAGGGGCGAGTTCTACCCTGTCGTACAGGGTCACCATGAGTCAGAATTGAATCCATAGCAGTGTGTTGTTTGTTGTTGTTTCATGACGAGGCCATAACCTTGTTTTGTGTTCTTTTGCTCTTCCTCAGAACTGCCTATTTTTTAATGATCCATGAAGATAAGGTGTTGATCAACAGGGAAGTTTAATGATGCTTAAATGGCCTTACATGCTCAATAAATCATCCAACATTTCCTGTTTTTTTCCTCCTCAACCCTATGACGTTTCCTATATTATGCTTCCTATTCCCTAGTTGTAATCCTTTTAGAATCGAGAACCTGTACTACGGAAGTAGAGATATGGCAACAAAGTAATTATAATGAATACGGATGTAGTAGTTCATTCCTGGATGCTGGGTAGCACAATATTGTAGTCTTTTATGGAGGGGGAAAAAAGTGCCATATAATGTAAGGATACATTTAATAAGGATTTGTTTCCTTGAGAAGAGTCCTGGTGTAGTGGTTACACATTGGGCTGCTAATTGCAAGGTCAACAGTTCAAAACCACCAGCTGCTCTGCAGGAGAAAGGTGGGGCTTTCTACTCCCGTAGAGAGATAGTCTTGGAAACTCACGTTCTACCCTGCCCTGTAGGCTCACCATGCGTCAACTCAATGACAGTGAGGGTTTTGTTGGTTTTGTTTTTCTTTAAACAAACTTGAAATGTGAGCTGTCTCTACCAGAGTGGATAGCAGTTGAAAGTAAGAGCCAGGGGCATGCGTGGATAGGAGGACAGGATGGAGTATAACTTCCCGCCCCTGGTCTCACAGCTTCCATGGAAGTTGTGGCCTTATTTCCCGACTGAGGAAGGCTATCGCCTGGCTCTGGTGAGCTCATTTAGTGCTGTCTCTGGAAATCCCGGACACAGTAACCAATTCCATTGTGCTCACTGTGGATCTCTGCCCCCAAACCAAGGTGCAAGAAAAGAGAGGTCCCACCAGTCCTTTCCCCACGGGACCGACTAGTGTTCTTTCCACTCAGTCAGCCAAGTTGGGGATATGGGGCCACGTGTTCTGTCTTGTTGGATAAGTCAGCGTTATCCAAAGTTGCACCGCAGAAGAGTTTAAAAGTATACTATTTAGGTTGTAAAGACTTGATATAAAATGAAATGTCTTTAAGCCATCCATTTTAGTATTGCTGTTGGAGTCTTATTGCTGAAAAAAAAACCATATATATAAATGGTTTTATTGATATAAAATTCACATATCATAACACGTCCACAGTTGTCATTTTTAAGTTATATACACACTGAAAACGTATCTTTATATTTTTAATTGTTTCAAAAACTTTGTTGAGATTTTGACCTGTGCTTTTTTTGTTTTGTTTTGCTCCCAAACTCTTAATAGCATAACTTTGTGTTCTTTGACATTGGTCTTGATTATTATCCAATTGGAAGATTGATTTTTGAGGTAAGTGGGTTTTGTGACTGCTTAATAAGTTGGAAAAATTCCTGTCAAAGTGTTAAATACTTCATTGCTGACACCTCCTATCTTTACTTTGTAGTTGTACTGTGATATGTGTCCCAAAACGTGTAAGAATTTTCAGGTCCTGTGCACTGGAACAGCTGGAATATCGGAAAGCGGCTTAAGACTTCATTATAAAGGTTCCATTTTCCATCGATTAGTGCAGAACGCTTGGATACAAGGAGGAGGTGAGCTTAAAATCTTCAGCCTAATTTCTGCATCAAAGGAGAAGGTGAAAAAACTTACTGCATTGGTTCTCAACCTTTCTCCTGCCGCGACCCTTTAATACAGTTCTCATGTGGTGGTGACCCCCCAGCCATAAAACTATTTTTGTTGTTACTTCATAACTGTAATTTTGCTACTGTTATGAATCAGGCGACCTCTATGAAAGGGTGGTTCAACCCCCAAAAGGGTCACAACCCGTAAACTGAGAGCCATTGGCTTATTTGTTGATCTTTGTGAAAGTCATACGCAACTACAGGTAATGTTAAAAAGATATAGCCAGATGTACATATGTAAATATATTTGTATATGAGGATGTGGAAATAGATCTATGTGCATATATGTATAGGTTTAGTATTAAGGTAGCAGATGGACATTGGGCCTCCACTCAAGTACTCCTTCAACGCAAGAACACTTTGTTCTATTAAACTGGCATTTCATGATGCTCACCTTCCCCACACAATCGCTGAAGACAAAGCAGTGCATAAGCAAATGTGGTGAAGAAAGCTGATGTAGCATGGCTATCAAAAGATATAGCATCTAGGCCAGGGTCTTAAAGACTTTAAGGTAAATGAGTGGCCATCTTGCTCAGAAACAACAAAGCCCTCATGGAAGAAGCACACCAGCCTGTGTGATCACAAGGTGATGAAGGGATCAGGTATCAGGCATCATCAGAACAAAAAAATCATTGTGAATGAGGGGGAGTGCAGAGTGGAGACCCAAAGCCCATCTGTAGGCAATTGGACATCCCCTTATGAAGGATCACTGGGAGGAGACAAGCCAGTTGGTGCAGTATAGCACCGATAAAACATACAACTTTCCTGTAGTTCTTTAATGCTTCCCTCCCCACCGCTACCTCACTATCATGATCCCAATTCTACCTTACAAATCTGGCTAGACCAGAGGATGTACACTGGTACAGATAGGAACTGGAAACACAGGGAATCCATGGCGGATGATCCCTTCAAGGACCAGTGGTGAGAGTGGTGATACTGTGAGGGTGGGGAGGAAAGGGAGGAACTGATTACAAGGATCTACATATAACCTCCTCCCTGGAGGATGGACAACAGAAAAGTGGGTGAAGGGAGATGTTGGACAGTGTAAGATATGACAAAACAATTTATAAATTATTCATGAGGGAGGTGGGAGCAGCGAGGGAGGAGGAAGAAAGGAGCTGACGCCAGCGGCTTAAGTGCAGAGGAAATGTTTTGAGAATGATGAGGGCAATGAATGTACAAATGTGCTTTACACGATTGATGTATGTATGGATTGTGATAAGAGCTGTAAGAGCCCCTAATAAAATCTTTAAATAAAAAAAATTTTTTTTAAATGGCCAGATGGTAAATGAAGGTATTTTTACTTTAAAAAAATAAGCCCTGATATGAAATTAAATTTAAAATATGCTAGGAAGATTCTGAAAGAAAAAGTAACATAGAAAGGTGGAATACTATTTCTAAAATTTAAAATATAATTTGAAATGCTTTGTTTAAATATATAATACATTTCTCACCCAACTAATTGAAGGCTAGATGCATTGTTATAGAAGTAAGACCCAACATATCTTGGTTTTCATTTTTGCTTGCTTTGTGGGCCATTTCTTCATTTCTTTTGGTGTCAACTGAATGGTGCAAAACTCAATTTGGTGGCCTTGGGGAGATGTTCCATCGGGAGCAACCGGACAGTAATTGAAAGATGGTTGAGGGCGGGAGATTTGCTTGAACTTGATGACGTAAGGCTTAGATTGGTGAGGTTGATTTTTTTTTCTGTGATGTGAAACATTCTGAGGTCACTGAGAAAACCCATGTAAGTTTACCCCAAGCATCTTACACTTAAAGCTACTCTCTCCCCACTTGCCTGCCCCCAAAGGAGTCAGCACAACAGGTACTATCCAACTTCAGTGTCTCCATGCAGTCCTTGGCAGCCCTCTCAGCCTTCAGAAAGCCCGCGTTTCCATCCTGTTATCTATGCCCGGGTAACTAATTCCCCGTCGGCGAGTGTTTAGACTGTTCAGCATTTGGGTACTGTAAGTTTTCTGCTGGTTTGTACGAGAGCAGTTCTTAGGGGACCGGTATGGGGGTCATGTGCTAGGGTTGTTTTTTGCTGGACTTCCCAGGAGCAGGTTGAGAGACGTAGGGCAGTTTTGTCGATTTGCTTGCTTATTTATGGTAATAGTCCCAAATAGTAAAATGGAGAGTTGTTAGGTCATGTTTTCTAGCAGTGAGGCAATCATATTGAGAATAGTTTACAG
>NW_022107431.1:39751923-39760744 GCF_000313985.2 Echinops telfairi | reverse complement strand
CCAACTGTACCACCATGGATGGTACCACTTGGCATCTCTGAATTGATTTCTTCAGTCATAAAATGGAGATCATTATAGCAATACCAGGTGTGGTATTTGGTGTGGGGATTCTGTGACGTTGGTATGTTGAAAGTCGATTGCTGAGCTCTGCAAACACTCCTCTTCCTTCAAGTGTCAGATCCCCACAGGGTTGGGTAGAGCCTTGGAAAGGCAGGCACTAACCGGTTTTGTTGGTACCTTGGGCTTCTTCCGGCACTATCACTTGCCCACCCTTTGGGCCCAACATGGTCTCTCCTCCCAAACCCAGCTCCATCTCCTCGGTGGCATCTCCCTCTCGCCCACTCTGTTCTGCACGCACTGGTCTCCTGGTTTGAGCGCCGCAAGCAGTGCCTGCTTGGAGCCTTTTCATCCCTGTTATTCCTCCAGGTAACTCTTCATCCAACTCCTTCACGTTTTCATTTGGGGCCCAGCTTTCCTCTTCTCAGCAAGGACTTGCCACTCTACATCAAACTGGCACCTCCCCCTCCACACACCTCTGCTCAGCCCCTCCCTTGCCACTCTCCTAACCACTCCTTGGGTTGTGATGCATGTTTCACCATTGAAACACTGCCATGTAAACCTTGGTTGCTTTGTTCATTGTCGCTCATCATTAGACTGTAAGCTCACTGGGGCACCCCTGGTTCTAGACTAGGACCTAGCAAATCACAGGTGCCTGATGAAAGAAAATGAAGGAATGATGAACAAATAGTTAATCTGGGGACATACAGAGCCCACTGATTCTAAAGTACAGCTTTTAGGAAGATATCGGGTAGGTTACACTTCTTTGGTTAGATTCTTTCTCCGTGGCCTCTGCAAGGCTTGTGTTCTGAAGCTACTCTTGCTGTGTGGCATAATGCATTCTATTAGCATGATCACATTGAACATAATGATAGTGATGATGATTGTGAGAAGGGGAATGCCATTAGCATACGATGCTGCATCATACTATAATGAGCAATAAAGGAGCATGATGCCCTGACAGGCACAATACTAAGTTTTCTGCCTATTTATTTTTAATCCTCAGAGTTCTCTGAGAGGCATTTGTTATTATCACTATTTATTTTTACAGATGAGAAGCCAGACATGGAAAGGCTAATTTAACATTAGTATTTAAGCTATAAAGTCATTTAAATTGAATCTGCTTTTAACTTATTATCCTGTATCCTTCAATTTGTTGTCAGAAGTATAGAAAACTTCTATCAGATCTAGCAAGCTGAAATCAAAGGAATGGATTCTGGCTACTCATAATATAAAATCGGACTGAAATGGTGTCATCTTAAAATATTCAGGAGATCCTGAAGCACAGGGCTCAAGAAGACTGTGGAGTTGGGAAGAAGGAGAAGGAGATGGGACAAGGGAGAGTGTGACTGGTGTCTTGGTAAACTAGCTGGGCGGGGTGTTACCTGAGGAGTGTATCCAGAGCAGAGCAAGCTCTGGAATCTGCAGGAACGAACGGATGCTGGGGGCGGCTCCGCTCACCTTTCCCAGGTCCAGATTTAGCCCTCGGTAGCCCCCTCCCGAGAGCTGCCGGGTAAATTATGGGAGGATCGATGGCTGGGGCTGGAGACTTGAGCCTCATCACTTCTCACCCAGCCTGGGAATAGAATTCACATGCTGCTTGCTCTGCCTGGAATAAATCCTGTCCTCCACAGGCTTGCTGATACACCTGTGTCCTATAAAATAGCACAGACAGATTAAAAAAAAACACTTTTAATTGTGAACATGGTGAAGGTTTACAGAGTAGGTCGTAATTTTATCTTCAACAAATCGTGTACATTCTGATTCATCTCCTCCATCGCAACCCCCTCAGCGTACTGTCACTTATCCACTTCCTCCCTGTGTTCCCGTTCTTTCCTTCCTAGCCCTCTGAACTTTGCCCTCGGGTGAATGCTGCCCTTTTGATCTCAAATGGTTGATGACTTTAATTCACTTGGTGGTAACCACCAAGATTTTTATTATAGATAACTCATTCCTGCTAGTTAAAGTGGCACAAATATTTCTTGCACATGATGTTAAAGGGAGGGGATGGGTTAGAAAGCTGGAAGAGGTAAGTGGGTGTTGATGGGGAAGCTGAGGGTAGAGAAGACGGATCCCAGAAACCATTGTCACTCGGATTAGCCTGGCTCCCTGTTAGCTGTGGACACACTGACGAACTTGTGCGTGGAAGGTTTTCAAGTTAGGCATGGCTTAAGCCAAAATACGCATGCCATATAAATACAAGATAGTTTGACACAGTGGCTGCACTGTGGTCTCAAACATAACAATTGTGAGGACGCTCAGCAGTGGTGTTTGCTGTGCATAAGGTCTCTATAGGTTGGAACTGAACTAAACAGCTTCATTTCTCACCCACTGCCATTGAGATGATTCTGATTCGCAGTGACTATGTAGGGTTTCCAAGACCATAAATCTTTATGGGAACAGGCAGCTCATCTTTCTCCAGGGGAGCAGCTGGTAGGTTTGAGCCGCCAACCTGAATGGTTAGCCTAACACCAAGACACCTAACCCACAGCTCCACAGGGACTACTTTCATGAAAAACATGTGAACACGCTTCCATTCTTGACTACAGTGGTAACTTGATATCTCATCGTGGCAAAGGCTGTGTGCATGATGATGTAACCTACCCTCTGGGGTATGAGGAGGAGGAAATGGGATGATGGAGATAAAAACATAGAATACAAATCATTGTAGTAATATTTTCATCATATATTTATTTTCTAATACTTTTTCTCAGATATAGATGCTGGAAAAGGAGATGGTGGAGAGTCCATTTATGGACCAACATTTGAAGGTATGAATCTTTATATTTTCAGTCATATATTCAGATTGAATAAGACATTCTAGAAAACTGTCTAATCTGTATACTAGAAGTAATACACACACTAAAATGGGGGGAGAGCTTGTGCCGCATCATTTCACTTACCTCATTATATTCTTTAACATTTCTGCAATTAAGATTATAGAGTCATGAGGAATTTACATGTTTCAGGCATGTAATTTGCCATGCTCGTGTTCCACATTGGTAGCTGGGTAGTCATTCAATTAAGACTGCTGTACGGGGATCTTGGGAAGAGGATTGTGCGGGCAATGGAAAGCTCTTTAATTTTTTCTGAATCCCAACATAAAAATAGATCAAATTAATTCACAAGGAACTCTCACAATGCATGGTTTACAATGCAATGATATTTCAATATCATTGAAAACAAAGCTAGGCGACAAGACGCCTATCCAGACTCCAGACACAAATGGATGGGCAGGAACTACCAGCAGCCATGAAGTTGTGTGGTAGCAGCAGCATGTGGGAGAACACAGGACCTCGGAGAAACCTTGAGACGGGAGAACCCACGATGGGCAATAGCAGGCAAATGGAAGGCTTTAAAGGCACAGTCTAGCCCACAAGAACCCTTGCTACTACTGTGGCAAAGCCCCCTCCGGGGCCATCACCATGCAGAGGAGAAACTGTTAGCTGTGCAATCAAAATGATGCAGGGTAGGGACAATAATACGAGAAGGTCCAGATACAGGAGGGATGGGCACAGATCCAGGAAGTCTCAGGAAGGAAGTTGTCCTTTCTTTTCAAACACTGCATACAAACCACACAAGTGGGCGCTTTAGGAAGGAAAAAAAAACACCCCAAAAATCTGCCTTCTAAAATTCCCTTCTAAATAATTCAGAAAACCCATTAAAAAAATAAATGTCAAGGCTAAAGCTCATACGTGGTTAACAAAGAGAATAAGTAGTAGTAATGCTATCGATGATGAAGACACACCAGAAAGATATGCTCATGGAACAGATCAAACTTGTAGCTGTGTCAAAATGAGATGGCGTTGTTAGTAAATGTCAGAAACATGAAAGAACTCATCAGGATTACAAAAACAGATGAGACAGAATCTAGGAAATTAGTAGCAACAAAATAAAAATAATTTCATAAATAAGCTAGAAGGAACGCAAGAGCATATGAATACAACAGATCATATTTTAAAAGCAGGTAAAAGGAAGATTTTAAAAACCAAAATGAAATGAGAAAGATCATTAATAAATATACTAAAGATAATAAAGAGAAAATCCAGCATATGGATAATAGGTTTCTGTAAGGAATTAAACCAAAGCAAGGGAACAGAACAAGTAATAATAACTACACTTAAGACTTTTCCAATGTAAAGAACTTGTTTTACGTCTTTATTGGGGGTGGTAGTTACACAGATATACACAAGTACCAAAGTGCACCAAACTGAGCATCTGGTACATTTGACTATGTATATGCATCAAGTAAAAAAAAAATCCTGAGCCAGGGAACCCTTTCACCTCCCACTGAAGAAGAGAAAGAGCTAGCAATTGTGTATCAGGTCTTTGACTCACATGATCACCTACATTAACCATCTGTCTTGGAAGAAGTCTAAAGAGCAGTGGATTCTGGGGAATATCAGTCTCCAGACCTTTTGTTTCAGCAGTATATCCTTCCCTTGTTACTGCTGAACTGACGGAAGGCAGTGTGAGGCAACTTGATGATGCTCAGGGATCGCTGAGAAGGTCTGAGCACAGAATATCCAGAAGTGTGAGCATCCAAAGACTTACATGCTCTATGGAAAGGGGTTAGTGCATTTCCAGTTGTATGCAGCATAGTTGTATCATGTTAGAGAGAAGCATGGTTTTGTTATTGTTTTTAATAGATTAAATGTGTTTAAGGAGATGTATATGGGGACCAAGTTGAAAAGGGGTTGACTGTAATGGTTAGTTTTATGTATCCATTCAAGCTATGGCATCCAGTTGTTCAAACACTAGATTTTGGTAGAAAGTGATTAGCATTCAACTCAGTTGGTCTAAATTAAAACAGATAATCCTTCATCATGTTAGTGGGGTTCATCAATTAGTTGAAGGGGGTCCTTAAGGGCAAAAGAGATCTCCTGAGGCATAATTCTGCTTCCAGAATATAAATAGACATTCTTCAGAATTCTCGTCTCACCCTTGATATCTGGTCTACCAATTTGAGACACAAACCTGCTGGAATTCCCAGCCTATTGCCTGATTTATGTATCTTGAACTTGTCAGCACCCCCACAAGTGTGTGAGCCAATTCTTTTTTTGTGTGTGCCAATTCTTATAAGTATCAAGACTCTATTTCTCTTTCTGGTTGAGTAATGTGACAGAGCTTCAAAAAGTTCATAGACAAATGCCATTATCTTTTAATTCCATTTTTCCATGAACTTTCTGAGTCCTCATCATATTCCATTGCATGTCTGCACCACATTCTGTTGTCTGTTCATCCATTGGTGGGCATTTAGGTCGCTGCCACCTCTGGGCTCCTGTGAATGGTGCTTCCAGGACCTTGTACAATGCTTGAAATAGGTTTGAATCTCTGCTTTCTTGAAGCCTTGGAGTATGTAGCTAAACGTAGAATCGCTGGGTCATATGGTATTTGTAATTATTTTTGTTAGGAACTCTATTTTTTAAAGTGGCTGTACCCTTTTGCATTCACACTACTAATGGGACAAGGGTTCAGATTCCCCCACATCTTCACCAACATTTGTTATTTTTTCTGTTTTTGTAATCTTAGCCAGATGAGCGGGCGTGAGGTGTTATCTCCCTGTAGTTTCTACTTGCACCACTCTGACTAATGTTGAGGCTCCTTTCATGTGTTCAGTGACCAATAGGATATCTCTTAAATATTATCCTTGCTACACGAGGTAGTCAGTCCCTTAATATTAGCACAGTCTTCTAATTCACTAATAGCTATAACATTTAAACTCATTTTTTTCAATTGCTAGATCTCTTTATCTTTAAGCAAATGTGGACATTAATAAAAAGCAGAGCTTCATATATGGCCAGTACTGAATAATGAACACAGAGTTATACAAAAGTGGTTTTTAAAAATAGGGAATGAATAGAGAATGAAGATGTTATGGTCTGGGAGTCCTTGGGTGGCACAAATGGTTAAGAGCTCAACTACTAACTGAAAAGTTGGCAGTTTGAACCCATTCAGAGGTACCTCGGAAGACAGGCCTGGCAGTCTGCTCCCAAAAGATCCATCTTCAAAGCTCAGTGGAACAGTTCTGCATGACTGACACGTGGTGTCACCATGAGTTGGTATCGATTGATGGCAGCCCTTGAAGCGCTACTTAATCTTATGGGTTTTTTTAGTTAATTCTGATGTGTACACAGGAAAGTACATATATAAATTTAAAAAGTAATTATTGCCGCCCCCCTTGACTCAAAATATGAACTTTGAATACTAAAAGAGGCTCCCGTTTGTTCATCTTCATTCACAACTCCATCTCCCTGTAACCTGATTTTTTCTTCCCTCCTTTTCTCCTCCATTATGGTAAAACTATGTAACAAAGCACTTGCCATTTCAACATTTTTGACATGCTTAATTCAATGACATTAATATCGCCACTGTCGGTTTCCAAAGTTCCTTATCATCCTACCACTTTGCTTTGCGTGATTTTCCACCCATGTCCCCGTGTGCAAACAGTCTGAGCACAGCCAAGTGTGGCTTGTTTTTTGACCTGTCAGTGGGATCACGGTCTAGCCTTCTTGGTGTCTTGCTGCTTTTGTCCTCGCTGCCGGTGGTGCCTAGCTGTAAATCTCTCACCTTCGTTACTGTTTAATGTGATGGGTGTTCCACATTTATTCAGTCTGCTGTTGAACACTTGGCTGTTAAATGAAAATTCTGGGTTTTGCATGGTTACTTGTATATAACAATATTAGCAAATTGCGATTATGAACACCACCCAAAAACACACTGCCATCAAGTGGATTCTAACTCGGCGACCTGAGGGTTTCCAAGGCTGTAAACCTTCATGGGAGCAGGTTGCTTCGCTTTTGTTCTGTGGAGCAACTGGTAGGTTTGAATCTCTGACCTTGCAGTTGGCAGCCTAATGCCTATCCAGCACCACCACCAGGGCTCCGTTAGTAATTAAGCAGGTGGTAAAACTAGACTAGTGGATTTAAAAAATAGATATTGCAAAATGTAATCAGATGTCTACTTTGTATAGTTCTCCATAGAAAATTAAATGGAATTGCCTCTCGTTGTCTGATTGCACATGGTCAGGGAGAATCCAAGGCAGTTTTCCTATTGTTACTGGTAGTTACTGCTATTGTAAGCATTAGAATTAACTTTATTTAAAATAATTGCAGAAAGTTATTTTCTGCAGCATATTCTGATGTCGGTATCAAACCAAAAGGCTTCATTTCTCCCTTCATGATGCTAGTGTTGGCCATAACAGACTCGGCAATAAAACGAGACTGGCAGGGGAGCTCAGGAGTTACAGATGATGTAACGAGAGGGTTCAGAGTTTCTACGTGAGCTCTTAAAACTCAACTTTCTATGAATTGAAAATAAAAGTACTAATTATTCTGATTAGTGATTAGCACAACTTCCTAGCCAGCATTTACATTTTTAATTTTTTTCTCATTTTCCCTAGAAGTACAAAAGTTCTTTTGTTTCCCACTACTTTTGAAATATATTTTGAGATAGTTTACCATATTCCTTTTGGTTCAGACCTGCTGATCAAATAATCCACAAGATAGCCCATCCAGACTTAATGGGGAAATGATTATTGGTTTAAAGGTCAATTTTTTATTGTCCTCAAAAATAAGTATTATGTGAATAGGCTTTTTTTAAATAGAGCTCTTAAAAATGGCACAGCAGTTGGAATATAGCATTGAATTATTCAATAAATATTTTTAAATGACTATTGAATTATACATATGGATTTTCATTCTCTATCTTAATATGGTTACCACTGAAAATATTTCCCCACTAATGTAAATATTACATTGTTCTCTACTAATGTAAACGTATCTACTCTCATACGCAGTGACAGTCTTGGAAACCCACAGGGGGTCACTATGAGGCAGCATTAACTCAATGGCTCTGAGTTTGGTTTGGTTTTAATGTAAATATTGTTATATGGTAGCCAGTTTTTCTTCATTAAAGGCGCTCACAGTAAACTTATTCTAAACTTCTACATGCACTTGGCTCCCATCTTTAGGTGACTGGGGTGTCCACTTCACTTGCCAAGGGAACACTGTGCCATCCTCACAATTATTCACATGCCCGATCCCATTGATGCAGCCACTATGCCAATCCGTCTAGTTCAGTGGTTCTCAACCTTCCTAATGCCATGACCCTTTAATACAGTTCCTCTGTGTGGTGACCCCCCCCCCAACCATAAAATTATTTTCATTGCTACTTCATAACTGTAATTTTGCTACTGTTAATGAATCGGGCTACCCCTGTGAAAGGGTTGTTCGACCCCCAGTGGGGTTGTGACCCACAGGTTGAGAACCACTGATCTAGTTGAAGGCTTCCTCTTTTCCTCTGCCCTTTCACTTTACCAGACATGCTGACCTTCTCCAGGGACTGGTCTCTCCTGACATGTCCAAAGTATGTAAGACTAAGTCTTGCCATCCTTGTCTCTCCAGAGCACTCTGGCTTTACTGCTTCCAATACTGATTGGTTTGTCCTTTCAGCAGTCCATGGTACTTTCAATATTCTTCTCCAGCGCCAAAACGAAAATACATCTATTCTTTTACAGTCTTTATTCAGTGTCCAACTTTCACATACACACGATGCAATAGAGAATACCGTGACTCCATTTGCTTTAGCTACTCTACGGTTAAGAGTAAGTTTCAGAATCTCTTCTTTTTTTTTTGTTTAAACATTTTATTAGGGGCTCATACAACTCTTATCACAATCCATACACACATCAATTGTGTAAAGCGTATTTGTACTTCATTCTCAAAACATTTTCTCTCCACTTAAACGCCCAACATTAGGTCAT
>NW_022107431.1:39748987-39750736 GCF_000313985.2 Echinops telfairi | reverse complement strand
TATCCAGATAGACCTTCAGAGTCTCTTCTGACATCCACTTTCACCTTTCTTTCTTGTCTTTTTAATGACCTTTTGCTTTCTCCAGGAATTGGATGGTCTCGATGTCCTCCCACAGCTCATCAGGTCTTCTTAGTCCTCAGAGTAGCATCCTGTTCTTCAGTACTCTAAAGAGGTCTTGTACAGGTTTACGTCTTTGATCTCCTGACTGCTGTTTCCATGAACATCGATTGTAGATCCAAGAAAGACAAATCCGTGACAACTTCAACTTTTTTCTACATTTATCCTGTTAGCTATTGATCCAGTTGTGAGAATGTTGGCCTTCCTTCCTTGAGTTGTAATCCATACTGTGAGGCTGCAATCCTTGACCTTCATCAGTGAGTCCTCCTCACTTTCATCAAGCAAGGTTATGTTGTCTAATATTGCAGGTTAATAAGCCTTCCTCCAATCCTGATGCTACATTCTTCTTCATATAATTAAGTTTCTCTGATGATTTGCTCCGCATACAGCTTGAATAAATATGGTGAGAGAAAACAACACTGATCTACACCTTTCCCTGTGATGTTTCCTTGGTCTGTTTGCACACATGCCTTTAAATCCTCATGAGCACAAGGACTTGTGGAACTCCCATTTTTTTCAAGGTTATCCACAGTTTATGATGATCCACACAAATACTTTGCGTAGTTAATGAAACTCAAGTAGACATCCATCTGATACTCTCTGCTTTGAGCCAAGATCCATCTGACATCAGCATTGATCTCCCCTGTTCCACATTCTCTTCTGAATCCCACCTGACCTGGCCAGTCCATGTCAGTGTACTACTGCCACTGTTGTTGGGTGATCTTAATGCAAAATTTTACTTGCATGTGATAGTAGGATAATTGTGCTATAGTTTGAGCATTGTTGGGTTACTTTTCTTTGGAATTGGGAACAGATAAGGAGCTCTTCCAGCTCGCTGTCCAAGTTGCGTTTTCCACATGTCCTGGCTGAGAGAGCGAGTGCTCCCAGAGCGCTTCAGCGTGCTGAAGCGTCTCAGTGGCTGCCCCATCAGCTCCTGGGGCCTGCTTTTCAGCTCATGCATTCAATAATGACCATGTTCGTTCCATTTTTGCCTGATGCTTCCTGTATCATTCAATCTTTTGCCTGCAGAATCTTTCAAGATTGCCACTTGAGGTTTGAATTTCTTCATGAGTTCTTTCCATTTCAGATATCCTGAGCATGTCCTTCAACTTTCCAGTGCTAGGTCCTTGCACATTTTGTTACAATATTTGGCTTCTTGAGCTGCCCTTTGAAATTTTCTATTCAGCTCTTTAACTTCATCTTTTCTTTCATTTCCTTTAGTTACTTTACAATTAAGAGCACGTTTGAGGCTCTTCTGACATCCACTTTGACCTCTTCTTTCCTGTCGTTTTAATGACCTTTTGCTTTCTTCATGAAGGGTCTTGGTGTCCACCCACAGCTCATCGGGTCTTCTGTCATTCAGGTGTTAAATCTGTTGTTGAGATATTCTCGAAATTCAGGTGGGATAGACTCAAGGTAGCATTTTTTTTTAAAGATTTTATTGGGGCTCTTACACTCTTATAACAATCCGTACATCAATTGGGTTTTTTTTCCCATACGTCAATTGTATCAAGTATATTTGTACATATGTTACCATCATTATTTTCTAAACATTTACATTCTATTTGAGCCCTTGTATCTTTTTACCCTTCCTCCCCCTCACTTTCATGACTCCTTGATAAATTATAAATT
>NW_022107431.1:39744680-39747532 GCF_000313985.2 Echinops telfairi | reverse complement strand
CATTTCTATTACCAACTTCTTATTTTCCAACTACGTATTGTTTCCAACTTTTGCATTCCAATTACCAATAACAACTATCCATGCATCTTGATTGCAGGTTTGATCAATTTCTGGCTGTAGCCTACATCAACAAGTCTGGATGGGGAAGGCTAACACTTCAATATTTAAGCTTCCCATAGGAAGCTGTCCCTACCAAAGTGGCCCTAGGCTGCAGTCCTCTGATAAATTGGCTTCTTCAGATCCAGATCCCTGTCAATGACTGCAGAGCAGAGGCCAAAATTCTTCACAATATTTAATAGCTCTCTGAGAGGTGCCATAATGGAAAACGGAGATCGACGAGGGGTGAGAAACTCCAATGGCATAAGAGACCTGCACAAGAACCCTTCTGCAACAGACCTCCTTTAACAAGGGAGTTTGCCACCCAAGGGGCAGCATGAGCAGCTGAGCGGTCCACCTTGGTATAATGCTTTCCTGAAAAGGCGCAGCCTCCGTGAGCTCCCCAGCCTCCATAACTGTCCACAATGCTCTTCTGGCCAGTCAAGCCAGCATGACCCTTAGGCCTACCAATAACAAATCTGCCACTAGGCTGTGGGTGGTAGATTGTGTCCTCATCACGATACTTTGCAGGGGCAATGGCTTTCGGGACTTTCTCCTTCAGGGCATCCCTCATCTCAGCAAGAGAAACATCTTCACCAAGCTTAATGGATATAGCAATTGTGTGCACTGTGAGGGGACCCACAGCACCTCGATCCTGCATATACAGCACAGTCACTTGAGTTTAGATTCTGGGCGTAACCAAGGTAAAGTGCCATTGTGACACTGTTCAGCAAATTTAGCACTGAGCTTGTGTGCTCAGACAATGATTAAAGGCATACCATACATTCTTCAGTTTGGTCAGTGGCATTACCAAACATCAAGCCCTGGTCTCCTGCACGAACCTCCTCATTCTGGTCAAGGTGAACACCTTGAGCGATAGCTGGTGATTGTTGCTCCGATGCTACCAGAACATTACAAGTCTTGTAGTCAAATCCTTTGGAAGAATCATCATAGCCAATGTGTTTAATGGTTTCATGAACTACTTTCTGGTAGTCCACAGCAGCTTTGGATATAAATTCCCCAGCAAGAAAAATCCTTCCAGTTTTAGTAATAGTTTCACAAGCCACTTTGGCATCAGATGGGTCCTACGAAAGGTGGACATCAAAGACAGCATCATTGATCTGGGTCACAAATCTTATCTGGGTGCCCTCCTCGTGGAAGCCCTTGAACTACCATGGTGAGGTGGTGGTGAGTGAAGGTGGAGCGGAAGAAAAAGGGCAGTGGCGAGGCAGTCGGCTGGGGAGGCAGGCTTCCACAGGACTCTCTACGATGGTGCGGACCGAACCTAAAATCCATACTTTTAAAAATAAAAAAATCCATAACTAAGATTTTATTAACTGTTTTACAGTTTTTGAGTGCTTTCAAATACTCAATGTATTTTATATAATTTTCAATTTGGAATGTATTAATAGGCATGATGGAGATTGTTACCAAGGGTGGTAATTGTAACTTGTTTTAATCATGATTACAGTCAATCAGGATAATAGAAATATTTTAATGGCTTATTGATTTATTGTCTTTCTTAGATGAAAACTTTTCAGTTCCTCATAATAAAAGGGGAGTTCTTGGAATGGTCAACAAAGGTCGTCACAGTAATGGATCACAATTCTATATCACACTACAATCAGCTCCCTATCTAGATAGAAGATATGTGGCCTTTGGGTATGTACAGTGTCTGTCTAATATTTATACATGTAAAAAATATGGTTCAAAATACTTGGATAAGTATACACATAGTCTATGGGTAACTGAAGATCGAATTTAAATGCAAAAGAAATATATAGACGAAAATGATATTTTAAAATTTTAGAAGTAGACATTTCATAAGTTTGGTATGTTACATTGTTATTTTTATTAGGTGACATTGATTTGGTTATTGATCTACAAAGAACACAAAACACCACGTAAGCCCAGCCATTATAATGTTACCTCTAGGCATCTATTCTTTTGTTCGTTCAACTATCCATCTTTAACTTGAAGGATATTATCAATTTCTAAACACACTGTGATGCACTTAATAATACAGATTTAGATGCAGAGGTAAGGAAATGTGGTCATTTACATAATTGCCCATGAACATCATGACTAGATGAATGGAAAGTATGTTGTAAATGACTTTTTACTGACCAATTTTAAATAAGGAAACATCTCAGATCGTAACTATTATCGTATTTGGGGAAAAGTGACCGCAGATCCTTATAGGATGGCCTTGGGTGGGAAGGACACTTGTTCACACATAACCATCCTCTTGAGTCTCATTAGTAAGTACTGTCACCACCACACTAGCCTCAGGGAGGCACTGTGCCTCCTTTTATTGTCCCAGCCCAAGTGTGATCTCCGAAGCGCAGCAGAGGCTGGGCTGGAACCTCACAGGTCAGAAGGGATGATGCAGAAAGGGTAAAAGCATAATAGACAGATAACCACAAAAGGGTACTCTTCCGGGGATCTTTCTTGCTCAGCTGTAAGGTTGCCTCTAGAGGTAGACGCTTTCTCCAAGCACCTCTGAGTTTATTAGAGCTTCCAGAAGCCCACACTGCAGACGACCCAGGGAGAAATGGATGTTTCATCTTCCATCTGATAGAGGCCTCTCCTTCCAGAGCTCTAATTTCTGGTACCCTGCCTCTCCTACAAGGGAGACTACCGACCATTGAGCTTGGCCTTGCTCCATAGTCTGAGGGAAAGAGTATCAGTATAGGTCTGCAAGACCCCTATTTGTGGAAGAAGTATGTAGATGCATGAGAGGAGAGCATGTGCTA
>NW_022107431.1:39743229-39744580 GCF_000313985.2 Echinops telfairi | reverse complement strand
ATTAAAAAGATGAACTGAGGGAGGGGGAAATGAGCTGATGTCAGGGGCTTAAGTGGAGAGCAAATGTTTTGAGAATGATGAGGGTAATGAATGTGCAAAAGTGCTTTATACAATTGATGGATGTATGGATTTTAATAAGAGTTATATGAGCCCCCAATAAAATGATTTTTTTAAAAAGGTGAGCTGAATGTTAAGTCAAGTATAAGTTAAAATCAGATGGAGGAAGTAGCAAGAGAGTCGGATTAGTACACTTTTAGGAAGTGTGAAGAGCCTAAGGAGTAAAAGAGCATCTTGTCGGCAAGTCATTTGGTCTGGCTGGGGCTCAGTGGTCAGGGAAGATGGGAGGAGGAGGAGGTTGGAGAGACGGTCTTTGCATTCTTTGGGCCCTGGATGCAATGCTGCTGAGTATAGACCTCACCCACAGTTGAGGGGGAGCATCGTGGTCAAGTTCCTTTTTGGAAAAATCTCATTGGCAGAGGTGAGGAATAAGTTAGTAAAGGATTAACATGAAGGTAGAGAAGCTAGATCAGAAGCTACAGCAATTTTGTTGAGTTGATTCCCACTCAGCTCCCCAGTGTGCAGAACATAACTGCTCCTTAAAGTTTTCAAGGCCTTGGCTTTTTGGAAGCGGAGTATTCTGAGGCACCTCTTAGTAGATTTGAGCCACCAACCTTTGGGTTAGTAGTCTAGCATGGACTAACTATAGTCCCAATCTAAGGCCACTTGCAATATAGATGAAAATCAAGGGGATACATGAACAAATTCAGGAGAAATCTAGGTGACTGTTTGGATGTTGGGGATGGGGACATGGTAAGAACAGAGCAGTGCTGTCCAATAGAACTTTCTGCAATGATGAGAATGTCCTGGAAATTCTGCTGTCTATGATAGTAGCCATTACTTGCAACCCCCGTCCAACTTTTTATTGTGACTTGGATGAAGGTTTACAGAGCACATTATCAGTTTTACATTTGATGATTCACACAGTTTCATTGTATTCATTGCAATCCCCTTAATATAATGTTACCCATCTCAGCTCCTTCCTGTACTTTCTCAACTCCTTTCCTAACCCTTCTGAACTTTGTCCTTGGGTAAATGCTACCTCCTTCAACCCAAATGTTCAATTCTTCTGAGGTGTAGGCACATAAATAGTAGTATTCCACTTTCAGACCTGTCTACTGTTGGGCTGACCATTGAGTCATGCGGCGAGTTCAGGTCCAGACTCAGAGTGACCAAGGACCACAGTCTCAATCTGACCGGCAAATCTAGACCTTGTGATTTTTAGTTTTGGTTTGTGTGTGTGATTTTTAGTTTTGGTTTGTGTGTGTGATTTTTAGTTTTGGTTTGTGTGTGT
>NW_022107431.1:39732634-39742984 GCF_000313985.2 Echinops telfairi | reverse complement strand
GTGATTTTTAGTTTTGGTTTTTGTGTGTGATTTTTAGTTTTGGTTTTTGTGTGTGATTTTTAGTTTTGGTTTGTGTGTGTGATTTTTAGTTTTGGCCCACATCTTTCTCACTCTGCCCAAGACATTCTGATGTGATTCTTCCAGAGTCATTGGTAGTGGTGGCCGAGCACCATCTAGTTCTTCTGGTCTCAGGATTGTGGAGATAATGTTTGTGTGGTCCATTAGATTAATTATTCCATTGTGTCTTCAATTTTCCTTACCCTTCTTTCCTCTGGATTGGGAAAGGCCAATAGTTATACCATAGATGGCCACGTATGAGCTTAAGACCCATTTGGTACTCATCAAAGTAGGATGTAAACTTTGTGGACTATGTTATGCCAATTGATCTTGGCATCCCCCAGGACTATAACCCTGAACCTCAAAACCCAGTGACTCCCTTAAGGTCCCAAAGTTTTCTAACTTTGATCCCTGTATGCTGTACCACATCCAAGGTTATAATTGCAGCAATTGTAAACATCCATGTCATCATCCATATATATATGGGGGTGGAGTAGACATACTCCCACTCTCCCTCCACATCACTCACCCATATGTCTATGCATGCATCTATTCATAAATCACTTGTTACTGTAGGATTGTGTATATAATTGTATTTACCTATGTTGCCTTTAACTCTTACACTCCTCCCAGGACCCTCCTGTGCCTACATCATTCTTTAGCCTCTTCTGTATTGCATACTGCTCTCTCCTTCACCCAAGTTCTTGAAATCCACTTGACCTCCTCTCCGTTTGAAAGTTCTGTAACTATACAATTTCATCTATTTTTAAGTGTCATCATTACAAACGGTTATCTCTGGGTCCCTATTTGTGGTCTTGCAGGTTTGTTTCTCTTTGGATACTTCCATATCTGGGTTGACCTCTGAGTGGTGGTACCATGTATGCTAATCTCAGGTTGTCTACCTTGAGGGAGCCCTGGTGGCACAGTGTGTTAAATATTGGTCTATCTCTTTGGGGGTAGACCGACCCTTTCACAGGGGTCATCGTATACATAACAGTAGCAAAATGACAGTTATGAAGTAGCAATGAAAATAATGTTATGGTTGGGGGGTCACCACCACATGAAGAACTGTATGAAAGGGTCGCTGCATTAGGAAGGTTGAGAACCTGTGTGAAAGGGTCGAGGAAGGTGGCGTGGACTTTAAAAAGACCCGGAACAGATGAGGCGAAAGCCAGCTAAGGCCACTGCAGCAGGCCAGGTAGGAGACGGGCAGTCTGGAAGATGATTGAGATGACAGATGGTGGTTAGAGGGGACACATCAAGTGACAGGAAGCTGATGACGGGTGCTAATTTACTTTGTAGAAAATAGCCTTCACTAGAGTTGGGTCAAAGAGCCCTGGTGGTCCAGAGGTTAAACACTTGGCTGCTAACCAGAAGGTCACAGTTTGAACCTACCAACTGCTCTGTGGGAGAAAGATGTGACAGTGTGCTTCCCAGCAGGGTCAGTGTCAATTGGAATTAACCCAGCGGCAACAGGTGTGGTGTTTTGATGGGTTTATAGCTGGATAGGACTTGATTTAGGAATAGCTTCAATGCTGAATGTTCTGATTGATTATACCCCACCTTTTTGTTTCTTCTCTCCCATGTAGTCAACTGATTGAAGGAACAGATGTTCTTAAACAACTGGAATTAGTTCCAACCCAGAATGAAAGACCAATCCCTATATGTTCAATTATTGACAGCGGCGATCTTTATTGACTGATCCTCAGGTGGATAATCTATGACAATTACTATGTATATTCAATCAACTGTTTTTAGACTTGATTAAACAGTCCGTAGTAACATTTTCATTTGAAAGCTATGCCAAACACTGTGGGCTAGCTCAGCACCCAACCCCTCCCGTTTCCATTTCCTGTCTCTGCTATGAAGACAGCGACAGCAACCCTCTCCGTTTCCCCAGCGCCTTTGCGGCCAGGCATCTCCGTGGACGTCGCTGTGGCCAGTGGGACAGGAGTTAAGACTTCCTTGTCTCCACCTAGCCTTCAATGCAAAGGCTGGGGCTGCAGACCTCTCTCCACCTCCTGGTGCAGACTTTACCTAAGAACTGCAGACGCCTCAGCCCCCGCCGCTTGAACTGTGGAGCCAACACGAGCACCCACCTACCTCTGGACTTACTGTGGGAGACAGAGGCCCCATTCGTTTGTTCCTGTTGGTTCAGTATTTTATTACTGGTAGCCAAAACATTGACTTTTTTTAATTTTGCAGAACCCCCAAACATTCCATTTTAGAGAATTATCTTGTTACTACATTGCTACCATGAGAAACTTGGTAATAGAAAATTCAGTATTTCACAATTAATAGTTATATATGGCATTGAGAAAAAGGTAGATGTTTGTATATGACATGATCTAATCCTTGGCTCTGAGCATACCCACAATAAGAAAATCCAGGGCTGTAGTGAGAAGTCCCCCTGGTGACTGACTCCTGTGATAACTTCTGCTTAATCTGAAGTTCCCCAAACCAGGTTGCCTGGGGTGCTTGTTAAACACAGAATGCTGAACCTCAGTCCTTGGCCTACCGAGTCAGTCTCTTTAGACAGAGTCTAAAGAGTGTAGACAGAGTTTAGCCAGCTGGGCTCTGGCCACTTGAGACTTAATGCAAGACATAAGTAATTGGTTTTAGAACCCTGTTAGCAGTCCCTCTGTGCTTGTCCACTGTTGGTAGAGTCAGAGGTGGCCTTGCTCAGTTGCTGCTGCCCCCACTGCCACTGAGCTGTTCTGTCCAGCCCCATCCGGTTTTTCTTAAGACTTGTCTTCCAAGAATGATCTGTTTTCAGCCAATCTTAAGGGGTCTAGCCTCAAAATCAAGCCTTCCCAAGAGTAGGCATATGCTTTTTAGAAGATCTTTACTTTAAATACATCCACAGAATCATCACTGCAAAAACAGTAGAGAACACCGTGTGCCCTGGCCCCAATGTTTCCCAATGGTTACATCTTTCACAATTACAGTGCTCTTGTTAGGTGCCACGGAGCCCATTCTGGCTCATAGGGACCCTATGTACAACGGAAGAGGTCCACCCAGCCCTGCACCATACAGTTGGGTGTTACGTTGGGGTCACGGTGTCAATCCATCTTGCTGAGGCTTCCTCTTATTTTACGGACCCTTACCAAACATGTCCTCTTCCTGATATGTCCAACATATGTGAAACGAAGTCTCATCACCCTCACTTCTTGTTTGTTTTAATCATTTTATTAGGGGCTCATACAGCTCTTATCACAATCCATACACACATCAATTGTGTAAAGCGCATTTGTACATTCATTGCCCTCATCATTCTCAAAACATTTCCTCTCCACTTAAGCCCCGCCCCCCCATCATTAGGTCCTCATTTTTCCCTTCTCTCCCCGCTCCCTACTTCCTCATGAGCCCTTGATAATTTATAAATTATTATTTTGTCATATCTTGCCCTGTCCGACGTCTCCCTTCACCCACTTTTCTGTTGTCTGTCCCCCAGGGAGGAGGTCACATATAGTTCCTTATAATCAGTTCCCTCTTTCCAACCCACTCTCTCTCTACCCTCCCAGCATCACCACTCACACCACTGGTCCTGTAGGGCTCATCCGCCCTTCTAAGGAGTCTTCTGGCTGTACTTCCAAGACAATGATCTCTCTGGCAGTCCATGGTAACGGTGCTTTTGATAGTCTTCAACGCCTTAATTCAAATGTATGCACTCCTTATTCATCTAGCTTTCGTCTGCACATGAAGCAATTGAGAAGGCCATGGCTTGGGTTAGCATCCAAGTGGCAACTATAGTGCAATGTCAAACTGGGCAGTTGACATTAGTACTAGGTGTATGTGATGCTATTTTATCGTGTGTAGATTCCAGTAACATCACAAGAACTATCCCAGCATCACCGAGCCCTCCATGCTACCCCAGGCCCCCACCATCCCTAACTCATGACATTAGTGTGCCCTTTTATGATAATCTGAGCTGGGCCTGGGAGAAAGCATTTAGAGGCAGCATAGTGTTGATATGCTCTAGAGCCAGGTGGTTCTAATCCTGACTCTGCCATTTCCTAGCTATACTAACAGAGACTTTGTACCCCTTTCCTCATCTGTAAAATGGAGGGGGGGGTACCTACCATATGGGGTTATTGTGAGGGTTCAGTGAATCAATTTGGATAAAGAATGCAAGTGCTCAATAAATGTACGCTCATTGGGTGGGGAGGGAGAGGGGAAAAATTATACCGAGGGCTCAAGTAAAAATGTTTTGGAAATGGCAACATATGTACAAATATGCTTGATACAATTGATGTATGGAATGTTATAAAGAGCTGTAAGAGCCCCCAATAAAATGACTTAAAAATGTATGCTCAATACATCACCTTTACACGTGGCCCAGGAGCTTGTGTTTATTAAAACTCCCTCAACTCTGATAAACAGTTTAGGGAACCATTGAAGAAACCAAGCTTCCTGTATCCTTAGAGTTCTGAGAAACCTGAGCATCTCAGATGATTTGTATTAGGCCCCCCAGACCCTCTCTTTGGGCCTTTTGACTAGATTCCTAGTACCATTGTCTCCAATGGGCAGCAGGGACTGGGACTTTGACCAGCGATTCAAGCTGAGACAAATGAAAACCTGTTTTTCAGGGATCTTGGTTTGTTAAAAAAGCAAGCACTGGTTATGTAATAACCAGCAGAGCAATTCTTACTGGTGATGAACCTTACATGAGACTAAGAATTTTATCTTTTATTGGGAAATTTGCTTGAGGGTAAGACATTGCAGACTCTGTTTAGCAGTGAACTCCACTGTCTTCCAAAGGATGGGGAGTTCATAGGCCCTTCGTTCACCCTAACCTACATCCTCCCAGCTGTGGAGAGAGGAAACCACAGGATGGCATATGTAGGAGTTCTTATTACCACCACTTAGAGACCGGCCAAGTGCTGTTTCTGTATTAGAATAATTTATATTTAACTGTGTTTTAGTGAAACTGTCCAAGGATTCTAAGCTTGCCCTGGTTGACCCCAAATACGAGTTTAAGTAACAGAAGGGCTTTTAGGTTTTTCTGAGTGTAGACAGATGGGTAAAGGCATGCTGATGACTCGGACAAGTAGGAGCGGGCTTCAAAAAGTTCATGGGAAAATGGGTTTAAGAGAGGAGGGCATTTTCCCAGAGACTTTTTGAAGTCTACCACCCTACCCTCTGTCAAAATGTTATGACTAGACCTTGTCCTATTTATGCAGCAAAGCAAAGCACATCCACCAAACCACATCAGTGAGGGAGGGTGGCACCCAAACATTTTTCTCATTTGATAAAACATTCAAAATTCTAAGGGCTAGCTAAAGGATAATGATGAATCTGTGAACCACCCCATGGCATGAATGGATTTGGAGGACATGGTGCTGAGTGAGGCTAGTCGATTATAAAAGGACAAAGATTGTATGAGACCACCGTGGTAAAAGAAACATAAAATCAAGAGAAAGGTCTTTCACATCCAAATGAAACTGCCAGGGGTGGGAGGGAAGGGCAGAGGAGAAGAAAGAAGCAGTAGGCTAGAGGGTAGACCAGGTAACAGTGAAGGAGAAGATGGTGTTCTATTTGAAGAAATCAAAGGAGAGGGCAGGGCAAGCTCTTGGGACCGTTAATAGTAGCTTAAATTACCTGAAATGTAAATTCCCACCTAATTCACAAGCATTTTTTAAACATTTAAGGAATTAGCCTCAGGTTTTACAGCCCCAATTGCAAATAATCCCAGTTACTTGTTAATGAACAGTCTGGCATCCTCAGGATTCCCAACTCAATCCAGGAGGCGGTTGGCCTGGGGCCTGAGGCTTTGAGCGTCTAACAGATTTCCAGGTAATAGGAATATTATGTGTAGTTGGACTACACTTTGAGAAGCAAGAGTAAACCAGTGGTTTCATTAGGAACAGCTGGGGAGTTTTTAATCAAGCCTAATGACATTAGTACCCAAAGCCACACCCACTCTGACTCATAGCAAACCTATTTAGGGCTCCTGAGCTTGTAAATCCTTATGGAAACAGCTGGCTTGATCTTTCTTCTGCTGAGCAGCTGGTGGCTTTGAACTGCAGACCTTGTGCTTAGCAGTCCAATGCCTACCCACAGTGCCCTAGGACTTCTCTTTAAATCAGTACCACTCCCAACCCCCTCCCCCCAAAAGGAAAAATAACTAATTGCTATCGAGTCAGTGCTGACTCATGGTGACCCCTATAGGACAAAGTAGAACTGTCCCTGTGAGTTTCTTTATGGGAGTAGAAAGCCCCATCTTTCTCAAAAATCAGTAGGCAGGCATCTTAAAAAAAATCAGAGCTCCCCAGGTGGTTCCAACATGCAGCCAGGGCTGGGAACTGCTCCACAGTGGGCTGTTCCCCGCTGAAGCCCTGGAGCAGTTATCAAGAGCGCTATATCCACAGTGAGAGGGAAAGCCTCCCAATGAGAGCAAATAGTCATTTGTCATCCATCCTAATCATCTTGTTGTAAGAACTGAACTCCTATTCACATCTGATTTGTTACAATCTTGTCCTAATTGGGTTGAAAGCATGTTGGGAAATTGTATTGTAGATGGGCATTGCTCAGAGCCAAATGTCTGGTTCCTAAAGAGGCCACTGCAGAATAGCTACTCTTGCGCTGGAAGGAAGGCTTCTTGGTGACACAATGCTTAAGCACTTGGCTACTAATTGGAAGGCTGGCCATTGGAGCCCACCCAGTGGCTCTGCAGAGGACATCTTTACCACCTAGAAACCCGAGTGGAGCAAGCATTTCTACTGTGTCACAAGAAGTCACTATGAGTTGAAAATTGACTCATTGGCACACAACAAAACAGCTGGGAAGCAGGCAGGCTCCTATTTGGAACTCTGGCTTGCTTACTTGAGAAAAATAAAGGCCGAGAAGGTCCAAACAATTTCTTTAGTTTCTGTTTTAAAAGCTGGCAAGCACTCAGACTGCAAGATTTATAGAGCACTTGCATGACTGACTAGATTGAAGCACCCAGTCTTGTTTTCAAGATAAGGAAGGTGGGTTTAACAGCTAACGAGGCCTGAGGCTGCAGACTGAACCTCAGGCAGTTTCTAAGAGGGAATCACCTGAGTGAGGTCTGACCTTGCAGCCCCAAGCCTCTAGTGCAGGACCCATGGGGACACCTGGCAGTGCCCGAACATCTATCTGCTTGTTAAATTGGGGGGGGGGGGTGCTACTGGAATCCGGTGGGTAGAAGCCAGGGAATCTGCTGCTTAATGCCCTACAGAGGACAGGAGAGCCACCAAGGCACATGCAAACAAAGAACTGCTTGGTCTACAATGTCATTCATGCCAAGGTTGAGAAACGCCACTCCATGACACCAACAAACATGACCCTGCCCCTTCCGGAACTGAAAAGAAAAGAAAGCCTTCGGGAGCTTTGGAGACACCTGATCTAGCTCTGGAGCTGCCATGCAAAATAAAAGAGGCAGATGCTTTTCCAGTCTTGAAACAGAAATGAAATGTGCCTTGCGAGGCCCAAAGAAAACTCCCAAGAACTAGGGCTGAATACTGCAAAGACGACCTGTAAAACAATGACCTCCACAGGGGGGGTGGGTTGCTTCCAGGATGCAAACCATTGACTCAGGCATGAAGAAAATACTAGAACTCACCATAAGAAAAATCAACACTGACCCTTGTGCCTTGACTTGGTCTGAGGGACCACATGGTCATGTTGTTATGTGAACTGTGCTCTGAGCGTACAGAGCCGACATTTCAATGTCTGAGGAGTTGACGGTGGCACCACACTTTTTACTTGACTACACCATTCAGACAAATTCCCAACTCTGCAGTCAGTGGAACAAATGTTCATAGTCATGAGTTGATTCTCCAAAACCAAATCAAAGGCACTGCCAGAGTTGATTCTGACCCCTACTGACCTTATAGGACAGAGTAGAACTGCCCTGTGAGTTTCCAAGACTAAATCTTGATGGGAATAGAAAGCCTCATCTTTCTCCTCAAGTATGGCTAGTAGTTTCAAACTGCTGACCTTTCAGTTAGCAGCCCAATGTATAACCCCCTACGCCAGCAGGCCTCCTGATTAGATTCTAGGGGAGAATAAAAAGTGTTGGATATCAGGCAATAGAAAGAACAGTTATGCAGTCCTTTGTGTGCATGTTTGTGGTACAGTGAAAGAGACCTCACAAAAGCAATAAAATTTGTTATTTTCATAGGGTAAACATGCGTCCTTAAAATAACATAACTGCAAATGTACTGCATTTGAATATTGCTTTTGACGTGTAATTTTTACCATTTTACTGAAGAACATTTAAAAGCTCAAATTGCAATGCTGAAGAACCAGGCTACCAGTTGAGATGTTTCAACACTTGGATGCAAAGGTGGAAGCACTCACTCATTTATGCCAAGAACTTTGGAAGATGGCTACCTGGCAAACTGATTACCAGGGGCCCACAATCCTGTTCATTCCAAAGAAAAGGGTGCCAACATCATGTGAAAAAAGTACCAAGCTATCATTAACATCACAATATTTTGCATGAGACTACTAACAAATGACTGAACAGTACCTATCAATAGGAAACTGCCAGCCATTCAAGCCAGATTAAAAAAAAAAAAAAAAGGGATACGGAAGGAGGGATATCATTGCTGACATCAATTGCATTTTAGCTGAAAGTAGAGAATATCAGAAAGATGTTTACCTGTGTTTTTATAGACTATACAACATTTGACTGGATCATAAACTATGGATAACAACAGGAAGGTAAGAAGTTCCGAGCACTTAATTATTCTCATGTGGAACCTGTATTGGGACCAAGGGGTAGTTGTTGGAACAAAGCATGGAGATACCGCTTGATTTAAAATCAGGTAAGATGTATGTCTGGGGTGTATCCTTTCTCTATACTTATTAAATCTACCGGTAAATGCTAAGCAAAAAAATCTGAGAAGCTGAACTATATGAAACAAACCAACCCACAGCACCAGGATTTGAAAAGACTATGTAGAAGACACAGCCCCGCTTGCTGAAAAGTGAAGAAGACTTGGAGCTCTCACTGATGAAAATCAAAGAGACAGCCTTCAGGGTGGATTACCATTCAATTCAAATGCAAACTCACTGCCATCAAGTTGATTCCGACTGTAGCAACCCTGTAAGGTAACTCTTTCATAGGAGTCGAAAGCCTTGTGTATCTCACAAGGAGCAGCTGGTGGTTTCAAACCACCAACTCTTAACTCTCTGGGTCACCTAGAGGTCTGGCTGACCTATCCCAAACTGCATCACCTGATCCATTCCACTGGTCATGTCAGGGTCAGCTAGAGGTCTGGATGACCTGTCCTAAATTGTCTCACATGATGCATTCCACCGGTCATAAACAGATGACTCATCCCATCACTGAGCACCATAGGGAGAGGGAAGCCAATGGGGTCCTGCCCCCCATCCTATATAATCCAGTGTTGTGCCCCTAGACATCATCAGCTTCCTCAAACCCTGAGATGACAGCTTCGTGATTGAAGCATCCTTTGCTTATAAAATCTTTTCTCCATTTAGTTTTGTCTTGATGTCTTCCATGAAACTTGCTAACTTTTCTCCAGGAAGCCTGGCAACATCTACTTTCCACACACAACACACTATGTCAGGGCTCCTTGTACTGCAACATAAAAACAGGAATTCCGACAACTGGGCCAAGAAACACATCCTGATAATGAGGAAAGGCTGATAAAGATAAAGGTCATGGATTTCATTTTACTTGGATCCACAATCAATGCTCAGAGGCAGCCCTGAGGAAATCAAACCGGATTGCAATGGGCAAATGGACCACACAGGACCGCTTCAAAGTGTTAAAAAGCAAAGCTGTCACTTTAAGGAAAATTAACAGGTAACTTGGGCAAATAAGACACTGAGAGGCGGTATGTAGCTTTAGGTAGCAGACACGAGGTCACTTTCTTGAGGTGCCTAAGTGGGCAGCCGAGCACAAACGCCCTATCCGTGTGGTCTCTCCATTTCCCCCGGTAATGTCATCACAGAATTGCTTTTCAAGGGAACTTCTACTGGGGGTAAGACGCAAGCACCTCGGGGACGCGGTAGCATTGCACACACTTCAGCCTTGCCCGGCGTCCGTGCGCCTTAGAGCAGCGACTTCCGCCGGGTGGCACCCCAGCAAGGCAGGCGGGCGTTGACGCTGGAGGTCACGTCGTACGGCGGAATTACGGCCTCGCTGGGCGCTCTGGTGGACGCCGTAAGTCACGTCACGTAAATTGTTCCATCCAAGCCGGGGGGAGACCTTCCCACTCTCAGGGTTTAGGGCAGCCTTGCAGCGTCCTTTGTGGGACGTGAAGTACACAGAAAAGGATTTCCTCGGTTTAGGGA
>NW_022107431.1:39703090-39731697 GCF_000313985.2 Echinops telfairi | reverse complement strand
CGGCGAGAAGGGGCGGGGGAGCCCGGCGGCCGTTGGGCCGTGTGCGGCCCTCCGAGCGTTTCCCTCCGAGGGGCATTTTGAAAGGGCGTCCGGATCCCCAGGGCCACCGTGGGCTCGGAAGGGGGACGTGGCTCTGAGGTTGCTGGGGCGTGGATCGCGCCTCGGAAGTTGGAGGCGAAACCGGACTTTCTCCTGGGCCGCGGCCGCGTGTCCACCCTGGTTTTCTTTCCCGAGGGCGGCTTCCCCGGAAGTCGGCGGAGAGAGAAGACACTTGGGGCGGTTAGCACTGGTTCTCTCTCGTCTTGAGACTTGCGTCTGAAAGGACGTCGTCCGAGACTTGATTCGATGATTGACGGTGGGTTGGTGAGAAACGAGTGTATCTGGGATTCGCGCATCTAAAGAAATGCACGCCGCCTGGTGCAGGCAAAGGAGAAAAGTACTGTTTGCTTTGCGCCTTCTGGTACAAAACAGGGTCTCGCCCCGTGAGTTCTTTGGCGAGCCTGGGAACTAGGTAGAAGTGGAAATAAAGCAACTCGCGCAGACGGCTCCGTTTCAGTAGATGGTGGTTTGAGAGATGAGGCTTGCTGCGTCCGGAAAGGGGTCGAGTTTGATCCTGCCCCGTAGGGTCGCTGTGAGTCGGAATCGACTGGATGACGCCGAGTTTTGTTGGGAGTTTGGTTTGTTTAATGTTGAAACCTAAGGTGGTCGATTTCCTAAAACCAAGGACACGCCAAAGCCTTCGGTCTATTAAAGGCCGATGAAGGCGTGGAATTATTACTAGAAATTGAGCGATGTCATGAAAACAAGAAATTTGAAGCTATAACACTGGAAACATTGAGTCTAATGTGATTGGTTCTAATGAATACTGGGTGAAGGGCAACTTGGGTTTTTGAAGGATCGATTGCCGAGGTGTGAGGATTTTACCCGGCATTTATTTTTATGCTGATCTTACTCTCTCACAGTGTCTTCTCTGGTATTTGTATTTCCTAAAACTTAATGTAATAAGATATTTACTTCGTATGTAATTGCTTATAAGCCTGTTAGATTTTGGAAAGATATAATGGTAAAATTACACTAAATGAGCAAAGTAAATTGCAGTCAGTACAACACTGGGAATTTTAACGACTTTTTTTTTTGAAGATGATAGAGCAGAATTTTAATTTTTTAATTTTCGGGGGGTGGGGTGGCTATCTTCAGCTTATTTGGCAGCTTCATCCCAGAATGGTGTTGTTTGTTTCTTAAGAGAAAGATGAAATGCAAAGTGAATTGAAGTTGTCTTTAAGTAATTAAAGTGCATTCAGTTAAGATTTGTTGGAGATTGTAGTTGGATATGTCTTTATGTCCATTGTGTATTGTATGCTACCCTAACCTTCATCAAGCACAAAGGATTTTTAAAAGCTAACATTTTCACATGAAAACTTGTGAAGAACTGTATCCTATTTCTACTTTGTGACCCTGTCAAAGGTACCATCCATGTCCCTACCTCTTAAAAAAACCTAGTAAAAGATTAAAAAGACAATTCAGAGCTTTATTAGGCAGAAGGGGAAAGCAAATGGGGGTTCTTGGAAGATTGATAGAGGACATTTCTGAATTCCAGGCATGTGTGCAAACATTAAAATCTAATCAGGTCTTATTTTAGGGTCTTTGATTTAAACTACTGTT
Source organism: Echinops telfairi (assembly GCF_000313985.2). Classification (NCBI taxonomy): domain Eukaryota; kingdom Metazoa; phylum Chordata; class Mammalia; order Afrosoricida; family Tenrecidae; genus Echinops; species Echinops telfairi. The sequence continues at coordinate 39,730,035 of NW_022107431.1, read as the reverse complement.
GGCAGAGATGTTGTAAGCCTCTTAAATTATATGTACTACAGGGATGTGGTCCCTGCAACTCCTGTCTGAAGTCTCCTGTTGCGCAGGACCCGTTTTCACAGACCTGGGATTCTATTTACTTTATCAGTATGAAAAATCCCAAATGCATCTTCTGGTAGTGTGGAGCATCCGGCTGCTAACCGCAAAGTCTTTGGTGAAACCATTGACAGTCCTAGAACCCCTACGGTTATTATGAGTCAGAATTGACTCACTGGTGTTGGTCTTATAATGGAGGAACAAATGCCTTTACCCCAGTGTGGTTTGGGGTTTTTATTTAAATAAGATCCTTTAAAGTGCCTTCAGAAACCCTGAGTATACATAGGTGTCTTCTTTCAGGGAGTTGCCCTGTGACAAAGACTGTTTAGATAGGTGTCCACTAGTTTGTTGGTGTTTTTGAGTTGATTTGTCAGTGGTTTATGATAATCAGAATTTCTTAGTAAACTGGTGTTTATAAAACATTTCTGAATTAGTAATTCTCGTATATTATGCTCACTGTTTAAAAAGGCTGAGTCGAGCAAGGAAGTTACCAATTGGTGTACTGATTTTTTTTTTTTTTCCCTCACAGACTCTTGTGAAAGCCAACACAGCTGTGTATCCTGCTTTAATGTTAGCCTGGTCCGTTCTACCTGCTTCTGGATAGAATGTAAAGATGGTAAGAGGCTTTGAGTTTCCCTTAATTTTCAGTATTTATCTTGCAACTTGGACGCTTTCTTTTAACAATTCGTTAACATGAGTAACACCCCCTCCCCATCCTGTATAATCTCTTCTTGCCCCCCTTTCCCCACCTACCCTTTTAACCTCTTATATTTGATAAGTAAGGGTCAATTGCTTTGAAAGGAAGAGTGCTTTTACATCTTTGGAAGGATTAAGAATACTAATACTCTGGAATTAGCAACGAAAGGAAGTTGTGCAGTTCTCCTCTGGCGATTTTAGGAAGTCGGGCACCACCTCTGGGGGCTGTGAGGATAGATACCCTGCAAGGGGTTGGGAAAGACTTAAAATAATAATAATTTATACTATATCAAGGGTTCATGATGGGGCAAGGAGAGGCGGGAGGGTGGGGATAAAAGGCGCTGATACCATGGGCTCAGATAGAAAGTAAATGTTCAGAAAATAATGATGGCAACATATGTACAAATATGCTTGGTACAATTGATGTGTGGATTGTTAAAAGAGAGGTAAAGAGCCCCCAATACAATGATCTATTAATAAAAATTTTAAGACATTGGGAAAGACTTGAAACTTTGTTGGGAGAGAATGGGATGTGGGGAAAGCGTTGCCTCTTCCTAAGTTTAAAGTAAATTACCTATATGTACGCTTGGTAGAGTGATAAAAAAGCTAAATGGGATTTGTTGAAATATCTATAAAGTTTTTGGTAGAACCATGGTAGGACATTTCGGCATGTTTAGTCTTATTTTCTTGTTATAAAATGGGTGCATTTTTATCAGTAATATTTTATATGTGTATTTTTTTTTTTTATTAAAGAAAAGTCCAAAACCTCATGTTAAGGAAAAGAAGCTGAATAACTACATAGCAAAGTTCAAAAAGCTATTTTAGAGTTAGGTCCTAGCTTAATTTTAGGTTAGATTAACATTTTTGTTTTATGAGTCACATTTCTGTTAGGCCGCAAGTGGCATTTTGGGGTAGCCCTTTTCACGCGTGGCGTGCAGTATATAGCAGGGATTGGCAAGTTCCGGGTGGGAAATGCCTTATTTGGGACTATGTGGAGGAGGGAGGCTTTTCTCTTACTGTTGCTTTACATCTGCCTGCCCAGGAATGCTGTTGGAGCAGTCGGGAACATTCTGACCACTTTTCCCTCCCTATGGTTTCTAGCTGCTTTCCTTGACTATAGTAGGCACACCACTATTCTGAGATGTTTTTCAAATTTATCTGTTTAATGTATTTATATGGATTTTAAAAGGAAAAAAATCTTGAGAGCTCTTTTAATATCACTGACAATTAGCATAGGGGGGAAGTGCCCCCCAAATCCTTACAGAGATCTCTTTATTCAGCCTTAAACAGGACAGAGACAAGGGAAAGACAAAAACCATCCAGTTGAAGACCCCTCAGCTTCCTAGACTGCTTTAGGGCCCTCCTGTTTAGGAAATCTGGGTATGTGACTCATGATTGAGTGGCCCTCATACCCTGATGTCATCAAGGGGGACATCCAGACAAGTCCCTGAGGGCTAGACCGCCCCTCCCTGGGCTTGGCAGGGTAATCCAAGCAATAATCGGAAAGAACTGAATGGAGGTGGAATCTCTTATAAGCTCAAACCACATCAACAGATGTAGGGTGCTCTCAGCAAATGAGCCGTCCTTGTGATCAGAATTTAAGCTCTAATATAAAATTAGGAAAACACCAATGTCTTTGATCTTTTAAATTGTTGGTGCTAGGGTTTTGCACCCCCTACTCCCGAGCAATTCTGGAATTTAGTAGTAAAATCAAAGGTGATAATAAAAGTGATTGGTGCTGTTTGTCCTTTTTTTCCTTCAATATCAGCTAAGAAAAGCTACTGTTCAAGTAATTCATCAGTTAGTGATTGTCAGGTCGTGAACAAGACAGAATTGTGTTCAGGTAAGTTTTTACTTTTGCCACTGCTCCTGAGTGATGTAGATGATTATAGTTTGAGTGTGCCTTATTTCAATGTTTCGTTTGAAGTATTTCCATAATTCAAATATCGTTAGAGATATAAATTTGTACAGTTCTTCCTCTTGAGGGGGGGGGCACTGCATAATTTTTAGAAGGGAGCAGTAGACAAGTACATTTGGGAACCTATGCTTTAAAGCCTGGTTTTGAAATGGTTACCTATACTGTGGAATGCTGTAATGTGTGTATGCCTCCCAGTGTTTTGTTTAGTAAGTTTTCTAGAAATTCTCTGTTGTTTAGACCTTCAAATTTGCATTTTTCAGGCTGGACTTGTTTAAATCTGGAGATGGGTGCTAGTGATTGTCGGACATAATCTCTAGCATAGTTTATGCTGTGGATAAATGAACTCTCTTGGAATTTAACCATTCCTATACCTTAATTTGAGGAATTTATTTACACTGTTGCCTTTACTTCTTGTTTAGGAATTAGTTAAAATTTCTTGATGACAGAGCAAATTTCGGATTTATACCAATACTGCCTTAGCTTATTTGGGGAGGTGCTTCCCCCCACCCCACCCCAACACACCAATTTGAACTTTGTAACTGAAGATTACAGGAATTTTAGATCAATTGTACCCAATGTAAATTGTGTCATATTAGGTGGTAGGTGAATGTGCATTTTTAGTAGTTATTTGCTATAATGTAGTAAGTATTTGTAGTAGTCGATTGTTTTAATTGTGAAGGACAAAATTCCAAATTACATGCTATTTTTTTTTTACATGTTATTTAAATAGTGGACAGGATTTACTTGCCTTTCATGTAAAGGAAGTATGAGCTACAGTGCAGCTTGAAGACTATCAGGTAGCAGCTCTCCAAATCTTAGGAACCCATCTCCAAAACCAAATTCACTGCCAAGGAGTCATTGTTGATTCATATCAACCCCCTGTGGGTTTCTGAGACTAGCTACTTACAGGAGTAGAAAGCCCAAAGTGCTGCTGGTGGTTTCGAACGGCCGACCATTTAGATCGCAGACCAACATGTAACCACTATACCACTAGGACTCCAGGAGCCTACATATTTACTTTGTTGTGTTTTTTTGGCATCACAGAACAGAACATTGCCTAGTTCTGCACAGTTGTTTCTATATTGAGCACCTTGTTGCAGCAACTATGCTGGTTGGTTTTGTTAATGCTTTTTTTCACTCACCCTCTGTCAAGCATGGTGATGTCCAGGGATTGGTCCAAAGTCTGAGATCATTGTAACTGTATAACTGTACAACCTCAGTTGTAAAGGAGCATTTTTGGCTGTACTGTAGTTTTCTCAAAAATAGCTTTAAACTTGCTGCCTACGGTGGGTGTTCCAGCCAACCACATTTTTTTCTGTCAGAAGGAAAAGACCGGAAAGGCAAAGAAAGCCTGTATCTACGCTTACGGTGCTACCTAAACTTCCCCGACTCCAAGGCCGGACGAGGCCAGAAGGTTGTCCAGGCCCGTAACACGTGCTACATGGCCACCCGTAGATGGCACACAGCCAGGGAGCTAAGAGATAGTGTTACTGGGGGGAGAGAAATGTCACTAAAATCGGTGGTTATATTTCTAAAGAAGGGGAGAATGATACTGGGTTGGGACAACTGTTGGTCTCTTCAACAGACAATTATAAAAATTGTTAAAACATGTCAAGTGACTGCAGGTTGGGAAAGGGTATTACAGATTGTGGAATTTTAAACTGTTTAAATTTATACTTTTTGTTTCTTTTCATTAGTGCCTACTCCATTGCCAACAAATTCTACAGGTAACCCAGGGTGACTGGTTCCTTTTCTCTCCTTCTCTTAGAATTATGCTTTCTTGGGGGGTGATTTAGGGCTTAGCTCAAAGTTACTAGTACAACTTTGAGAAATAGGAAGACGTGGCTTGAAGCCTGGCTTGTGACAGTGGTAATTTCACATTCCGTGAATCTGAGATTTTTTGTAGCTTTGTGCATTCATTCTATTAACTTTTTGTGGGTTTTATGAAAATCTCAGAAAATACAGTAAAAAATAAGATCAACTTGTAATTTATCAAAATAAAGTAAGTCTTAACACATCTTAAAATACTACATTGTATTTGTCTCTTGGTATGACTTTTTTAATTAATGTGGGTGTTTTTTTTCTCTCCTTTAGAAATAAGGTTATTTATAAAGAAACTACAATTTCCTCTCCTAAACACTAGTTATTGACCTTCTATGTCTTTTCGTAAACTTTATATAGGTGTGAGGATAGATTTGATATATAGATATGAGGGCTTCAAACAGTTTGTAGAAAAATTCCATTGTCTTTCAAGTTCATTTCCCACTAACTTTCTGAAGTCCCCATATTTGCCCACGTTCACTCACGCACACACGCGAGTGTGTATTTGTGAGTGAGAGAGAGAGGGCAATTTTATGGCTTTTAATGCTTTAGATAATAGTATTTTGGGAAGTGTGACCTATGTTCATGAACCATTAATTGAAATTTTAGCCTTTACTAAAATCTTAAAAGCATGAAGAAAGCTGGTAGGGTTTTTATTTTTAAAGTGAAATACTAGATAACTAGGCAGTTAAAATGTTAAGGTTTTTAATACATTTGTTTACATTTCAGCTAAACCCACAACTCAGCCTTCCCCTACTTCAGCTCACACCGCAGTTCCTACAACAGGTAATTGAGGTTTCTTAAACCAACAATGATGCAGAATTGTGTGCACACAGTTGGCATATACTATTTCTGACGATATTTCCCAGGTTCACTAATGAATAGCTATAGGCTGAAAATGGTCTTAGGTTTAGGAGGGACCAAGACAGTAAGCTCTGGCATACTAATGATAGGTTTGTTGGATCCTCTTCTTATTTTTTAATGTGTACTCGTATTTGGCTTGACACAGAATTAAGTAATTGTAGAATTTGCAGATGAAATATAAATTATTACTTAAAAAGTACTAGCCCTCAGAAGAAATTAAAATCCCCATATCCTTTTCCTTATTTATGGCTTGGTGATAATTTCTCATAATTCAGCTATTTTATTTGTGCGCACCTTAATATTTTTTTTTTGTAAATTTCATTATCAACTTTGTATTCAGTATTGTAAACCACTCGTCAAACCCAGCAAGACAGTATATTCTTCAAATGGCTTTTATGGCAGTTCTTTTGCTTGTTGAAATGATAAATTATAGATATTTTCATTGATTGTTTAACTTGAAAATTGTGAGTTTCACATACATTTCCAGTTCAACTCAAAAGCTATGTGAATTTTCTGCACAAGTGTTAATATTTGTTCTTTTTTTCTCTTATCTTGTTATCTTTTAATAGTTGTTGTAGTGACCCTTTATTTAGAAATACTCCAAAGCATTTTCCAGGCTACAGTCTTTATTGGAGCAGATCACCAGGCTTCTCTCACAGAGTGGCTGGTGGGTTCGAACCTTTGACTTTTTAATTGCACCACCGCATTTTGATACAACACGTACTCTTTATTTATTTATTCACTTCCTTGAGGGTCCTGGTGCCCACAAGAGTACAGGCATCAAATGCCCTAAAGGAACTTTCGGACCAAAGAGGAAATGGGGGACCTCAGAATCTGGGTCCAGTTCCCAGCCATGAGGGTGGCAGGGGGGTGGGGCAGGCCGTGGTCAGGAGCTCTAAAATGGATCACTCAGGTGCCTTGGGCCCAAAGACCCGCTGTCAGCTGACTGACACCCCGCAGCAGCCCTCTTGCTTTCCAGCGCCCTGCTGGGCCGGGGAGGGTAGCCAGTGGCAGGATGGCCAGATCAAGAGCTGAAGCCTGACCTCAAAGCCTCAGAGAAATTTCAGTTCTCATGTAGAGGCAGAGCAGGATTACCCAGCAAGAGCTGGGGGATCTTTGGGCAAAGGGCTGGTAGAAGCACCCAGTAAACAGTGTGCCCACACTCTGTGGCACCCAAGCTTCCCACTGCCCGCATTTTGCTGTTGATGAGGGAAGAATCAGGACTACTCATCCTGAAAATAGAGGGCAGGACCCCAGGTGTGAGGGTGGGGGTCAGTACTGAGAGAGTCTCCGCACCCTCTATTGGTGGTGATGGGGACCTAACTGAGGTAATGGGGAGTGGGAGGTGTGGCGGTGACCTCAGTAGGGATCCTAGCGGGGACTTCACAGTACTGGTGAAGAGGTGAGATGATGTGGCCACGCTCTTATTTTCTCACCGACCTGATATGGATGTATTAATAAGTACAGTTTTAATAACACACCTTTATATGCACAACATCCTGTGCCCGGCACAAACAGTGCTCGCCTACTAACTGAACCGATGGTGGTTAGAACCTACCCCGTGGTGCCTCTGAAGAAAAGCCTACGGCCTGCTTCTGAAAGGTCATAGCTTTGAAAATCCAGTGGAGCCCAGGTTTACCCTACTTGGGTTTGGGGCTGCTGTGAGCCAGAATCAACTTGACAACTATTGGATTTTGTTTAGTGTTGGTCATTCAGGCTGTGTAAAATGCTTTACAAATTAATGAGTTGAGCAATTAGCTAGAAATATATACAGTGTGAAGAAATTTTTGCAAATTCTAAAATTGGCTGGCAATCTCAGGTTATAATTTATATGCCAGGCGGATCTTTTTCTGTCAGTTTGCTGTTTGAAAGAGTTGAGCAGGATTGACCATTAGAAGTCATTGAAGAATGAAAGGCTTGTCTTCCCACTTATACAGGCCAGATAGTAGCTGCTAGAGAGTTGGCTCTAGAGGAAAACATTTAAAGATTTTTATGGCAAAAGAGAAACTTGGGCGATTCTTGAAATTGCAATGTTCAAGGATCATAAGACTTACTAAGGGTTGTTATTTCTTCTGTCTTATCCAGCAGATCTGACCAATACCACTGTGACGCCAACCTCACAACCTGGGCGGAAGTCCACCTTTGACGCAGCCAGTTTCATTGGAGGAATTGTCCTTATCTTGGGTGTGCAGGCTGTCGTTTTCTTTCTCTATAAATTCTGCAAATCTAAAGAAAGAAACTACCACACTCTGTAAAATGCATCAAATTAGCACAGACTGCCGGTTCATTTGCGTAATTCACTGAAACCAAAATAATGCTTTTCAAGCTGTCCCACATGGAAGACGCTGTTCTAGAATACATCTCCACAGGATGCATATAGGATATTTTGGAGCACCGGCCTTGAAGAAAAAAATCAGTTGTCATTTTGTTGAACGGGAATATTTAAGATATTCTGCTGAATCCTTGTGGCTGTCTTCTTTTATTCAAATGGCTGCTGCTGTGGGATTATGTTCTCTGTTCTTGACATGCCAAATGAAACTTTTGTAATGATGGAAAACATTGTCCTGCACAGACAACCTCATGGCTCTTTTTGGCAGTTACAATGCAGTCATTTCGAAGTCTGAGAGTGGTTTACGTTCGTCCTTACTCAGGATGTAGTTTAGTGACCAGAAGTGAGAAGAGCATGCCAAATGAGCATCAGTCAGGTGGAGTTTTGGCTGTCATTTCAAAAGTGGGATAAATTTGTAAATTTAGTAGTACTAAACTGTATCCTTGAGTAACATTTTGTGCTTGATAAGTTATTTTTCTACATTAGAAATAGGATGCCACACAGGGAATTACATTCCAGATTTAAAGAAATGGATGGAAAGGATACAGACCATTAATGCATAGCAGGTTATTCATGTTTGTAAAGCACCTTGTATCATTGTGAAAATAAAGAACTGTGCCTTAACAGACTGAAAGGTAGGCTGTAACTTCAAATGTCTATGATTTGTTATTTTACATAGGAAAGTAAGGGTTCCTCTGAGGATGTAACTTGCTGTGAGCCGTAGGAAACCTGCTTTTCGCTACCACACTATTAATATTTCATCAACAACCTATCTACTTCAGAGCAAAGTAACTTAAGCTAAAAGATGTTACACATAGTTGAAAGCATTCACACATTAAAATCCCAAACTACATTTTTCTTACTGGCTGTAAAAAATTAAAAATTAGCGATAAGATTGGGGTTTAATTGTCCTTGTTCCTTCAAAAATACATCTTGACATTGTACCTTGAAAGGATTTCCACCAAGCTTACTTGAAAAGTATCTTCTCTCGAGTCAAGAAGGCTTAGAATTTTTCACTAACTTTTTAAAGGAGACGATCATTTTATGTTTTCAGACAACAAATGTGACCACTGTAATTTCAGGAAATTTAAGGATTTTCAGTTGATCAGATTACTGTATGGTTTCTTCTCCCCTTTCCATTCTTGTTGGCGTCAATTCCCATAGTATCATGTACATGCATATTTCTAGTTTCTTAGGAAGCTCGTTTTGTGGGGGTTTTGGCTTTCTCAGTTTTAGAACAACTTCAAGGGTTGAAGTTTGACATGTTGGATTAGCTCAGAGCTTAAATTAGTTTAAAGTACATTTTTTTTTGTTTTTTTGTTTCTTTTAGCCTATAGTGGCCGAGATTAGCACTTGGTTTTCAGTGCTTTATGGTAGGAAATGATAAATCGCTTTGGTCCATTTAAAGAACTAAAGCTCCTTACATTTAGAAAGTTATATTAAAAGTTGCTAAAATGAAGATTTACTGTTTATTTGTTATTTTCTGGTACAGCTAAAGTTTGTTTTACTTGCACATTTGTACAAATACCTGTTTTCAAGTGCCTTAATTATTTCCTATCTCTAGCTTGGAAGGTTTGGGGGAAAGGTGGTTAGTTTACCTTACATTTCTGTGTTTCCATTAGTAGTAGTATTCTAGGTACCTCATTTTTTTTTTTTAATGTGTCATGGCTGTTACTTATTAGTGAGTGATAAGATTTATTTGAAAATACGCAGAATTTCCATTCCCTGTAAAGTGAAAAAAAATCAGCTACAATGGTATAAAATGGTATAATTATCATTTACCTGGATAGGAGTATTTTACCATACGTTCATGCCAGTACATATAAGCAGATTTGATGATGCTGTAGCTTGGTGTTCATGTCAATAAATATAAGCAAATTTGATGATGATGCTGTGGCTTGATTTAGATTTTGCAGATCTAAGAAAGCTCTTGCAAAAGAAGTCACATCCTTTGCTGACTCGTTTATTATTTTTCTTAACAATTTAATAATATCTTGAGCCATTAATAATATTTTTGTTGTATTTTTAATTCAGAAGATACATAGAAACCTCTTGAGATTTTTCATTTGATTTGTTCATGCTGATACAATTTTATCAGATCACTTATTTTACCTTATGGACAGGCAGACACTGATATATTTAGAAATTTCTATTTTAATTCACTCAAAAACTGTAAAACCAATCTGTATCATGTACCAAAATGATTTAAAATAAATCTATGTTTATTGAATTTGATTTATTTTATTGCCTGAAGTGTGTGTGTTTGCATATTGATTATGAAGTTTAATGGTAATGGATTTATCTATTGATTTTTTTTTGAGGATGGATAGTCTATTATTTTGGGGGGTTCCCTAATTTAGCAGGTATTAAATGAGGTTTTATATTTTGTAACGGAGCAGATGCTTTAGAATGATAGCTGAGAGGAGAGCTTGAGTCTATTGATGAACGTGACATACTAGTTGGTTCTTGAACAAGATGATAGAAACCACTTGGGCTCAATTTTTATCTAGTTAGGAATTAATGAGAATATCTTTTTATATACTTGAAAGTTTAATTGAGATTTTCTGCCTCTTTAATCCCAGATCATATGTAAAGTTAAGTTTATGATTTGAGAACTTGGCATAAATACCTGGTACAATGCTGTGAAATCGGCTTCTAGGCCTGTTTTAGGCACAATTATTCTCTATAAAATCATAGAACTTGGGCTGAGAAGAAAGAATATAGTTGAGTATTCCCGTAGAAGCTTTAAATTGTAGTTGTCGGGTGCCTTTGAGTTGATCCTGATCCTTGGAACCCAAAGTGACGAGAGTAGAATGGCCCTGAGTTTTCCAGAAAATAGGACTTTCTAGACTCATATTTTTCAGAATCAAATTACTAGGTCCTCCTAAGCTGTTGGGTGGGTTCAAACTGCTAACTTTTTGATTAACCATTTAACCATAGCACCACCAGAGCTGTTTTATTTGGCCTTAGAATTCATGTGTTTGGATTTCATAATTGCCGTAAAATTGTGATATTTCCATTTGTCCATGAATTGTAAGGCTTGCTTACTATATAAGTTGTTTTTGCAAAGCATAACCATGACTCCCTAACACGTAGCTAGAAACAAATTATTTTGATAAGATTAGGGTTCAAAATAAGTTTGCTTTGTAATGATAGTATTTCTAGTGTGAGTCTACTGTTGATGACTTGTTCATGTTTTGTGTTTGGCCTTTGTTTTTGAAGATATTTTGCCGGGTATAAAATTTCAGGATACTTTTGGTTTTCAGTCCCTTCAAAGTATTGAGCCACTGTTCTTTTCCTTCCATTGTAGCTTATGAGAAATCTTGTGCCTCTCCACTTGTCTTTCCTTGAGCAACTTTTTAAAAATCATTTTATTGGGGGCTCCTACAATTTTTTTAAAAATCATTTTATTAAGGGCTCATACAACTCTTATCACAATCCATACATACATCAGTTGTGTAAAGCTCATTTGTACATTCATTGCCCTCATCATTCTCAAAACATTTGCTCTCCACTTAAGCCCTTGGCATCAGCTCATTTCCCCCCTCCCTCCCTGCTCTCCCCTCCCTCATGAACCCTTGATAATTTATAAAATATTTTTTCATATCTTACACTGTCCAGAGTCTCCCTTCACCCACTTTTGTATTGTCCGTCCCCCAGGGAGATTATGTGTAGATTCTTGCAATCGGTTCCCCCTTTGCACCCCACACTCCGGGTATCACCATTCTCACCACTGCCCCTGAAGGGATCATCTGCCCTGGATTCCCTGTGTTTCCAGTTCCTATCTGTACCAGTGTACATCCTCTGGTCTAGCCAGATTTGTAAGGTAGGATTGGGGTCATGATAGTGGGGGGTGGGGGGAAGCATTTAGGAACTAGAGGAAAGTTGTATGTTTCATTGTTGCTACATTGCACCCTGACTGGCTCGTCCCCTACCCACGACCCTCTGTAAGGGGATATCCAATTGCCTACCAGTGGGCTTTGGGTCTCCACTCCACACTCCCCCTCATTCACAATGTTACAATTTTTTGTTCTGATGATGCCTGATACCTGATCCCTTTGACACCTCATGATCACACAGGATGGTGTGCTTCCATGTGGGCTTTGTTGCTTCTGGGCTAGATGGCTGCTTGTTTGCCTATAAGACCCCAGACGCTGTATCTTTTGATGGCTGGACACCATCAGCTTTCTTCACCACATTTGCCTTGAGCAATTTTTAAGACTCCTCTATCACCCATTTTGAGCAGTTTATCTAGATGGCATGTAGTTGTCTTCATTCCTTGTCTATCTCAGGCTTGTTAACCTTGGGGTTTTTCTACGTATTTGTTCCAGGTAGTTCCTGTTACTATCTACAGTTTCAGCATTAGTTTCTAATTAATCTGATCTAGTGTTAATCTCATGCGGTGTGTTTTTCATCTGAGATGCAGTTTTCAGGGTTAGAGGTTTGAGTTTTCCAACTCCCCTACGTGCTCATGGTTGCTGTAACTTCATGGGCGCATTAGAGGCACTTGGACAATTCCTTGTGTTCCAGATACAGTCCTTGCCTCTGAGGTAAGAACAGTCACTCACTAGCCAGTAGATTAACCCCTTTGTTGACTACTGGTTTATTGCTATGAAAATGCCCCAAAGGGACAAAGGTTGACCTCACATCAGTGGAGCCATTCTGTTTCCACAGTTGAGGCATGCCTGGGGACTAAAAACCGCTAAGCCAGCAGAACTTGGGTTTGAACAGCAAAACTCCTGCCTGCATGTGTATTGGTATAAAAATGAGAGGAACCACTCCCACCTCTACACCTCCATTCCTGAATCCACAGACTGTAGTTCAAAGGAAATGCCACCACCAGTATATGACAAAAATTCATCTTGGGCCTACAACTGATACTCAGTAAGCCATTAGCCACTGCTCAGTATTGGGGTATATTAGTAATCACAGGCATGAGCTCACTGCTGCATTTTACGTGAAACTGATTCCTTAGAATCCATGCTAGAAGGGATGCCTACGTGATGGTGGAACGGCATTGTGAGTCCCAGGATCAGATGTGCTGGCAGAAGCATGCAGGCTGTGGAAAGCAATCCATGTGTGTGTCAATCTTAGAAAATACCAATCTCTGCCCCCTCTGATGGAAACATGCAATACAATCAACCTTACACAGTTCAAACCAATGGGATTGGTACTCTATTGATCTTAGTACTTGACAGATGAGCCTTCTGACAGTAGTGAACCATATTAGCTTTGGTTAGGGGAAGCCATGTTGTCAAACCTATGCATAACCACTATCCCGGCTACCATGTCCACATCGTTGATGAGTCCTCCAAGCACTAGGGTGGACTGGAAGTGAGACTGCCTGATAAGAGTCCATTATTTAGTGCACCTGATTAATAGCCACCTCTGCTGTGGATGCTCTGATGGGCATGCAGATGGACCACAGATACTTTTGTAGTCTGTGCCCATTCTTAAAGGTCCATTCATAAATGTTCCTAGTCTTCCTTGGTACCAACCTCTCCATTTTGCTTCTTCCAAACCTCTAGGAACTTGGCCAAACTTCCCGTGAATGAATAGAGATCTGCACTTCAGTGCCTTCAGACATGGTGGGCCACCAAATGTCCAGAGCTTGAAATTGTGTCCATCGAGATGATTTTTTTGCCATCACTATTCAGGGGACACCCTTGAGTGGAGGCAGTAGTGCTGCAGCTAGCCACTTTTGGATGGAACCAGTATATCATACAAATCCATCTGTAAACAAAGCTTGAGTTTCATAAAATTTCCCAACGTACTTATTGGATTGAGAAGAGGAGTCAACAAAACAAGACTTGAACAAACCCTACTTGAACCTTCCAGACCTATCTAAGCTCTTGTACACCATTTCCACTGAATGGTGAATTTCTACTATACATGCCTACGTTCTTGACTAGACGGTTCAACAACCCAAATCATGATGGGAAGTTCAGGCTACGTGCCACTTGATGTCTCATGGGTGAGGGTTCACTATCAATCCAAAGAACGGGAGCAAGCCAGAAGCGGTTTCTCAAGAGGACAATAGTTATTGGTAGAAGGCATAGATTTGCCCCTAGACACTTGAGATCTGCACTCTGATTCTCTCAGTGGTGCTTGACAGAGCTTCCAGGTAGTATCCTGATATCCCATGGCACTTTGAGAATTATTGGATCTACTGAATCATAAGGCCAACAAGATAGAGCAGCTTATACTATGATAGGAACTCACAGCTGAACATACTTTTGTTCTGGTCCCCACTCACATGTAGTAGTCTTATGGGTGACTGTAGGTGGGTTCAAGTAATCCACTCAAATAGGGAATATGATGATATTAAAAATCCCAAAAGGCCTATTGATCACCAGGCTTCTTTTTGTGTGATCTGTCCTAGATGGCAGCCATTGCCCTCAACCTCTGACCATCCTACCTTAACTGAAGAATCTGTATTGAGATGCTGCTGGTTGAGAGGCAAGGAGGGATCATTGGGAATACAAGTCAGCTCTCTTTTAAAATCTGGGGCCTGCCCCTGTTGTACCTGAGATATTCAAGATATAGTCATCTCAGTACTGAGAGAAAAATTTGATAAATGATTCAGTGGTGCTTAGAGTAATTTTTATTTCAGTGCTTAGAGAAATAGAACCTGGGCAAAGGACATATGATTACCAATCAGATTTGAATGGGATTCTAGATGGAGCAGTTTGAACTTGAAAAGCTGCACGCTGGGTACTTTCTGCCATGTGGGGTAGGAGAACATCATCGATCCTTTTTTTATGTTTAGTAGGTACCTGTAATGAAGAGAAGTTGGTGTTTTTCATAAAGCCAAATACTTGTGATAATATCATAAAAAGTTGTTACAGGAAAATGAGTGTCTTGAGAATGATGAGGGCAAGGAATATGTAAGTATGCTTCACACAATTGACGTATGTGTGGATTGCGATAAGAGCTGTATGAGCCCTAATAAAATGATTTTTAAACAGCTAATACTAATAAGGCCAAGATTATTGGTTCCATGTGCATTAGGCCATTTAGCATGCTTTCTTGTGTGTATTTTCCTGCTGGTCACAAAATCAAGAATAAATTAGTCACTGGAAAGCCATTTCCAGGTAAAGAAAACCACTTAATATTGGGGGGTAATCTAAATATTCCTTGATAATTTATCATTCATATTAGTGCTATGCTTTTTTTCCCAAAAAAACCCCCAAACATTTGTATTCTTAGATTCCAGCTCTGGAGAAATTCCCTTTCAGCCAGTATTTATCTGACTTGTTTCATAGACTTGCTGAAGAAGTCAGACCTTGGATAGGTTTGAGGATGCTCCAGCTAATATTGTGTCCTTTGTAGCCCTGACTCTTTTGCTTGGGGTCCTTAGACTGTACAGAAGCCAGTGGTCCCACCAGATACTTCTCCGTCGGGTGCATTCATTCCGTTTGATCACGACTAACATCGTGAGCCTTAAACCATTAGCTCCTCACTCTCAAATATGGTAGGTCGCTGTGAATTCACTTTGCTACCTTGTAGTCTTCTCAGTCACGGGCCTGAGGCTACCCAAATCTACCACCATCAAGCTGATTCTTACTGACTAGAGCAGAGTAGAACTGCCCTATATGGTTTCTGAGACTAAATCTTTACAGGATCAGACAGCTTCAATTTTCTGCCACAGACCAGCTGGTGGGTTTGAACCACCAGTCTTGCCCAAGGCTCGACCAGCAGGGAGCCTTATTGGGGCAGTCAGCGGTGGTGAGAGGAATACTGGCTTGAAATGGAGAATGGGTGAGTCCCCAAAGCCCTTGTTTCATTTTGGAAGGCTTATGCAGAAACCTTCCATAGACTGAAGAAACCTTAAGCAACAAAGAAGAATTGATGCATTTCAATTATTGAAAATGCCATCGACTGCCGGAGAACAAACAAATCTGTCTTGAAAGAAGTACAGCCAGAAGAACGCTTACAAGAATCAAGGAGGGTGAGACCCCACCTCACGGACTGTCCGTGTGTTATCAAGAGGGAGCAGACCCTAGCAAAGGACCGTGCGTGGTAAAACGGAAGGGCAGTGAAAAAGAGGACAGTCAATGAGACGGATGGACACAGTGGTTGCAGCAATGGCTCAAACAACAACTGAGAGGCTGGCACAGGACGAGGCAGTGTTTTGTTCTGTTGTGCTTAAGGCTTCCAAGAGTCAGAACTGACTCGATGGCACCTAAGGATGACGACAGAAATACATATGGTACTGGAACTTCACCTTATGGGAAAGATGACCACACAGCAATTGGTGAGTCAAACAAAATGGTGGGGATTAATAATGTGGCCCACCCTCGGTCAGGGACTCAGTTTGGATGTGTTCCCAACCTCTGTAGAGTGTCAACTGAGTGTTTAGAAATATCGTAGCAAACTTCTGGTCCAATAACCAGACCATCAATTCCAGAATCACCGTTTTGATAGTGGCCTTAGAATTACATCATTGTCTCTAGAGGAACGATTACATTTTTTCTTCTTAATATTTTTCAAAGCAAAAGGGCAGGAATTATTGGATGTGTTAATTAGATGTGCGATTGCACATCACTGGAGGGGGTCCTATAGTAAATAAGTTACAGTAAAATATGTAACAGTATAACACCTTGACATCCCAGAGAGAAGGCAGTGGAAGAGAAAGTAAAAGTTGTTTGGCATGAATTAGAGCTAAAATATTTTTTTAAAAATCTTCAAATATGTGCAATATATACCTTAACCTAATGTGCATTCCAAGGATTTCCATGGAGGGTAAATTCTTCAATTGTTTTCAAATGTCTTTTGAAACTCTCTCTGTTCTGCCAGGGAACTTACAGGGCCTGGTGCTGCTAGTTAATTAGAACTCAGAACCCAACGCACTGCCCTACACTCGCCGACACCCGACAGCACAGAGAACTGCCCTGTGAGGATCGAGCAGAAAGCCTCATTTTCCTCCCACAGAGCTGCTGTGGTTTCAAACTGCTGACTTGATAATTAGCAGCCTGCTGAGTAACCCAAGACCCCTCCAAAGCTCGTCATTATAGTAGGAGATTGATTAACAGAAATTTAGAGATAGAACACAGCCAGGTGTTGGTTACTAACTTTCATACCCATGCCATTGAATGTTAATGGAATAGGTGCGATTGGGCTTATTTCAACACCAGGATTTTAATGTCCAGATCCAAAGCATCTCCCCAAACCAAACTGCTCTCGAGTTTATTCCAACTTACAGAGACCTTATAGGACAGGGTAGAACTGTCCCTGTGGGTTTCTGAGGCTGTAACTACAGAAAGCCTCCTGTTCAAAGCAGCTAAAAAAGATAATTTATACGTAACTATCCTACTGTAACTCTGGAGTGATCCTAAAATAAGGTGACCAGACGTCCCGCTTTTGGCGGGACAGTCCCGCTTTTTTAACAATTTTTCCTATGTCCCATGGCGTTTTTAAAAAGTCCCAGTTTTTGGAAAGAATGCACGACAAGCTAGGGTATACGGTTTTTGGCTGCCATGTGGCTCTTTCGCCAGGATATGAGTTTTATCAATGGTGCCCCGCTGGTGTCCCGCTTTACTGATGTTAAAATCTGGTCACCTTATCCTAAAACCATAGCTTCAGATTTGAAATTTGTCAATGTTTCACGTTACCAAATTTGCCAGTACTTACAGTCTTTGGTCTTTGAGTTCCTCTGATTTGATTGCTTGTAAAACTAGTCTTTAGCAAGTGTTGCTGGGAATACCCGGATGATGTGCAGCTGGGATTCACGGAGAAGCGAGCTTGACACCCACGCCCTAATGTTAAAAACATGACATTACAACTGTCCGTATAGAAAGCATAACATTTTAGAGCTTACAGTCAACACTTAATCTAACTGTTCCATCAGTTGTGAATGAGGATGTCCCACCTAGAAGGTGTCTGAGGCTCACATGACCAAGTGAAAAGAAGGTGACAGGTGACTTGGATAATGGTGAAGAAACGTAGACAGAGCTATTCAAATTAGTAGGACTTTGAAATTAACTGCATGTCCAGGGTGAGCAGCAGCTCTAGATTTCTGGCTCAAGCAATTGAATACCTAGTGATGCCATTTGTTGATAGCACCCCTTCCTCTCTGACAGAACGTTCCCAGAAGGAGTCAGTGTGGGGAAGAGGGGAAGGCCAATCCAGTTTTGGCCTAGTGAACTGGTGTGTCAGCTCTCAGGGCACACGGGATAGATGGGCCTTCACCAGAGACCGGTCAGACCTCGGAAGGGCTTGGAAAAGACAACCAGACAACTCACTGCCACTGAGTCAATTCCGACTCCTAACCACCCTACAGGACAGGGTAGAATTGCCCTTGTAGGTTTGTTTCTAAGACTGTAGCTCTTTATGGGAGCGGGAGTAGAAAGCCTCCTCTTTCTCCCTCGGAGCCACTGGTGGTTTCAAACTCCTGACCTTGTGGTTAGCATCTCGATGGGAAACCACTGTGTCACTTGAATCAAGGAAGAGGAAAACCACCTGGAGCAGTGTCATGGGGAAAGTTCACAAGAGAATTCCATCTGTAATCAGGTGCCCCACACCCACTGCCGTCAAGAGGACCCTATTGGGTAAAACAGGACTGTTCTGTGGGTTTTCAAGACTAGAAATCTTCACAGGGAGCAGAAAGTCACAGCTTTCTCCCACAGGCAGCTGATGGGTTTGATCCGCCGACCTTGTGGTTAGCAGTCCAGTGCTTAACTCACTACACCACCAGGGCTCCTTCCTACTTTTTCAGGGGGCTTGAATTACTCTTTGTCTGCTTCCTCTCCACTTACTCATAGGTATTCTTGGGGACAAGCGTGATGGATTTAATTTCTCCATGAAGTGTTCGGCAGTGTATGAAGGTTGGAAGACCTGGGGAAGATTTGTTCCTGCAGGGAAGATGGGAAAAAGAACTGACTTCACTCTCAGCCAGTCCCGAACTCAGTCAGCCGGGCATCTTCCTCTCTGGCTCAGTGACTTGTTCATAGTCGGGCATATGACCTCAGCTAGTCTAGACAGAGCCCAGTCCCTAACACTCTCCCCTCACCACGGCCCACGCCTACCATGCTGAACTTGAACAGGGAGCCTAAGTGACGAAGGTGGCAGCCACCTTGTTTCCCTTTCTGCAGCCAGAATTCTTAGAGCGCAAAAACGTGGAGAGAGAAGCCAGTCTTCATGAAGTAGTTCTTCAATGGATTCACCTGTAACACTTTACAGCTTTGTGGGCCAATAGATAATGCCAAGTAAGTGGGCCTGACCACTGAGGTAGGAGGAGTAGGGATGGCTGACGTTAGCCTCTTAAGTGTCAACAGCATAGGCGCTATCTAGCTGACTATTTAAAAGACAGGTACTACCTAGTGCCTATCCTGCCACCGCCCTCCCTCATGCCCCACTCTTGTTCTTTATCAGACGGGTGCAGGCACTGGAGAAGAAGGGGACAGCAACATTCACAAATTTAATTTTTAAAAGTTAAAGAACCACTACTTTCAGGTCAATACAGACTCAGTGACCCTCTAGGGCAGAGCTCCAGCGGCTCTCCAAAGCTGCGCATCCTTACAGCAGCAGACTGCCTCCTCTCTCCGGAGGAGTGGCTGGTGGACTGGTACGACCTACCTTCCACTTAGCAGCTCCTTGGGAACATATGAGGACTCAGGAAAAGACTTTTAAGTCTTGACTTGCCAGAGGCAGAGGGGAACGGAAAGAGGAAGCTCCCAGAGGGTGAGGAGAGGACAGTGCGCTGGGGCCTTCAGGAGCCCTTGCTGTGCTTTGACTTTGGGCTTGGTGGAGAGGTGCTGAGGGTGGGAGATGCCAGCACCCCATGTCAGGGCCCAGGCAGCAGCACAGAGGCAGGGGTGAGGGCCCGTAGTAAAGACCAAGCAACTTGGTCTTTGAATTTGTCTGCTTCTGAAAAGCTGTATTTTCTCAGTTCATCCTCCTTGGCAGAGAGCCCACAGGGAGCCGCTGAGGGATGGACACGAGTGCAGGCGGAGTGGCCCACATCTGCACAGCCCCGCAGCGCCGGTAGCGTTCCCTGGTCTGGTGCTGTCCAGTTGATTCTGGCTCAAATCAACCTTGTAGGGCAGAGTGGAACTCCCCCCATAGGGTCCCAAGACTGCAATCGTCACAGACGCAGATTGCCGCGTCTTTGTTCTTGGAAAAGCTGGTGGGTGGGAACTCCTGAACCCGTTAGCTGTCAGGTGCCTCACCACAGTGGCACCGGTGCTCCTACTAAGCGCCAGCCATGCCTTACTTATTGAATGCTCAGAAAAGCCCTTGAGGTGATATTTGAATTTTACAGAGAGGTCACCTAAGGAGCCTTGGTGGCACAATGGTTAAGCACTTGATTGCTCCGTGTCAGTGGTTTGAACCACTAGCCGCTCTGTAGCAGAAAGCAGCAGCAGTCTTCTGTAAAGATGCCGGCCAATTGCAGGGATCTGTGTGTGGCCTCCTCTCTGGGGGGACGGACAGCAGAGGGGTGGGTGAGGGGGGACGTCGGGGAGGGCAGGATATGACAAAATAAACAATTTGTGGATTGTTGGGGCTCATGGGGGAGGGGGGACCGCGGAGGGAGGGGGAAGGAAGTGAGGACCTGATGCCGGGGGCTTAGGTGGACAGCAGATGCTTTGAGAGTGACGCGGGCAATGAATGTGCAGGTGTGCTTTACACAATTGATGTATGTGTGGATTGTGATGAGAGTCGTACGAGCCCCTGGTGAAACGATTAAAAAAAAAAAAGAAGAAGATGCCGACCGTGGAAACGCCACCGGGTCGTTTTGTTCCGTCCTATGAGGTCACTATGAGTCCGGATTGACTTGATGGAAGGGCTATGGGGTTGGGGTTAAGTTCACGCAGCTCGTAGTGGCTGCTTTGTCCAAATACTTGACCCTCAGGCTGTGCTGCAGAACCAAAGAGAAGAGAACTGAGTGACCTTAACAGGTCAATCATGATTACTGGTAAACCAAAACTGCCAGTTGTCCATGAGTCAATTCTGCCTCATGGCTACTCCAGGGGTTTCAAAGTAGAACAGTGTTCCATGGGGATTTCCATAGGTTGGTTTTGGGAAACAGATCACTAGGTCACCATGCCTCTGGATGTATTTGAACATTCAGCCTTTGGATTATCAGCCAAGCGCATTAACCATTTGTGACAGTTACATAAGCTGTCAACTTGAGGAAGGGGTGGAATCTGGCGTGTCGCAGCTTGATGACTTTATTTGGAGGCACGGTAGAGATAAATAGCTCACTGGAGGCCAGGCACGCTCACTCCCTGCGAGACTCCGCTAGAGTCCTAGAGCTGGAGGAGCCACCTGGAGACCTCTGGCAGCCCTGAGATGCTTCCACTGCCACTGGATCCACACGACTTTCCACCCACTGGCCTGTGATCTTCCTGCATTCGGTGTCATTGGTATCGGACATATGGGATAATATTGGACTTATGGACTTGATCTGAACAGAGCTGGGATGTTTTCTCAATATACAATTACTCTTTATATAGCTTTTTCTTAGAACATATGCGTGTCTATGAATATGTTTCTCTAATCTACCTGGAGTAACACACCATTTGAACCTCCTAGGTTCATGGCTATGGATATTCTTGGTTTATTTCCAATAGTCAAATCTGAAATAGAGCTTAAAAGTTATCCCTCATCATATCAAGACAGCCATGGATTGAATTGTGACGCCCCCAAAGTTATACAGTCCTAACTCCTGTACCTGTGAATGTGACTGTGATAGTTAAAGGGTATGTGCCAATTGGGCAGACTCCGGATTCTTAGTGGTATGACACTGGAGGAGCTGGAACAGACAGAGAACCCAGGATCATCAACCCAGGAAGAACCACCAACAGCAGGGCACAGTCAAGATCCCTCCCTGCTTGAAGTGGTGGGGGCAGCAGAGCCATGCCACTCCGAGACCAGAGGCTGAGGCAAGGAGCATGAGACAGAGCAGCGGAGCAGCGCTGAGACTACGAGCGAGTGTGCTTCTTGGGCAGTGGAGACCGGAGGCCAAGGAACCACATGGCTGAGAGACTGAGAATGAGAGAGAGAGAGAGAAAGAAGAAGAGGAGGAGGAAGAGAAAGAGGAAGAAGAGAGGCGAGAGAGAAAGACTTGACTGCTGGCTGAGGAGAGGTGTTACTCTAGGCAAAAGGCTCTGTCCTTTACATTTTCTGACCCTCGCTCATGGTAACCTGTTAACTTGCCTAATAAACCCCATAATTGTGAATTTTGTCTGAGTTCTTTGTGGCCATTGCAAGGGATGATGGAACCCAGTAGAAACGTATAATGTTCTGGGAGTAACCGTTGGTGGCAGAAGGGTCAAAAAAGGATGGAGGGTGGGGCATGGCTGCTCTCTGCCTGGTGGCAGCTGACCTTGGGCTTGGGTACACTTGGAGTCTCCTCCCCCCTGTGTAGCCAGAGGACGTCAGAAATGGGCCCAGCGCCGCCCAGGGCTCCAGAGGCCCCCAGCAGTGAAGAGTTACATGTACTGTATGAATAACATTTGAGAAATGGGCAAATGCCATCTCAAGGCATTACTAGGTTTCAAAATCAGTGAAGTCCCCAACGTGCTACAAGTGGCATATTAGGCTCCTGGGACCGTGGATTTTGTTTTAAATGTTGCATGTGTGTCATTTCAGATGTCAATGCTGCAGAGTGAGCTCAAGAGGAAAGTTCTGTTGATTGGTTCGTCCCACAAACACTGAGCGCCACCGGTTGCATAACGGGAGCTCTCTTCACGGAGACAGGGCCTTTCTAGATCAGGGGAAGGGCATCCTTACCGTCTGCGGGGCTCATCTGGACAGCATCGCTCAGCTGACCTTTTAGCTCTTCTACTCGCTGGAAAGCGTCCAGCTTCACCCTGCGCTCCTGGGCCAGCCGGCTTCTCATCTGAGGGAAAAGGTGCTGAGGCGGTGGAAATGTTTTGGGGTGCACACCCAAGTTCTGTCCACTCACAGGGGGGTTCCTAGGAAGTCCTGGCGGGACTAAGCTCAGCCCTTTGAGAATCCCGAGTCCCCTAGAGGCCAAGAACTTGGCCAAAGGAGGGATGGCAGTAGCTGGTGGGAGCTCCTTATCATAACCAGGAGTTTACTTACAAAAGTTAAATCTCTTAACTCTTGTTTCACCAGTGGGGTAAGGAGAGAGAAGAGGTACAACGGGATCAGTTTACACGGGAGGAGCAGGGGGAGCGGAAGACCGAGGGTCCAGTTCACACAGGACCTCGGAGGCCAAGCCAGTAGCAGCCTGGAGTCCTGGCAGGGGCTCCTGGAGGGTTTCAAGTCAAGGAGAGGCCTGACCTCGGGGTCAGAGACCTGCACTAACCTACCTGGCCCATCCCAGAGGGAACTGGCTGCATTCCCACAGCTCTGCCTGTGACCGCCTGCCCCCTCACCAGAGAGCGACAGGGTCCACAGTACACCTTCACTGCAGCGTTGACAGGTGATTGGTCTTTTACATTCTATGTGATCATCTTCTAATTTTTTAAATAAGGAAAAAGCAGTGTTCTCTAATCTCAAAAAGTGCACCTGTATAGACTCAACCAGAGGTCCCTCTCACCCTGAGCTGACAGGGAGCCATGCACGTCTGGTTCCACAAATGCTCCGTGAAGGCAGCTGCCCCCTGTGTTGTGTGGAAGCGCTCAAGTGTCCGGTAAAGCCCGGCTGATCATCAGATTTGCAGAGTTAGGAAGACCTTCCTAATATCCCTGGTCCGGAGTCTCTCAGTGCATGTTATAGATGTGCGTAGAGCTCCATCCCCACGGGCGGGTCCACCTAGTCCTGCCTGGATGGTCGCTGTGAGCCGGTGTTTTGGTTTCCTTCGGCAGGGCATGGGGTCCCAATGAGTTGGAACCAGCTAGATGGCACTGGACAACAACCTGATGGCCACTTAATACTTGCTGCTTTCCCAGATTTCTTCTCAGATTTTTCTAAGGACTCTGGAGTTGGAGACTCAAGTTCTGTGGAAGCGTGCTTTCCATGTGGGCTGCAAGGGCGCCAAGCTTTTCAACCTCAAGTCAGTCAGGCTTGCTCTCCTGCTATTAGCCGTGGACACTATCGACCCAGCATCAACAGAAATGTCCTCATTTTCATGGCGGGCCTAGATGGGACCAGGGTTGAGATGCCCTGCTGTGGAGAACCAGACAGGGCTGGAAAAGACCAGAGAGGGCAGCCCTCTGGATGGCTTACTGTGGCCACTCCCTCCCACGGAGCGTACCTGTTGGAGTTCCCGCTGGGTTTTTCTCTGTTGAATCTGGCCCAGTTTAGAGGCCCGCTCAGCTTCTTGGGTCAGGAGCTGCAGCTGCAGTTCTTTTTGTTCCACATGACCCAAGAGCTTCTCCATGCTGGATGTTCTCATGAACTCCAGCTGCTGCCGGTTGAGCGCTTCCTGGGCCACTCTGTGTTCTAACTCCCTCAGCAGTTGAGCCTGCGGTAGGGAAAAACAAAAACACAAAACAAACCCAAACCCTCAGGAAACCAAAACGCAGTCTTTCTGGATGGCAGAATGCAGCCAACCAGAGGCTGGCCCACACTATCCCTAACCCCTCCTTCAGGGCCCGACAGTAGAAGGATGCTGTGTATTCTTGGGCTCAAGAAAACACAGCTCAGCTTTCCTGCCCTTCGCCAGCCAGCAGCACGACCACCAGGGCCTCGAGCCCAGCCTGGGACTTACAGTGTAAGTCCCGAGACAACGGGACTAACCAGAAATCACCCCAACTCGGAAAGCGATCACTGCAGTGACAGACCAACACCTGGCCAACTAATTTGGTCTCTTCCTTCCAAACTGTGATCATCGCGTGTCTGTGAGCTAGCTGACTAATCGACTAGATAGCTCTCCCCAGCTGCACTGTTCTCCAGCCTTGATCTTGAGACAGCAGCATTCAGGATGTACCGTGGGAGACCCGGCTGGAGCCCTACATGTAATGGGTGTGGGAAACCAAACCCCAAACTCGCAGCCAGGGGGTCGATTCCAACTCTCAGTGATCCTACAGGACAGAGTAGAACTGCCCCTTTGGGATTCCGGGACTTTAAATGTTTAGGGGAGCAGGCTCCTCTTTCTCCTAAGGAAAGACTCTTGGCTTCTGAACAGCCGACTTCACTGTTAGCAGCTCAATAAGCAGCCCCCTAGGGCCACCCTCATGGTAGGCTCATGAACAGAGGAAACTCATCTTGTACGACGAAGACTATTGTATCACCTTAGTCAAATCTGAGGGCAAAGGCCCGTTGGCCACTGCCTGGGGAAAGGAGGGAGAAGTGAAGCTGAGGTACTGGCCATCTTTGTCCATTAAGATCGCTCAGTGTCACCCTGGGGAGGCCTGCCGCTGCTTCTGGTGGCCACCGGTGGCTTTGCAGACTGCGCTCAGATAGAGGGAGCAAGAATGGCCCTGCAGCCCAGGTACCTGGTTCTCCTGCCGCTTCCACAAGCCCACGTTGTCCTCCTGAGCCCGGGCCAGCGCCTGCCGGAGAGCCAGCAGCTGTTGACGCAACAAGACCACTTCTCGCTCTGCCATGAGCTTGGTGCTCAGACACTCCTTTTGACTTCGAATGGCTTCCTGTAATTACCCCAAACACAGCAGCACATCCTTGGGAAACCATGAGAAACCACCTTATCACCCACCCCATCCAACCCTGGACTTAAAAATGTCCCACAGGAACGGCCAGCAGGATGGTTGTAAGTAGGCAGAGTGACACAGGCAGCGCTGATAGAAGCATTCAGAAAGGGTTACGCGTGAAAGTTTCCAAACCATTATCCAGACACCTCGGGGTTCCCGTGTGCTTTCAAGCCTACTTTCCATTTATTACTGCCTGACTCCATTGAGCTCAAGAAGCGTCATGGCTGAAACCCAAGGGCATGTTGGCAGAGCCCTGAGCTCTGGACTCCTGTCTCTCTTTCCCAAGGCTCTGACCATGCTTGCTCCCCAGGGAAAATCCCCACTGGTCAGAGCCTTCGGCACATCACTGCCACCCAACCCCAACTCAGCAGCTCCAGCCAAGCTCCAGGCCAGCCGCCTCCCCAGCGCTCACCTTCTCTGCGCGGCTCAGCTGGTCCCGGAAGCGTGTCTGCTGCACAGCCAGCTTCCAGCGGCCCAGGACCCTGGCTTTGCCCACCATGGCGGCAGCCGGCCCACAGCTGTCCTCCTCCATGGCCCATGGCTGCTTCTGCGAAGAAAGCTCATTTTCAGAAAAGCCTCTTCAAAGCCTAGCCTCAGAAACATGCCTTTCAAAACATGACACAGCCGTGCTGTGGGCCCTGGTGCCCTGTCTGAATGTTCAGGCAACCAGACTGGGGTGGACACAGTGACCAGCAGGGCTGAATGGAAGCACGTACTTTGGCTGGGCTCTCTGGCATGCCTTCTTCAGGTCTGGCCGAGCCCCATTTTTTCTTCAGGTTCCTCAAATTGTCAATCCCTTCTCTTCTCACCTCCCCGATGAGCTCACACACTTTCTGGACCAGACTTCGCTGGTTCTCGTCCAGCTTCTCCTGGAAATTGTAAACCTGAGGTAAGAAAGTGCCAGGGACTCGAGGGGAGTGAAAGGCAACCGAGGAAGGGGCAGTCTTCCTCCAGTGGTGACTCGGTGATTTTATGTCCACTTGAAGACGTATGAAAGTGTAGGGATGGAATTCAGCCTGTCAGTCAGGTCATTCATTGCTTGGTGGTGCCTCCTTGGGGGGGCTGGGGAGGGCCCTTCCTTCTCATACAGAGGATCCAGAAACCTCCTCTCTTTCTCCCTCTTCTCCTTCCTGCTTGCTGGTGACCCTGAGAGCTGTCAATACCCTGCCACATTTCCACTGACCTTGAATCCCACCCGACTCTGCACCCACCGGCCTGTGATCTTCCAACATTCTGCATCATTGCATGTAGCTGCGTGAGTCTGAAGAGGGACTTGTGGACTAGTATCAGACTTACGGACTTGAGCTGGGATACTTTCTTGGTTTACAATGATTTCTTGATATAAAGCTCTTTCTTAGATGAGTGTCACTGGATTTGTTTCTCTAGTCTATCACACTCCTAAAACCTAACTCGGAGGATGGATTCCACACTCAAATATCGTCTGCCCAATTACCCTACCATTCAGTGGCACCCCGTGTGTATCAGAGTAGGACAGTGCCCTGAGGGGTTTGATTTGCCTCTGGTCACCAAGGTGTGGGGGGAGGTCAGATGCTTAGACAGCCTCCCTGACAGCAGACTGCTGTCTCACCACACCACAGGGGTGAGCCTGCTTCCTGCTGCTGGGGACAATGGATTATTTCTCCCTGAAGCTTGCGACCATTAGCTTGGTTCCGGTAGG
>NW_022107431.1:39696813-39702545 GCF_000313985.2 Echinops telfairi | reverse complement strand
GATGGACTTGAACTGCCAACCTTTGGGTGAGCAACTGAGATCATTAACTGTTTGCACCACCCAGGGACTCCCCATCCCCACCCTCCTCCCAACCTTCCCCGCTGTTTCTTCCTGGAGTCTATGGAAGTCACAGTGGACTTCAAACCTTGGGATGGCTGGGTGTCTGGGGCACAGCAAGGGTGCCAAGGCCAGTTGAACAGGCAGAGTGACGGGAAGCTGCCAATGGAAATCTGCCTGCTGAACTGCCCTTGGGAAATCCCAATTCCTGCCATTACTTAGGAAGTTGGTCTTAGGGTTCTTTGCCACTGTGGGTCTCAGAGCAGAATCTGACCAGCCACACACTGGAGATGAGCTCCCACCAGGGAGCCCCCGTGGGAAGAGAGAAAGGAGAGGAAGGAATCAGGCTGGCTGCCCCTCTAAAACATCTCCTAAAACAACTCCTTCTGGGCAGCTTATCACTAGGGGGCTTGAACTTGACCCTTGGTAAGTGCAACTGCAGACCCAGCGTCCATGGGGGCAGGGATCGAGCTGGCTGAGGTGTCCTCCTGCTCTGACCCATCTCCGCGCACAGGACAGTGAGCGGCTGGGCAGCCAGGGCAGCCAGCATTGCTGCTGGCCTCGTAGCTGAAGCTGCGGCGCGTTCCGACTATGCACAGGGATTTCCGACTGAGGAGTCTGGCAAAACGGTTTTCTCCTGGGACAAGTAGCGAATTTATTTTTTTAACTAGGACACTGTCAGAAGCTAGGAAGAACTTGAGGAATTTCCCCAACAACCTCCCGTCTGAAAGCAAATTCCCGCCTTCACTGTCCTCTCTCCCCTCGCCCACAGCGCCAGGGAGGGCCGCTACCTTTTGGTTTTATTCTTTGAACATTTGTAAGCATTGCACCTTGGAGGGCCCTTCAGAAGGAATAAGGAGCTCGCTAGTCTTCTCGGGAATGACCAGGTCAAGGCAAACCCTTGTGAACATATCCACCCTGGAGACCATTTGGAGTTCCTTGGGCAGAGGCGAGGAAGTGCAGGGCCCACGCGGGGCTGGCTCTGTGGTGCACCCAAGAGCAGAGAGGCGGGGAGATGAAGGGAGGCTGTGTTGCTCTTGGGTGGGGCACATAGTTAACGTGTCCAACTGTTCACAGAAAGATCCCAGGTTCAAGTCCATTTAAGGCATCTCAGAAGAAAGGCTTGGGGATCCACTGGCCCAGTGTCAGCCACGGAGACAGACCCCTGGGGAGCACAGCGCTCCCCGGACGCACTTGTGGAGGCTATGGGTTGAAATGGGCTCCAGAGCTGGAGTGGGGCTGGAGTGGGGCTGGTACTGACCTCCTCACTTGACTCCCGAGGGCACATTTTAGGTGGACGGGGGCAGGGGGCATCCATCTCATAGCTGCCCAAATCATGGAAGGAGCGCGTGGACGGCTTCCACGGTGCTAGACCTGTGGGCAGCCTATTCTTCTTCTGTGATGGGTCTTTACTGAGGGAGACATCTCTGGAAGCGGATTCAAAATCTGCCCCAGCCCAGTGCACTTTCAGGAGCCTGGGGCCTGGCCTGGCCCTGTGCTCTCCCAGTAGATAGTGACATTCAGTAGACAGTGCTAGACATTGCGGGGACTTGAGCCTTTGGGTACCCAGCAATCAGATGGCAATCGGCAAGAAAGTGTGAAAAGTAACACGTAGCTCAATACCTAAAATGTCCACCACGGTCAGAGAGTGGCAACCTGCCGAAAGCTCAGGGCTGGAAAAGGAGTGGGCACAGAGTATCTCCTGTTGCTATAAGGCCCACTCTGTCATCAACCCCTCTTAGTGCAGTCACTGTGTGACTCAGCTATTCCTGGACCCTCCCCCCACCCTTCCCCGCCTTTGCCGGGCTGCCTAGATGTCTGACACAGGACACTCACTTTTATGTGTAAACAGGTCACAAACATGGCTTGCACTAATGCTTCATATTCTTCTTGGACTTCTTTCCTAATCTGCTTTCTGAGATGCAGATTCTCCTCTTCCAGATCGGTGAGCCGGGCTCTCAGAGCAGTGGTTTCCAGGATGAGATTGTGGCTGAGCTCGGTCACCTAGCAGCAGGAAGCATTACGAAGCAGAAGCCAATGTCGGGATGCCAAACAAGCGCCACAAGACAGTTCTGTGGGGATCAGCGCTGAGAGGGCACTTTCAATCTGAACCGCACAGGAGGGTAAATAGCCTGCTGTATAAAAGTGGGCTGAAGAAGCTAAGGTTAGCTGAACGTCATAAGTGCTCAATAAATGGTTGCTTGGCTACAGGAGCCCAGAGGAAGCACCCCTTAAGCCACCTGCAGTTGGGGAAAAGGCTTCAACTCTCTTGGCCTCCATCTTTAATCTGGCCTTCGGTTTCTTTTGGGGAAAGGAATGCGCTTGAACGTAAGGAGGCCAGGTGGCCTAGTGGTTAGGAGTCGAGCCAGGATTTGCAAGGTCAGCAGTTTGCGACCACCAGCCTCTGGGGGAGAAAGACGGGCTTTCTAGCGCCATCAGGGGTTACAGTCTTGGAAACCCACAGGGGCACCCTGGCCTCTAGAGTCGCTGGGAGTCGGCATCCACTCGGTGGTGGTGAGATTTTGATTTGGCACTCCAGCTGGTGGCAATAGAGAAAAGAAAAAGGGAAATGTACAAAAGAAGAAAAAGAAAAGGAAAGCAGAAACTCAAGAAGGAAAAGAAATGACCTCTAAGGAGAACTGCTAAAAAAAACCCACACCCTGATAATGCAGTCCTGTGGGCATCTCCACCCTGGCTTCCTGCCGTGGTGGACTCAGCAGGTCACCCCGGAAGGCGACACTAGCCAGTGACGCCAAGAATTCCCATTTCTGGCTACTTCTGAGAGGAGGGACTTGGGAAACAGGGAACCAGAAGGTTTTCAGTAGTGTAATGAACTGAACCAGGTCTTCCCTACAATTTTGATTCACCCAGAACCTGCGGGTGAGACCTTTGGAAAGAGGCTCTTCACAGAGGCCGTCAGCTTAAAGTGAGGTCCTACTGGATGAAGGTGAGCCCCAACACAACGACGGGGGTCTGACAAGAGGATGGAAATGTGGACGCACATACTCAGAGGGCAGAGCGCCGCGGGAGGGCAATGTCATGGCTGCATCCCCAGGTGAAGCAGTGCCCAGAGCTGCTGGCCCCACCCCAGGCTAGAAAGTGAAAAAGGAGGACCCTTCTCTGCCGCCTTTGGAGGGAGCATGTCCCTGTGAACACCCTGATTGCCAACGTCTACCCCCGCCCCCGGGCTGGGAGAGACTAAGTCTCCATTATCTGAAGCCACCCAGTGTGTGGCACTTTGTGACAGCAAGCCCAGGAAACGCAGACAAGTGGTAACTGACTTACCTGACTGGCATCTTCTTCCGGGGGCCTCTGACCTCTTTGCAGCGCATCTAACTCCTGAGGAGGAGAGAGTGGAGCCTAAGGAAACTCGCAGACCTCCACCCTTCCCACCACGATCCAAGCAGCACCCCAGGCTCCAGCCTTTCCTGCCTGTGGAGGTGAGCAGGATTTTGAGACTCATAGTCCCCAGGGGGATCCAGGATTGGGCTGTCTCGGAGGGTCCGCTGTCTCTCCGCTGGACGTGGGGGTGCTCAACAGAGCAGCAACAGCCAGCACCACGCTCTCAGCGTCCACATAGTACACTGAGTGCAGCCAACAGGGGGTGAATCTAAAACTCATTATTTGATATTTTAAGATCCACATTTGATTTTTTGTTAAGCTAGACTCTCAGACTTTCCCTAGGTATAAACCATAACTTCTCGGAATCTCTTATGCAATCTATTTCAAAACAGTATGCCACACAGGACCCAAGTGACTCCCGAGTCCCACAAACGGGATCTGATCCCAGGGAAACCTCATCTTTGAGACGGGCCCATGCTCCTCCTCCTGAAGACAGCGTTTACCTCCGGATCCGGGCTTCTTTCTTGGACAGGAACAGCTCAGGTGCCCTCGGTGTGGACAGACACCACCAGCTCTCCCTCTTTCCCTGGGGCCCAGTTCCCTGGTGGCTCACCTCTTCTATACCCCCACCTAACACCCCCTAGATGGCCCAGTCTTGCTGGGGCTGTCCCCTTAGCAGCTGAGGACACCAATGCCCAAGAAAATGAGCCAATGACAAGAGTAATTGGAGGGTACCGTTGATCCTAAGTCTCGCTAGGAAAAAACCCTCTTCAGTCTCACTTTCTTCCGCTGACTGACCCCTGGGCCTCCGGGCCTACACCCCATCCCACTCAACGTTCCTCACATACTTGCTCCTTCTGGCCGAGCCTCTGCCTCGTGTGCTGCAGCACCTGCTCATAACACATGGAGTAGGTCTCGAAGGTGCTGCGCTCCCTGGCCATCACATCACAGCCCAAGGAAAGGAGGCAGGCCTCCAGATGGTCCTTCCTGAACGTGATCTGCAAAGGAAGGTGGCATCACGCACAGAGGCTCCAGCCGGGCCACCTTGCCACACCAGCGCTCACGGCTCCTAGAACCACTGCTCCTCTGGACCCACCCATTCCTCGGCTCTGGTCGCCGAGTCACTCTTGCAGGTCTGCTCTGGGCATTTGCGGGCCAGAAACAAGAGCACCCCCCGGAAGCCACATACCACATGTCTACAGATTCTGAATAGAACGGGGGTTCAAAAAGCTCTCAGAAAAATGGAAAGGAAAAATCATGGAATTTTCTCATTCAACTCTGAAGCCCTCCTCGTATTTAAAAGTTCTCAAACAAACTAGAAAGTTCAAATTGTTTCATCCTTCTACCTTGAGAAATAGACAGAAGAAGGGTGAGATGGAAATGCTTCCTTTCAATGTCGTTTATCTTTTCCTAGCGTGTACATTGAAAATTATTTTCTAGGTGATGTTTCTAGGTAGTAGCAGTATAGGCTATTTGGGTTTCCTCCTTGAATGTTTTTTATACAATATGGATATATATATATATATCCATCACCAAAAACGTTGCTTAAATGCAACTCAGAAACTCCAAGGCTACTTTGAAAACTGTGACCGATTTGGACATTAGCCAATTTGGTTATTCTAATTATTCCTGCTTTTATTGGGAATCAGTCTTTTTCCAGAAGAGATAAATAGTAACAAATGATTGACATTTTAGATTCAGTCTCAATAGTCATGCCCTCTCATTCAAAGTGAGTGAAAATTTAAAACAACAGAAAACGCTTACTGCCATTGAGTCAAAGGGAGTAAAGGAAGCATTCAAGGATGTGAAGGTGAAAATGTACCTTGCTTGGGTTGAGGTTTAAAAAGACCGGAAGGACTGGTTTTCTGTTCATACCTCGAATTCGCCATCCTGGTAAGTCTCCATTAGTCTCTGTATAAAGTTCTCAACTACTTGTGGTCTTGCAACTGAGAAGTCTTCCTTCATGGCTTGGTGTCTCCAAAGTTCTAGGAAGGGAGACATGCCAAAATGTACATGGGTATCACGAAACCCTGAGCAACTGCTAGTGCCTATGAAAACCCTCTGAGACGTGACACTGGCCACAACACAACGCTGTGTTTCAAATACACAAATAATGTGTGGGGCCGGTCGTGGAGGGCCCATGACATTCTGGAACTTAGGGATAAGGAAAGTCTCTAACAAGATGCTTACTGAGCGGAGACACAGTGTGGGAATTGCACCCAATCTGATCCCGCCACACGGAGGCAAAGCACTGAGGGGGTGCAGCAGAACAGCAAGGGAATGGAGCAGCAAGGTCCCCAGGGAATGCTGAAGGTGGACTTTGGGGTCAGGGC
>NW_022107431.1:39689564-39694599 GCF_000313985.2 Echinops telfairi | reverse complement strand
AAAAAAAAAAAAAGAAAGAAAGAAAAAGAAAAGAAGTGATAGACTATTATACTTAACTGCTTCAGTGCCTTCCTGGGATTCTATAGCAAAATTAATTTGAATGTGCAGTTAATGAACAAGGAGAGGAAACCCAGCCGAGTCTCACAGACGAGAAGAGTTGAGTTCCAGAGTGAAGCAGCACCAGGGCTCACACCTATGAAATGAGGCACAACCACTGTGGGGAAGGGTATGGCCCTTCCTTACCATGTCGGAAACAGAAATGCCATTGGTCTAGCAACGTCACTACTAGGCATCTATCCTAAAGATATAAGAGCCAGGACATAAACCGATCTATGCACACCCATGGCCAACTGCAGCATGATTCGGAAGAGCAGAGAGATGGAAACAACTTGAAGTTGTTTCCTAAGTGCTGCCCCGTCCATTGATGAACGAGTACATAAAATGATGGTCCACACGCACAGAGGAATGCTGGCAATGTTCAAGACTAACCGAGAATCCACAAAACACCTTAGTGCTTGCGTGAGCCTGGATGAGACGATGCTGAGTGAACTGAGTCATTCATGAAAGGACGATTACTGTATGGGTCCATTATTATAAAAAGTCAAAGACAGGTTTATCTGGAGGAAGAAACCTTTGATGGGTATCGCGAGGAGAAGGTAGGGAAAATCACGACTAGATAATGGGTGTGTGTTCATTTGGGAGGCAGGAAGGGCAATAGTCAGTAAGGTGTGATGAGCACAATGGCACTGAGAACAGGGAAGGCAGCGAGAGGTGCACAGTAGGTTGCAGACAGCAAAGGACACTACTATTTCATCCACAAGCCGCATCATGAGTAAGAACAAATATTAATCTCCCAGAGGATATGTAAGCCATTGGCAATATGAACCAGTATGGGTAGGCAAAAGGGACCAAATATACCGTATATACTCAAGTATAAGCCAACCTGAATAACAGCCGAGGCACCTAATTTTACCACAAAGCCTGCATTAAAAATGTGCTGAAAAGCTCGACTTATATACGAGTATATATGGTATCTAGGTTTGGCTGCTGTTTCTACATGTATTTGTATGTGCTATAAACAGGGTAAATAAAAAGGTATTGCTACAAAGTAAGAGAAACTTGTTAAACACAAGTTTCAAAAAGTGAGGCGATTGTCCACATGTCTACCCTCTAGGTCTCTGTACTTCCGGAGGTAATGCTTTTGTCTTTCTAACCCTTGCCTGAAGAACTCTGAGCTTTTTGATTTGTAACCACACCAAAATGGTAGTTTTGGCATCCTCAAGGGACTCAATCTTCCTCTTCCAAAATGTTTTTTTTAGCTTTGGGAACAAAAAGAAATCTGATGGGAAAAACTAGGGTCGCGGGGTGAATGGTGTAAGGTTTCTCCTTGATATTCGTACAGCACAGCCCTTCCTATGGACAAAAAGTAAGCGCCCATGGGGCTGCCTGCCTTGGAATCAATGGCGCCTACCACCACAACCACCTACCTGGATGCCTAATAGGCATTTCACACTTGACTCAGAAAGAATTAAATTCCTGATATTGCATCCCAAATTTACCTCATCTATAACCCCCTCCATCACAACTGGTGGGTGGTGATTCCATTTTTCCAATTGCTCAGGTCTAAGATCTTGGGGTTATCCTTGATTCTTGTCTTTTTCCTATACCCGATAGCCAATCTGCTGGCACCTCTTTCAAAATATGCCTCACACCTGCTCAACTACTAGTCCTGGCTTGAGCTACCATCTAGCTCCGCGTATTTGGATTATTGAAACAGCTTCCACACCAGCTTCTTCCTTCTTGTGCCCCTTCTCCCAGTTATAGACTACTCTCAACACAAGAACCAGAGACATTCTATTAAAATATAAGTCAGATAATGTCACGTCTCTGCTTTGCCCCATATGACTATCACACTCAGAGTCAACACTGGAAGTCCTTATAATGGCCTGCAAGGCCCTATGCTCTCCTGCCTCCCTCTCTCGTTTCATCTACTACTCTCCCCTCTCTCACTCCCCCTCAGCCACACAGGACTCCTTCCTATTGCTTAAACAGGATAGCCAGACTCTGCTTGGGGCCATTCCATTGGCTGTTTCTCCTGTCCTTTCCATTGGCTCCACCCCTGAATTTACACAGCTATCTGCCTCACCTTCTTCAAATCTTCGCTAAAAATGTCACTTTTCCCCCACTGAGGTCTATCCTGACCACTACCCTATTTAATATTACAACCTGCCTCTCTCAGACCTCCACAACCCCATTCTCCCTAACCCCTCCTTTGCTGGTGTTTATGGCTTGTTGTCTGCTCACACTGGATGGTAAGCTCCATGAGTAAGGATTTTGCTGCTCTTTTATTCACGGAAAGACGGGCTTTCTACTCCCGTAAGCAGTTACAGTCTCAGAAACACGCAGGGGCAGTCCTGCCCTGTCCTCCAGGCTCTCTGTGAGCTCGATGGCAGTGAGTTTGGGTGTTGTTTTTTTATTCACTCATGTATCTCAAAAGCTCAAAGCAGCGTCTAGAATGTTGTCGTCTAGAAGTGGTGGGAGCTCACTATGTGGTGGTTGAATAACGGTATACATGACTATGTGGACATTTTTGCATAAAGGACTGAGAAGATAGGCAAGGAATGAGCAAACACCATTACCCAAAGGAATGGGGGGCACAGGCTCAGGGCTGCAATCAAGGCTTCTCAAGGCACATCTTTTTATTTCATTTTCATTTGTAACTCACGGGATTGTATTATGCATTACAAAATGAAAGCAAATTTTACAATGATATCCTAGTGCTAGAACAATGGCAGTATGTCCACACTCCTTAGCAATCCTCATTGAAGAGCCAGAGTGTGAGTCCATACCGGGGTTTCTCGTGTTGGTAAGAACAGATGGAGTGGGGCTTACTTTCGGTGGGTGGCCCAATGGAGTCCTGAGAAGAAAGATGTGAGAGACCCATGGTGCTGCAGGTAGGAACCAAGGCCCACTGTGATAGGTAGGCTTATTGTGCCAACCTAGTCAACAGGAACATGTGGGATTAATCGGGTCGAAGTTTGATTGGAGGGCAAAGAGTTAAATGGCTTTGCAAGGCTCACCCCTCTTGCTCTCTGGTGATCAATGTGTGCTGCTGCTTTAGCTCGTTCTTTGTCTCAACCTGTGTGCTACACTACCTTTGTGCCAGGCCAACCCATGGATACTGTCGCTAGAACTTGAGGCTCCTTTGAGACCCGCTTCTCCACGCTGCTGGTGTGTACATCACTTGAGATTGAGGCTGGTGGATCCTGTCGCCTTGCATTGCTTGTGTTACGTTCCCAAGCTACTGACTGCTGCTGACCCACTCTGTTGCTTGCTGCCTGTGGGCAGACTCTGCTTGCCTTGCCCCAGGGAGGACTCTGCTGTCTGCTCCCTTGACCTTGGACCCAGCAGCCCAGTATATTAACTTTTCCACGGAAGTGAGTTGAACTGAACCTTCTATACGGCTGTGTGGACTAATTAGCGGTTATATTCCTTCTCACTGTGTACACCTATCCTCTCATATATATGTACAATCATAAGTGTCCTGGTTTCTTTTCTCCATAGAACCCTGCCTAACACACCCACCCTGCTCTCTTTTCTGGTGTGGAGTTAGTCATCAGCAAGAGCACCCACGACCAGCCATGTCTCATTTTAGATCGGATTTCCTACTCGTACCTTTGGCTTTCTGACAGGAGACTGAGTGCATGCAAGAGGAATCGTCCAGTGGGGTCCTCTCAGAAATGTGGACGAGACAGGTGAGGAGGCGCTGCTGTTTGTACTTAGTGTGCTATGCTGTGTCTATGTCCTCACTGTTGCTGGCCACCATTGAGCTGGCACCTAACTCACAGGAGCCCACATGAATAAAAGGCAGCACTGCCTGGCTCCATTGCCATGTCCGCCGAGGGCTGGGTCATTGGTTTTCCCTGGCTGTTTGCCAGGTCTTTCTTCCTAGTGTTTCTCAGGCTGAAAGCTCCACCGACGTCTCTTCAGCATCAAAGCAACACACAAACCCCCATGGAAAGACAGGTGGTGGCTGTGGGTGGGGAATGAACTCCTCGAGTCCCCAGCATGGAAGGTGAGACTCCCATCATGGAACCACCACTTTTCAACTCATGTCCTGGCTGTTCTGGGTAAACACACTGCGTCGGGCCTTTGCATTGGCCTGAGTTTGAAAATGGGATTCCGTATTCCTTCCACGATGAGCTAGTTTCATCAGAAATATATAGTTCTGAAGGTCAGTAGTCATATCATCATTGTCCCAGTACAGCTAACGTAGAAAATCCAAGGGTTGATGAGCCAGAAGTTCACATTACTTAAGATGTTTAAGTGCTTCTTTCTTTCTTTCTTTTTTTTTTTTTTAATGTATCTAAGTCTTGAAAAGACAATTTATGTCTGGGTCTTTTTCAGAAACCTCCTAAAAAGAAATTGGGTTCCTTTTACAGAGCACTATAATGGCAGAGAGGAGGCCTGGTTATGCCTGGAGCTGCTAACAGCAGGGTCAGCTGTTCAAATCCACCGACCGCTCCACGGGAGAAAAGTGAGGCCAGCTGCTCCCATAAAGACTCGCAGCTTCGGAAAGCCAAAGCATATGAGAGAGTTAAGGTTTATTGTGCCAACCTGGCCGATAAACACATGTGGGGTTAATTGAAAGGCAGAGGGATAAATGGCTCAGTGAGCCTCACCTTTCTAGTTCTCGGGTCTCTTGCTTTGTGATGGTCAGGCCTTAGCCGGTTTCCTGCTTCAGCTGGCAAGGCTCACTTCCTGTGAGACATCCCCGAGGAGAAGCCACATGGACCTGCCCTGATGCAACCCTGGGTGCTGGAGCAGCCTGTGGAGACCCCTGCCAGCGCTAAGATGCTTACACATTCACTGAATCGGCTTTCCTCCTGCAGTCAGCATCATTGCATGCATTTTGTGAGATGGAGAAGGACTTTGTGGATTGGTGCTGGACAAATGGGTTAATGTTGGACTTGTGGGCTTGGGCAGCACTGGGTTGGGATGTTTTCTTGATGTGCACTTACCCTTTACATAAAAC
>NW_022107431.1:39683612-39688403 GCF_000313985.2 Echinops telfairi | reverse complement strand
TGCTTCACGCTGAGTTTCCTAAGTGTATTTGCATGGAGAATAAGCCAGCAAGCAAACAAAACTCCTCCTATTGAAAACCACAGTAGAAAGCCTATCCAAGACAGAATTGGTTGGTTAGTAAAAGAAGTCGATTGAAGCAGAAATTCTTATTACTAGTTTAAACATTTTTTAAACAGTGAACTTGGATGTGGGTAAAGAATCCAAGTCCACTTCAGTTTTACGTCTCTTCCTTTTGTATAACCACACCTTTTATAACCACTCAGACCCGTGTTTAGATCCAAGGGGAAGAGTCTGCAGAGTTTTTTTTTAAGGCTGTGAGCCTTCACTCTTATCTTAAAAAAAAATGTAAACTAACTTCATTCATTCACTCATTTACTCATGTTTTTAAAGAAAAACATTCTATGCAGTCGCATAGCCTAAGTCATCCAATCAGGAATAGTATCCCATTAGCTGCAACCGCATCCCCCCAGAGATGTGGCTCTTTCCCCACTCCCATCCTCCCTTCTCCTCTCCCTCCCCTCCACAATTTCCCAGCCCTCCCCTCTCTCTGCTCCCACCCCATCTCTGGCCTCCTTAGTCTTCAAAGTCTTATTCTGGGTGTGAAAACCACTTTTCTTTTGCTGTGTTTTACCTTATAGTGATGGTGTCATTAGTTTTGCTAAGCATAATGTTCCTCAGTTTTGGCCGTGTCTTGTGGTGTTTAAGAGTGTCTTTTTCATGCATAATACCCCACTGTATGAAAGTACTGGAGTTTGTTTATCCATTTGTCTATAATTGGATTATTTGGCTGTTTCCATCTTGTTATAGCTAACTTTAAAATTCATAAAATTGTAAGCAATTGCTGATCATTTAACACAAAGCCTTTTCTTTGAATTTGTACCTGATAACTCAAGGTCTGCACCATCATGCTAAAATCCATAATTCATAATGCATGTTCTACCATTTCTAGCGACTCCCCCCACCACCTTTTCTTGAAATTTTAAGGAGAGAACTCACCCCCCATTCTGATTGAGTCAGTGTCTCTCTCCGCTATCAGCTGGTTCTGACTCACGGGACCCTGTGAGACTGGGTAGAAATGGCCCTGAGGGTTCTGGAGACTGTAACTCTTTCAGGGAGTAAAGCCTCATTGTTCTCTCTCAGAGCAGCTGGTGGTTTTGAACAGATGCCCTTGTAGTTAATGGCCCACTATATCACCAGAGCTCCTGAGCCTACTTGACACTACGTAGGCCTTCCAAGATGGTAAATCTTCATGGGTGCAAATAGCCTCATCTTTCTCCTTTAGAGCAGCTGGTGGATTTGAACTGCCAATCTTAGGTTAGCAGCCCAACTGCCTAGCCCAGAACACTGCCAGTGCTCCTTAGAAAATCTTAGACTGTGAAAACAATCCAAATACATTGTTTTGCACATTTATACAACTGTGCTTAATCTTTTCGGCGATCTAATCTGCAACTAATTTGATGAAACTAAAAACCAAACTCTGAGTCATTAAGTGGATTCTAATTCATAGCGACCCTATGCCATCCCTTTTCTAAAGCGCTCGCCTTTTTTCTCTTCATTTTCCTTCTTATAGAAGCAGCAGGCCTTTTCCTTTCTGCACTCCTGTTTCATAGGCTTACCTAACATCTAATTAAGTTACTCAAATACCACGATGTGTAAAACCAGCAGAAACGGGTTTGGGGCAGACAATGGCGGCTAGGCCAACTTGTGCAACCCGAGGACTCTTGATTAGTGAGTGCTCTGCTGGCCTGTGCTCTGGCGGAATGGAAGGCTTCACGTAATCCAGGGTCTGCGAGCGAAGCGAAGGCCGGCTAGGAGAACTTCTAGTCTAACCTCTTGAGCAACTTGAGTTCCAGAGCACACTGCTGGTCTGAGCCAGGGGCAGCCAACTTTGGAGATGGAAGAGCCAATCCTGTCCGTCGCAACAATTCAAAAATTATCCGAGAGCCACAAATCTATTTTTACAAGGAAATGAAATCACCATTATCTGAATAATATCCTTTCAAGTTCTTTCAATTTTACTCCAGGGCCACATGTATGTAAAGAAAAAGCCAAATCCGGCTTGCAAGCGGCAGTTTGCCAACCTGTGGTCTAGACCATCCTCTCCTGATGGCTTTACTTGTACTTCCCTTAAGCGAATGGAGCCCTGGTGGTAGTGTGGGTTACTCGCTGGGCTGCTAACCACAAGGTCGGTAGCTCAAAACTACCAGCAGCTCCAAGGGAGAATGATGAGG
Source organism: Echinops telfairi (assembly GCF_000313985.2). Lineage (NCBI taxonomy): Eukaryota > Metazoa > Chordata > Mammalia > Afrosoricida > Tenrecidae > Echinops > Echinops telfairi. Next base: position 39,686,172 of record NW_022107431.1, on the reverse strand, counting down.
CTGTCTGCTCCCATAAAGACGTACAGCCTCGGAAATACAAAGGAGGCATTGTACTCTGTTTTATGGGGCTGCTATGACCAGTATCCACTGGACATCAGTGAGACGCCCTGAGGGAGAGACAAGTGCTTTGGGAGGGGCAAATTGTTTGCCCTGGACTCACTATCACACAACAAGTCACCTAAGTAACCCAGCGGCATTGCAGAAGAAAGGTCTCCCATCAGTTTCCATAAGAATTACTTCCTGCCCTATGGAGCACTAATCCCACTGGGTAATGGAGCACTAATCCCACTGGGTAATGGAGCCAGTAGCATCAGGTGCCAGTTTTGTTCTCACTTGCAATACATATTGTGTGTGCATCTGCAACTCCCACAGTATGATCACTAACTAGGATTACAGGGCACAATGGCTATTTCACGTCACCCTCCAAATTCCCAACAGTCTCCTTGACCTTGGTGAATTTTTTGGTCTGACCTATCAGATGTCATTAGAGTGTCCTTTTTTTTAAAACATCACAGTGTGGCTGGGTATGAGCACACACCAGGATTAGGAATGTTGCCTCCTCTGCTATGTTCTTAGTTTTCTTGGGGAGGCCTGCCCCTCCTCATAGTCCATCCAGGCTGCCTCCGTGTGGAATGTGACACGTGGCTTTTCACATATGGGCCTAAGCCTAACACTCTGCTCTCTCCAGACGTTTTAACATTTTCTTCCCACATTCCTGGTCTAGGTGCATCCCGCAGCTGGCCTTACAATTGCTCAGAGAAAATTAGAAAATGAATGAAAAGTCCTTTCAGTGCTTAACAGTCATAGACAGTGGGCAGATGGCAGGCCTGCTTTGCACCAATAGCTGCCCCTCTCTCTGCTCCCCAAGTGTCCTCAGAGGAGCCTCTCTGCCCCGACTCTCTCTGAAGAAACTCAGGTCCCAAGGGCGGTATCTGCATGACACTGTGCCCCTGACCTGGCAGGCCCGGCCCCTGTGCCTATGTTTGCTGTTGAGGTGAGCAGCCACTTGGTGGGCATTCCAGGCAGCTCACAGGGGTACCCAAACAAGATTGAAGACACACATCAGAAGCACCATGGCACTCGGCAGAGGGGGAGACCTGGCCACCACATGGAGGTCTGCTGAGAGATGCCAGACAAAACCAAGCACAGGGGAGCTCGACACTGGTGTTTCTATATTTAAAAAGAAATCTTGTGAGTACACTGGCCAGTGTACTCCACCCGCAGGGAACCCAGGTGGTGTCTGGATTAAAGCATTTGGCTGCTAACGAAAAGGTCAGTGGTTCCAACCTACCACCAGCCGTCCTTTAGGAGAAAGATGTGTCTGTCTGCTTCTGTCAAGATGGACAGACATGGGACATTGTCTATGTTGGAAATGGTGTAAAAATGGCATGACCCCAGGAGGCAGGTTGCTATGGAGAAAGAACAGGTTACACAAGCACTGCTTTGGGGGGAACAAAACAGACACTAACCAGAGCAGAACCATGTGATTTGTCAATCAACTTGTGAAACCTATACCATCCATGCCTCAGTGGCTCTCAGGTCCTCCTGCGAGACCAGTTTCAGGTGGTTTCAGAGGCATGCACACTTGTGACCTCTAAGTGACCCAAATGGCAGGTCCAGCACTAATCAGGATTTGAACTAAAAGGAGCTGTGCACAAGCCCAGGCAATGCAGGGGTTACATGTTTGGGGTGTGATCCGCATGATCGGCAGTTCAAAACCACCTGCAGCTGCTTGGGAGAACAACTGGGCTTTCTACTCCCATAAACAGTCTTGGAGACCCACAGGGAGTTACCATGAGTCAACATTGACTCCATGGCAGTGAATTGTCTTTGTTTTTGGTTTGCACAAGCCAAACTAGTTATGCTAAGTATCCCAGATGCCCTTGCTACAGACCCCATTTGGAATGTGCAGGCTCCAACTTGGCCCAGCATTGTGTATGCACCCACTGAGAAAAGGAGGTCATAGGACTACACAGACTGCCCAAACCAGAAGCCTTGCCCCAAGAAACACATACTTACTCTTGACTAAGATAACAGCCTTACCCCAATCCAAACTATGTGGACACCTGCCCCTCCCCCCAGAAGAATTTATTTCAGAGGCCATTACTGTAGCTGCAGCTCAGGGAGGGGGACATGTCTGATCAGAGCACACGGGAGCAAATGAAGGGGGAGGAAGAGTGGAGGGCATCCTGGCCCACCAACCCTTGAGAACAATGTTCCTGCTCAGAGCAGCCAATACACAGAGAAGACCATATGGCCAGCCCCACTATGAGACACGACATCCCTCACTGACCCATAGCCCTACCGGGGACAACACTGGAGACAGTATGGGAAGTGAGCCCGATCTGATCCCACCACACCGAGGAAAAACACTAAGGGCATGCAACAGAACAGCAAGGGGAACAGAGCAATGAAGTCCCCAGGGAATACCAAAAATAGACTTTGGGGCCAGAGCTTGGCACCCCATCAGACTCTACCAGAAAACACTCCTAAAGGCCAACAAACAGTCCTTGAACTAACTACAAGCTTTTCTTTGTTGTTTTTTTGTTATTGGCTTTTT
>NW_022107431.1:39672567-39679900 GCF_000313985.2 Echinops telfairi | reverse complement strand
TGTACAAATGTGCTTTACACAATTGATGTATGTATGGATTGTGATAAGAGTTGTATGAGCCCCCAATAAAATGATTTTTTAAAAATTCACTAAAAAAAAGCCTTAAAAAAACCATTTACTGTATATACTCGTGTATAAGCTGAGTTTTCCAGCAACCCCCCCCCCAGGGTTTCTATATAAGTATTGCTTTGTTTTTTTGTTTATTTTAATCATTTTATTAGGGGCTCATACAACTCATCACAATCCATACATACATCAATTGTGTAAAGCGCATTTGTATATTCATTGCCCTCATCATTCTCAAAACATTTCCTCTCCACTTAAGCTGCTGGCATTAGATTCTCTCCAGCACATTTAAATGCAGTTTTTGTGGTAAAATTAGGTGCCTTGGCTGATATTCGGGTTGGCTTATACTCGAATATATACGGTACTTCATTTGTAACCTGAAGAGACTCTGCTGCCTGTGGCATCTCCCCTGTAGGTCTCTCCTGCAGGTCTCCACTCTAATAGATGCCTTAATGCAACCTCAACTTTCTAGTCTCTTTGTTTGTGTCCCTCTCCAAGAACAGTCTGGGCGCAACTTGACTCTGTATCTAGGGTTGCCACAGGTCAAGGCCTAGTAGTATCACCATCCACTCTCCTAACCACCCACGTCAGTCAGAGTCACTGCACCCCTGAGGGTTTCAGTGGCTGAAACTTTGGAAGCAGATCACCAGGCCTTTCTTCCCCTGCTCTCTGGGAGAGTTGGAACTGTTCAGTTAGTGGCATGCACATTAAGCATTTGCACAGTACAAGGTTATTTTGCACCTTGCACCTTTTACATGGTGAAAACGGTTAATGTGCATGCCACTACTTCAATGGTTCGAGGCCCCCAGAGGTGTGTTGCCAAAAAGGCTCAGGGACTCCAAAAGGAGCCCTGGAGGTGTAGTGGTTACGAGTAGGGCTGCAATCCACAAGGTCAGGAGTTCAAAACCACTAGTCACTCCTCAGGAGAAAGATGGGGCTTTCTATTCCGTTAAGAGTTACAGAATCAGAAACTCAGGGAGGGGTATGGTTCTAACCCATCCTTTAGGATCCCTATGAATGATGAATGGCCCATAAAAAACTTTGCTCTTTAGCCCTTGCAATGTGCTCTACAAGCACAGCTGACAGCCCCTGAGCGAGCAGCACAGTCACATGACAAAGATGCTCCCCCGACCCTGACCCCCCCACCCCACGGGCATTTCACAAGAACCGCAGCCCTGCACTGTGCAGATGGTCGCACCTGCTGCGCGGTGGAAGCTCCCCAAGGACTCGGAGGAGAGCTGCCTGGATCCAGCCCACCGGGGCAAACAACAGATGGCTTTGTCTGTTGAGCATTCTGTAACCGGAGCTTAACCACGCTTGGCTCTCTGGTGACATTCAGAGACACCCAGCTGGGGGGTGGCTTGCCTTCCCCTGGCTCGGACTTTCCCTGAAGCCCTGTTCACGGAACTCGGTGACTTGAAGCACTGATCAAATGACAGTGTCTTAGATGAGGACAGAGCTAAACCAAACCCACTGCCACCGAGTCAATTCTGACTCATAGTGACCCTATGGAGGGCTTCCCAGATTGTACATCTTTGTGAGATCAGACCGCCTTATTTTTCTCCTGCAGATCGGCTGCTGGGTTTGAACCACGAACTTTGAAGCTAGCAGCCCAGTGTCCAAGCCACAGTGCCACCAGGGCTCCCCAGGTGAGACCTGTAGTGTAGTTAGTCATTAACATGCCAGTGCCAGTGTACTTTGCCTCAGAAGGAGAACCTAAATCATTGTGTGAGTCAGGCAACTGTTTCAAAGGTTATGAGTTCCAAAGGTTATGGAGCTATCACGAGTGGCAGCCACTGTCATTCAGAAAAGGACCAAGGATATAATTTTCAGGGACTCTAAAAACCCCAAATTCACTGCCATCAAGTCGATGCCAACACACAGAACCCCGGAGGAGGGGGAGAACTGCCGGGGGTGGGGGGTGGGGGCGGGTTTGAGACCATAGCTCTTTACAGGTGTAGAAAGCCCCTCTTTCTCACAGAGGGGAGCTGGGGCTCAAACTTGCAGTCAGCAGCCCAGCCCTAACCGCTATGCCTCAGGGCTCCGATATAGAAAGAGGCTTCAAAAAGTGTATAGAAAAAGTCCATGATATTTTACTTCTATTCTTCCATGAACTTTTGAAGCCTCCTCATGAGCTGTGTGTTCTTATGCTTCTATACAAGTATGTTTTGAGAAAGGCTTTATGCGTTTCCCCATTTCAACTTTGTCAGTTTAATCAGCAGAGTTAAGACTGAAGCTAACATATTTTCTAATAATAAAATCCTTTAACTGGAAGGAAATATATCAAAATATTAAAAGTACACCTCTGGGTCAAGGTCAGAGAGGCCTTTCTTGTCTAGTTTTCTGGACATTGCAGTGATTTCTAAATGATTATGGATTTATGGAGTGCTTTTCTAATTAAAAAAAATACCAACCAGTGTTATTTCATGGAGTCATACAACAAATATGCTTTACCTGTGGGGAGAAGATAATCCTCCTTTGACTTTTCTGCTTTTACCAGTGTCATCTCTTGGCTAACTTTCCTTATGACTTCTTGGATCATGTGAAGTTCAAGGCTTTCTAGAAGTTTCTGAAGCTAGAGGAAGCATAAGTTGAGAGTCAGTCTCCATTTTCAGATTAAACTCAGGGCTTCTAAGCCAAATTCTTGCAGAAGGGCCTGCAGGTGGGTCCCATCTTCAGCTCCTTGCTGAAGGGGAACAAGGGTTTCTTAGGCTCCCAAATACCTCTGGGACAGTTCTGCAGAGACCAACATCTTTCCTTCCTGGCCCACAGCCATGTTGGCTTCCCAGGTTCCATTAGATTGTGAAGTCCTCACTACCATGAACCCAAACCAACCCCTCTGCAGACCCACAGTGGCTTTCCCAAGACGGCAACTCTTTATGGGGCAGACAGCCTCATCTTTCTCCCATGGAGCAGATGGTGGGTTTGAAAGACCAACCTTGTGGTTGGTAGCCCGATACTTATTCCATAGCACTACCAATGCTCCTTTACAGCTCCATCAAAACTCCCAACCCAACCAATTGCCATCAAGTCCATTCCAGGGTTGTAAACACCTATGGGAGTTGAAAGCCTCCTCCTTCTCCCTTGGAGCAGCTGGTAGAACTGAACTGCTGAACTTGAGGTTGGCAGCCCACTCACCATCCGACCAGGGCTCCTTTCCAAAAACCAAACTCACTGCCATCGAGTTAATGCTAACTGATCGCAACCTTATAGGACAAGGTTGAACTGCCCCTGTGGGCTTCTGACACTGTAACTATTCACAGGGATAGAAAGCAGATGGTGGTTTCAAACTGCTGCCCTTGTAGTTAGGGGTCCAGTGCTTAACCACTACACCACCAGGGCCCCAAAGGCTCTTTTAGGAAGAGGTTATTTGCCTGGAATCCCAGCAAGGTGCAGTTCATGAATGCCCTCAGCTGCTAACAAAAGCATTTGACATCCAAATTCACCCAGAGATATCTCAGAAAACCCAGCCCAGGAAAATCCTCCAGAGCACAAGTCTGCTCTGACACAAATGGAACCTCTGGGTAGTTGGGATTGACTAAAGGGCAACTGTTTCTTGAATTTGCTCAATCAAAGTGTGGTAGTTACATAATCTGGGGTCAATTTGAGAGGATTACAAGTGAAGGGGTGGAGTCTGACCTGTCAATCAAGATATAATCAATGAGGCCTCTGTGTGGGCAAGGCCTTCTCCTGAGAATTCTGGGAATTGCTGTATTTTCTCCTTGGAGGTGGGAGACATTTCTCTCTGATCTCTCCCTGAGAGACACTCTACTGACAAGACACATGCACTGTGCTGATAGACCCCGTGCCCTGGGAACTGGAGAAGCCTCATGGAGACCCCTGTCAGCACTGAGATGCTTACAATACCACTGGACCCACGAGACTTCCCACCCACTGGCCTATGATCTTCCTGCATTTGGCACCATTGCATGTGTTTTGTGATTCTGAAGAGGACTTTATAGATTGACATCAGACATATGGGCTACTATCAGACTTATGGACTTGATCTGGACTGGGTGGGGTCATTTTCTCAATATTCAACTGCTCTTGTATATAAAGCTCTTTCTTATACACATATGAGTGTCCCTGGATTTGTTTCTCTAGTCTACCCGGACTAATACACAAAGTCTGAAATCCCTTTAAATACTCAGCTCCCCGGGAGCCTGTTCAAATCCTCCACTTATACTTAACTTATTAGAAAACCACCAGTTGGGTAGAAATGGCGTTTTAAATGCCATCAGGCAATTTTTCAAAACCACACTAAACATAGCTCTTGCATACCTGCTGAGTTTTTATTTCAATTTCTGAAGCTCCTTTGGGGGGTAGAATAGACTGATTCTTTATTATCAAGCCTTCAAATTCATCTTCTTTTCCCATCTGCCTGGCTATAGCTTTCATGCTGGGGTAGAGGATGTCTGTTCTATTAAAGAAGAGAGATGGAAATTAGCAAACATGTTTTTTCTCATTTAAATTCTCTATTATGCTAATTCACTTTCTGTTTCCTGCACAAACTTCCCCACCCATTCACAGCCACCCAGATCCACCTCCAAAGACAACATGGGTGCGATTTCCTTAGTCAATTCTAAATCCGGCCATTTTTCATTGAACACATATAATTTTCTGCCCTCAATCTTCAAAATATTGACATCTTCTTTCTTATTCCCTAATTACCAGAAAAAGCTGACTGTAATCATTTTTCGAAACAGGCTGTTCAGACAATGCTAACGGGGCCCTTCTCATGTTCGGTAAGGTGCAGGGTGCTTGTAAATGGTTGTTGGGTACTGGCCACGTAGCAAACAGGATGTCTCTCCTGCCAGCTAAGTCATCTCAGTCCGGGCCTGCTGTTGTCACATGTCATGGGGTTGGTTCCAACTCACAGCAGCAGAGCTACGGACCACAGAGCGAAACACCAGCCGGTCCCACGCCATCCTCGCCACTGTCAAGTCTGAGCCCGCTGTTGCAGCACCTTGTCAAGTTAGCTAGTTGAGGGTCTTCCTCATTTTCTCGGAGCCCCTCTTTTACCAAGCATGACGTCCTTTTGCTCAGGACTGTTCTCTCCAGAGGACATGTCCCAAGTCCATGAGACAAAGTCCCACCATCTCTGCTTTGAAGGAGCCTTCTGGCCAGACCTCTTCCGGGACAGACTTGTTTGTTCTTTTGGAAGTTCAGAAGAGCAAGTCCAGTAAGTACTCGTCATCCACACCCAAATTCAAAGGCATCATGTCTTCTTCGGCCTTCCTTCGTCACCGCCCAGCTTTTCCATGTGCAGGGAGTGGTGGAAAACCGGTGGCTTGGAGAGGAACACCTGAGTCATCAAAGTGACACCTTTGTTTTTCAACATTTTCAAGAAAAAATGTTGCAGCAAATTTATCCAATGCCATATCTCGTTTGGTTTCTTGATTTTTGCTTCCATGAGCATCGATTGTAGATCCAAGTAAGATAAAATCATGGACAAATCCAATCTTTTCTCCATTCATCATGATGTGTATAGCTGGTATTGGGCCCGTTTGAGGGATTTTATTTTATATTGAGGTGTAACCCATGCAGAAGGTCTTTGATCTCTAAGTGCTTCAAGTCCCCTTTGCTTTCAGCAAGCAAAGTTGTGTTATTTGCATATCGCTGGTTGTTAATGAGTCTTCCTCCAAACCTGAAGCCAAATTCTTCTTCATACGGCCCAGCCTCTTGGATTATTTGTGAAGCAAACAGGCTGACTAGGTGTGGTGAAAGGATTAGGCCCTATCTCACACCTTTCCTGATTTTAACCCTTTCGTGATCAAATTATTTTAGGTTTGGTAGATTGGGTTGGTGTACAGCTTTTCAGTAACGGAATAATTTTGTCACGTTAAAAGTTTGTTACATAAAGTGGATTTTGATAAATAGTACATGGGAGACATATGTCTCCTTGGGCTCTGGGTGTAGGATAGATGGGATTAGGCACAAGAAAAAATGGTTTGTTCTTAGCGAATTTACTTTCTGTGTAAAGTTTAGGAAACTTGAGGTAAAACATATGGGCCCCCTGCAAAGGATGCACATAACTATTGATTGGGTCTCCTTTTCGGTGCTGCATTCTCTGCCTCTTCTACAACGCTTGAGATGGAAACATTTTCTAATATGTTGGAGTTGCTTGTCATTTGACATCCTGCTTCCTCCTGGCTTGTTCTTGCCGAGAAAAGAGGGCCTTCTCATGCTTTTGATTTCCCAGCCCGCAATAAGCTGTCTAAAGCAGTCAAGCGTGGAAGAAACACCCTCTAAGCCTGGTACTTGGTGCCATCGAACATTGCTTCCATTATAAGCAATTACACATAGCATCCTCACAAGGTGAGCATGTGAATGTTAGTGGAACCCTAGCACACCAAGGTCACAAGAAAGGCCAAAAAAAAATGCATGTTGGTCAACATGCATTTTCCTTATGAGCATAATAGTAAGTGTTCAGGAATGCCCTTTCTTCTCAATGATATCCGTAGTTATCATCCACATCTTTGAATGCCTTTGCCTAGTCAGTAAAACACAGGTAAACACCTTTTCTGGTGTTCTGTGTTCAGCCAAGATCCATCTGACGTCAGCAGCAATACCCTTTGTTCCACGTCCTCTTCTGAATCTGGCTTGAATATCTGGCAGAGCCTTGGTTTGAAACTGTTCAAAGCTCCTACTGTGCTGCCAACTTAAGGGGTCACCCTGGGCCATATCTAGGGCTCTGACTGCAGCTTCTCAAGACTTAGCCCTGCAGACCTCTCTGGTGGTTCCCTGGTGCAGGCCGGTGTGTTGTATTCAGGTCTTGGCACATTGGGTTGAAGCCTGGTCTCTCTCTCCCTCTCCTGTGGAGATAGAATCAATACCCAATCTTTGGTGGGCTAGTGCCCTCCTCCTCCTGCTAACCTTTCTTTCCCTCTCCTATTTAGTTGGCTGCCTTATGTATCCCTGGATTGGGTTTCGCCCCTGCCATACTACCTGGACCTCACCCCAGGAATGTATGTATACAGTAGCTTCTCCTCTATGTCCCATTTTTTAAGCTTACCTCAGTGGACTCATGTTGTGCATGTCCTTTGGTGCTTGGCTTACTTTGCTGAGCATCATTTCCTCCAGTTCTTCCAATGTGGCAATGTGCTTCATGTGTTCATGGCTGCTCTTTTGGGATGTGTAGTGCTCCATTGTATGCATGTACCATAGTTTTTTATCCATTTGTCTGTTGATGGAAATTTGGGTTATTTCCATCTCCTTGCAATTGTGAACTGTGCCATGATGAACACTGGGGCACAGATGTCTGGCC
>NW_022107431.1:39669871-39670816 GCF_000313985.2 Echinops telfairi | reverse complement strand
TCATATGTTGAACCATCCCTGCATCTCTGGCATGAATCCCACTTGGTCACAGCAAATTATTTGTTTTATATACTTTTGTATTCTACTGCCCAGTATTTTGTTTGCCTGCCCTGTAAAATCAGATCCCTGAGCCATGTACCCTGTGTTGCATGTGTAACTTGGTCTTTGGCGTAAAACTTCTCATTACTGATCCTTGTAACTATGCCTGTTCCAACTTACCTGCAAATTCACGTTATAGACAGGCTCAGCAATGAATCCTGTCTGTAACCTGGGGGACTACCTGTATACAAGTGGAGCCCAGTCTTTCTGTGAAGCCAATAGAACCTAGCTGTTCTTGTCAAGCATTGTGGAGACAGTGCCTGGCTCCCACTGGACTCAGTGGGACTGGGTGTACTAGGATTTATGGGCCAAATTTGGACCACAGAGCAAGGCTCAGGAATTCGCTAAGTCCGACTGACACTTTCCTAATTGACATGAATTTCTGCCTCAGCGACACTCACCCATAGAGCTCCGAGAACTGTTTGTGGAGAGACGCCGTGTGGATGTCCTGGCCTCGCAGCTTGAGGCGGCCCCAGTGCTCCTTCAGGGCCTCCAGCTGCTTCCACAGTATCAGGAACGACTTCAGCAGTGCCAGCACCGTCACAGGGTCACACGAACCGTCCCACAGCTCGGAGGTCTTTCTACTGCCGAGGAACCGACTTCTGAACTCAGGCATGCTGGACAACTCTGGCTGAAAGTGTGACAGAAACCCTTCTATACTGCTCACGATCCAGAGCCAGGTAACCTTTTACATGCCCCATCCCCGTCCCCGCAAAATAAAGCATTCTTCTGAGAAGGGTTCATAGGCCTGAAGTGCACATAATGCCCAGAGAGGTGAAGCATCCTTCCTGAACAGAAAGGAGGAAAATGTCTCTGTCTCACTTTCTGCTCGAGTCTAGAACCCCC
>NW_022107431.1:39667631-39668944 GCF_000313985.2 Echinops telfairi | reverse complement strand
TGGCTTCTAAGAAACATTCTGCCTGTACTTCATCCAAGACAGATTCGTTTGTTCTTGTAGAAGTCCATGGTGCATTACAAAGTCTTCACCAGCTCCACAATTCAAACGCATGGCTTTTCTTTGGTCTTTCTTATTCCGGGTCCAGCTTCCACATGCACATGAGGTGGTGGAAAATACCATGGCTGCAAGTCCCTGCGGAAGCTTGATTGGAGACTTCTGACCCCCGGGCAGCACTTGGCACCTCATCTGAACTGGTTGGAGGAGATTCACAAGGGAGCCAAATAGAAAGTCTAAAGGTGTAATGGGGTGGGATGGGGAGCACTAGACCACTCCATCCTTGACTGCAAGAAGAGCAATGCGGTCTTGTGGAAGGTGTGCCCCTTGGGCATGGACACTGAGGAGTAAAAGGGTATAGGAATATTAGGTAAGGGGGTCTTGGGAAAGAGATCCTGGAAGGAATAGGGGATTGGACAACAGGATTATAACAGGGCCTGCTAGTTACTTAACAGAGGGATTCTCATCAACTCTGGGTCAAGACAACAGCTAGACTTGGAACTACTTGTATGATCTGTCTGTGTAAGAGAGGCAGGATAAGCAATCCCATGGAGACAGCAACTAGACCAAAAGATTCTTGGGGGTGGGAGCATGGGAGAGGATGAAGCATGGGGAGGGGAGCAAGGAGTCAATAATGACAGGGACAGAGGAACAGCAAGGGATATAAAATCAATGGGGAGAAGGGTATATAGCATTCTGGATCATGTTTGATCAATTGAAATGTATCTGAGAGGTGAATGATAGGTAAACATAATAGTGGGGCAGGAGGAAAGAAAAAGAGGAAAGACCTAGAAACTAATAATCATACATATAAGAATGAATATAGGTATATATATATGTAAATATATACATATATAAAGATAGATGTATTCGTCTCTCGCTCTATGTATATATATGTAAACACAATAAGAAAGCAGATGGACTTTGGGCCTCTACTTAAATCTTACTTCAGTATAAGAATGGTTTGCTCTAATAATATGGAAATGGTCTCTACTCACCTTCCTGACACAATCGCTGAAGACAAAATGGGTGCATAAGCAAATGTGTGAAGAAAATTGATGGTGCCTGCTATCAAAAGATATAGTGTCTGGGGTCTTAAAGACTTGAAGATAAACAAGTGGCCAGCTAGCAAGGAAGCAACAAAGTCCACGTGGAAGAAGCATACCAGCCTGTGTGATCATGAAGTGTCAAGTGGAACAGGTATCAGAAGTTCAAAAACAAGCAATCAAATTGACATGAAGAAGCGTAGACAAAGTAGA
>NW_022107431.1:39664264-39666028 GCF_000313985.2 Echinops telfairi | reverse complement strand
TTTTTTGTATAGAAGCCCAGATTACATAAACATATAGAGACAACAACTAGATCAATAGATTCACAGAGACGTGGCAGGAGAGGCTGGCAGGAAATGAATGCGGAGCTAATAACAATGAGTACAAGGAAGAAGAAATGTCCTGGAATTGATAGTGGTAATGTGTGCAAAACTATTATGAATGTGATCAATCAAATGTATATGTGAATTGTATGTTGATGAAACAATTAAAATTAAACAAATTATTAAATAGAGTTCAACCGGCTTCTTGAATTGGGCATTTCTTGGTCACTACACAGCTCCAGCTAAAGCCTCTGATTCTGCTGTGAAGTCAGATGGCATTTCTAAGCCCACTCCTTTCCTATTGTTCTGAAGTGGACATATGCCTCAATTTCATTCAATAGGGGAAGTCTTTTTTGGAGACTTCTAGAACAAATACATACCTTCTGTGGTGAAGTGAAATTACTCGGTGTGGCTCTTCTACCCATAGTCTTTGTAATTCTGACCAAATGATTGGGTGGGACATGGAAATAGCATGCATAGAACTAATATCAGAGGATGGGTCCATTTTTGCCATTTCCAAAGGCCTTCATCAGACCTTTTGACTTGCTTCCTGCCAATATAGCTCTTCAACTTCTCTCACTTTCTTAGATGTTTCATGTTCACTCACTCTCTCTCCTCTGTCCTCTCATTCAAGCTAGTCTTTCTGGTGGAAAACTTCCCTCCCTTCTCTCTACCTCATCATCTGATTAACTACTAATCATCAGGTTTCCACTCCCAAACCCCTTTCTATAGGAAGTGCTTCATAATCTTCTATCTTCAAGTAGATGCTCCTTTTGTGCCAATTAGGGTACTCCTGCTGTAAGTTAAAAGGTGGCCAATTTGAGGGGCAGGTCCTGGTCTCCTTTCACATCTGTGGGTCCAACATTCCTTGGAGATCTTCATGTGTCTTGACATTGATCTTCCCCTTGGTTTAGGAGGTTCTCAGCACAGGGACCCCGGGACCAGAGAATGTGCTTCATCTCTGCTCTTTCTCCTTCCTGGTACTGAGGTCCCTCTGATTTCTGCTCACTTGTTTAATCTCTTTTGTATCTTAGAAGAGATTAAGTCAAAATACAACCTAATCTTGTAGATTTTATCCTGATTCGTGGTCATAACTGTCTCTAATCCTGTCTCATTAACATCATAGAGATTAGGATTTGCAATTATATCAGTCTACAAACTGCTGGATAATTAATACTGAAAGTCATGACCTAGCCAAATTGACACTTTGAGGGGACACAATGCAAAGCACTGCTTCCTGGTGAATGAGCTGAGAAGAGGAGAGAATGTAGGGTATCCAACTGAAGGTTATGTTTACAGACCAGCAACAGCAGCTGACATTGGTTTGGACTGGTGGTGCTATTAGAGGAGGCGGGAGGAAAGCAGGCAACTCAAGAGATATTAAAACAATAGGATGATAAATCTTGGCATCTGGTTGTGAGGGATGATGAAAGGAGTCAAGGATGGTTCTTAGATGTTTGATTTGGAAACTGAGCAGGTGCTGGTACCATTTACTATTAGGAAACACATGAGAAGCGAGCTTGGAACAGATGGAGAAAATGAGCTCAGTTTGAGACTTACTGTCTCTGAAATAAAACATTCAGGTGGAGATGTCCAGTAGGCAATTGAACATACAGGTTAGATGGGAAGATTTGGGTGGGAGAAGTAGATCTTGGAGTTATGATGTGTAAATGCCATTAAAACTATAAAAGCTGAGGGTTTGCC
>NW_022107431.1:39659154-39663439 GCF_000313985.2 Echinops telfairi | reverse complement strand
TATCAGCTAAGGACTTAACCATTGCTCGACCAGGGCTTCTGGTAGTATTTGTCATCAAAACCCAAGGAGTACCAAGGGCTGAGAAGATTTCAAGAAAAGACCTTCTGTGTTGCACACTGCCCAAGATCTGGAAGAAAGGGACTGAAAAATATTCAATGAATTTAGTGACAAGGACCAGGGTCTTCTTGACGAGCAGCATTTCAGTGAGGTGAGGGGGGAAAAGATGGATTGCAGCATTTTGATGAATGGATGGAAGGTTAATGGAATGGAGATTATTAGTATAGGCATCTTTTAAAAGTTGGGCTCCCCAAAAGAGGTTCATTAAATGGTGGTGCCAGCTAGCTTACTCTATGTCCAAACATGTTTCTGGTTCCCAGATGCACATCGAACCATTTAAGGTTACCTGTAAGATATTAGGCAGTACCTTAGCGCTTCAGAAGGAGAAGACTAGAGAGGGAGTGCTTGCCTCGGAGCGTACAGCTTAGCTGTGTGCTCTGTGCTGTGGATGAGCCCGGGCCTGAGGTGTTTCCTGGGAACCTCCACCCCACCCCTCTGGTCCTTCAAGTTGCAGATCTGCATGAGCGATTGTCAAGGAAGAGCATCCATTTGAAGTGTTTGCTTTATCTGTTTTCAATGGCCCTCCCGATGACCTTTGTTCTCTATTCCCAAAAGGAAAAGAAATAGCTGTCCCACCGACTTGGGACTCAGACTGAAAGAAGCATTTTGGAGTGGTTTTCACATGACACCTCTGCCTCTCTACTGCTCACATGTGACATTAGTTCGGACCAAGAGCCCAGGTGAGGACAGATGGGGCTCTCGTCCAGGTCCCAAATAGAAGAGTCTTCATTCTAATACAGTCCTGACCAATGACATCGATGGTTCATCATGAATACCTGTGTATTTGGGTCCAATGTGGCTTGCTTCCCAGGGACACCCTCCATGATCACATGATAGCTGCTCAGAATTACATCGTCCATTAGCAGGTGCATGCCCGCTAGCTCTCCATGAGCCACTTTTCGGTCGTGGTCACTCAGCTCACACAAGCACAGCTTTAAAAAAGAAAAAAAAAGTATTTTGAGGACATCTATGCATCATTTACATATGTTTTTTTGGTGGGAAGGGGGGGCTAAGAGTAGATGTAATTATAAGCCCCACTCTCCCAACTCCTAAGAAGCCCAATCAAATCCAAGCAGTATTTATAGCCTGAAGCCCTCTCTGTGCATCAGACCGCTGGCTCTGTGTGGATGTACAGAGTTTCCCAGGCCTTGGAAGGTTGTGGACCACACAGTGGAGCTCACAGTGACCAAGCTGAAGGTCGTGGACTGAGTGGTTCTCCTGGGAGAGGACAGAGGCACATGCATTGCTTTATTCAAACCCCCAACCACACCTGCTGCCCTCAAGTTGATTTCTACTCACAGCAAACCTATAGCAATGCTGTAGGATGGAGAAGTATGGCCCCTTTGGGTTTCTAAGGCTTTCAGTTCTTTATGGGAGCAGACAGCCTCATCTCTCTCCCAAAGAGTAACTGGTGGGTTTGAACCGTTGACCTTGAGATCAGCAGTACAATGAATAGCCCACGACACCACTGGGGCTGTGGACCCATTGCCTTAGGAAGACAAGAGAGACTGGTGTGCTTGTTGCCTGACTACTGAGAGGTAGAGGTTCTCAGAAGCAAAACGAAGTGTGTGTTTTCTACAGTACCTTGCATCTGCTCTTCAAAATATACCAACTCGGGGGCATTCGAGGGCATCGTCCCCCGACCCCCACCCCACATAACAGAGATCTTGCTGCTAAGCCTGCACCCTCAACTTAATAAAATATGGTGTGGCTCTCTCTTCCACCTGTATGGGACTCTACATTCTCTTGACCAAACTCATATAAAAACAACAACAACAACAACAACAAAAACCTGTCATAGTTAGATTCCACCTCATAGCAATCTTAAAGGACAGGGGAACTATACGGAAGTCGAGCGCCTCATCTGTCTCCCAAGGAGTAGCTGATGTTTTCAAACTGCTGACTATGAAGTTAGCAACCCATTGAGCAGCCACTATGCCAGCAGGACCACATCTGGCTAAAGAGAGCCGCGACCTCTTGAGCACATCTGGCTAAAGAGAGCCGCGACCTCAACAATCCAGATCAGAAGCCAAGGCAGAAGCATTCTAATCATTTAAACAATGTCTTTGATGTTTTTCATGTTTGCTTTCAAAGGAGGAAAACATTTATTAGAAGACGGTTGAGAATTTTTGTCTTTGTGAGTGTGATTACTAGTTCCCTCAGTTCATGACCTGAAAATAACTAAAACCATGACACCACTAGCCCCTCAGACAGTCCCTCATGGCCTGTAGGTTCTTCTAGAGCGCCGGGGGCCTGGGTACTCCTCCAGATGGCAACTCCAGCATGTCCCAGAAGCCCTTGTGTTGGCTGAATGAAAGTCTCCAAGTTCTCCCATCCTAACGCGTGTGGCCGAGGCCTGGGCTTCGGTGGTGGGTTGTTGCCAGGGGCCATTGAATTGGTTCTGACTCACAGTAACCCTGTGTACAGCAGTGGACAGCTCTGCCCTGTCTCACACCATCCTCCCAACTGCTGTCATATGGAAGCCCACTCTTGTAGCCACCATGTTAACCCAGGCTGGCAGAAAGGGCAGCAGTACACATGCCATAAGCCAAAGGAGGAGCCCTGGGGACACAACGGTTAAGCACTGGCTCTTAGCTTAAAGGTTGACGACTCAAACTCACCAAGAGGCCCCTCGGGAGAAAGAGCTGGTGATCGGATGGCTGAAAGATTACAGCCAAGAAAAAGCTGTGAGGCAAATCTGCTTGGTCACACGGGGTTGCTAGGATTTGAAAATTGACAGCACACAGCAGCCACGTAAATCAAAGCAGACAAAAATGCCGTGTGGGACCCTGAGTTAAGGGTCTAGATTATATTCCAAACTGTAAGCAGAAAAGAATTAATTCAACTATGGCAGTCCATGTGAAGTTGTTGAAACCCAAAGAGAGAGTTTTATAAGCTTGTTAAAAAGTCTGCTTAAATTCTGCAGAAGTGCTTTGAGCAGTCAGATTACCCAGTAAGCAAGCAAGCCGAGCCTTATTGGTGTTTATTTACTAATCCAAATAATCTCATGGTTTTTCACCTCATCAAAGATTCAGCTTCAAGGTATGGCTGGCACCTGTCCCTCTTCCAACCCCATAGCATCTTCCTACAAAATCAAAGCCTCTTTTAAAATGTATAACCTTTGACAGGGCCGGAGTCTCCAGTAAGCAAGGTAAGCACGTGCTTACTTACTAATCTGAGTGAACAGTGTCACATGTTTTCACAACATTCATGTGAAATGCTCACCAGATTAGTAAGTATAACACTCATAAGCACAACATGCTTACCTTGCATATTGGGTAATCCACTCCTGGCTCAGAGCTTTTCCTCTTTCTGAGGGGAAAAGTGTTGATAAAAGGATTTTTCCAGAGATGAACATTTTCGTTCAGCTCATGCTACTAAAGTAGTCTTTGACAGCTTTGCCTTGCAATTTGGCAAGAAGTTTCACAATCATGTAACCCAGAAGTGACCAGCGTGTCACTACCAGAGTGGAGGTAGTTTCATGTACTACTGGCGGGGGAGAGGGGCGGTGGGGCAGGTGGGGGGGTGTTGTGTACTGGCCTAGACCTCCGTGTGGAGCAGCTCAGCAATGCTGCTGCTGTGTGGTGCCCACTGACAGCGCCCCTGGAACAACACAATGAACCACCGGTCGTGCCGCACTCTCACAATCGCTGCTCGGTTGGAGCCCGTTGTCGCAGCCACAGAGGCAAGCCTTCTCATTGCGGCCTTCCTCTTTTTCATGGCCCTCTGCTTACCAAGCACGGCGTCCTTTCCCAGGGACTGGTCTCTCCAGAGAAACACGTCCAAAGGACGCCAGCTGAAGCCTCACCATCCCCAGCTCTAAGGAGCGCTCTGGCCGTTCTTCCACGACTCGTGTGTGTTCTTCTCCGCAGTCCATGGGACTTCCAACACTCCTTCCCAGCACCGTGATCCAAACACATTGGCTCTTCTTTGGCCTTCCTTAGTCCATGTTCAACTTCCATGCCGAGGAGGTGACTGAAAATACCATGGCTTGGGTCAAGGGCACCAGAGTCCTCAAAGTAACCTCCCTGCTCTTCAACACATTCAAGAGGTCTTGTGCAGCAGATTTGCCCAATGCCAAGCATTGTTCGATCTCTTGGCTGTGTTTCTATAAGCATTGTTTGTGGATCCAAACAAGATGAGATCCTTGACAATTTCAATCTTTTCT
>NW_022107431.1:39637272-39658576 GCF_000313985.2 Echinops telfairi | reverse complement strand
TGTTGCTGCCACTACTGTTGGATGATCTTCAGCACAATTTCACATGCATGTAATACTAGTGATATTGTTTGATGATTTCTGTATCATGTGTACCACCTTTCTTTCGAAAGGTACACGTTTGGATCTCTTCCAGTCAGTTTCGAATTTCTTGGCTTGGGAGCGAGTGCTTCCAGTGCTTCATCAGTTTGCTGAGACACTTCCGTTGGTATTCCACCAATTCCGGGAGCTTTGTGTTTTTGCTAATATCTTCGGTGCAGCTTGAACTTCGTCCTTCAGCGCCAATTCGTTCTTGATCATATGCTATCTCTTAAAACGGTTTGATGGTGACTAGTTCTTTTTGATAGTGTCTTTGTGCATTCTTTCACATTAGTTGGATGCTTCTTGTGTCGTCCAATATTTTACCCATAACGTCGTTCAACATTGCAACTCTAGACTTGCATTTCTTCTTCATATCTTTCGGCATAAGATGCTGAGTGTGTCCCCACCCAGGGATGCCACCACCACTTACTTGTGTATGTCAGTTTGGTGTACTGTGGTGGCTTGTCTGTTGCTGTCATGCTGGATGCTGGATGTCACTGATATTTCAAATACCAGTAGGGTCACCCAAGGTGAACAGGTTTCAGCACTGCTTCCAGGCTAAAAATAGACTAAGGAGAAGAAATAGACTGTCCACTTCAGAACAATTAGCCACTGGAAACCTTGTGAACTCAGAAGCAGATACTGTAGGGGCAGTGAGCTATTCAGTGTGACTCTTCAAGCCAAACTCCCACCAAATGACCTTTCCCTGCATGGGTCTGGGTATGAAGGTGGGGGAGACACTGATAGGATTCGCCTGTGAGTAATTGCTCATCCTACTGCTTGTAGAATGAGCCCTCTGAGAAGCAGACGCAGAAGGGAGCAGCTCACTCCCAGCGACCCAGTTTTCAGATCTGTGGCTGGTTCTTGGATCTGATTTCACCTACATCCATGTCCCTGGGGATGAGGAGGGTACTCCTGAACTTCAATTGGGATTTACCAGCACCCACAAGACCTGGGTCATTGTCCTTTATGCTGTGCGTTCTGCGTGGCCCTGCTAGTGCACTGCAGAACCCTGGGATGTACGTAAGGGAGAGTACTAAGGGGTGGAGGCTGGTTGAGGCCAGATGTGGTGGAGTGGTAGAGCAATGTGGAAAGGTGGGGCATTTGGCCCCAGTGTTGTGTTAATTTTCATGAAGGTAATTGTTACTACAGAGATCAAGAATTTGTACCTTGTGCTCAGCTATTTTACTTCTAAGAACTACCCTAATGAAGCAATCTGAGAGTCTAACGTAGGAGATTGTACAGGACAGAATGATGTGCTGTTGTTGAGATGGAAAATGTTGAAGTATTCAGTATTGAGGGTATATGGTGAAACCTTGGTTGTCGAACTCAATTAGGTCTAAATTCATGTTTGAACACAGAAAAGTTCAAGAACTGAACCAATTTTTCCCCATAAGAAATCATAGGGAAAAAATGGTTCTGAGGCCCTAAAATTACACTTACAAATTCATTTTTCCAGGACTTTAGCCTTCTTGCATATCACTGCCTTGGATAAGCTGTCACCATTGAGTTTTTTCTGATTTACTCAAATTAAGAGTAACTTTTCAACCTCTTCGATGGTCTGGGTTCTTGGTCTCCTGGTTAATGATTTCACATTTGTGTTAGACCGGATTGACTAGAGAAACAATCCAGGGACAGTGCTTTATATCAAAGAACAATTGTATATTGAGAAAACATCCCAGCCCAGTTCAGATCAAGTCCATAAGTCTGATATTAGCCCATAAGTACAATACTAGTCCATAAATCCTTCTTCAGATCCATGCAGTCACATGCAGTGATGCAGAGTGCAGGAGGATCACAGGCTGGCGGGTGCAAAAGTCTTGTGGATCCAGTGGCAGTGGAAACATCTCTGCGCTGGTGCAGGCCTCTGTGTGGTTCCCTCAGCTCCCCAAGTGTAGCTCTTCCACAGGAGGGTGGAACAGAGAAAGGGGCTCCTCACAGGACTCAGCAAGTCTCCCTGTGGCTTGTCAACAGGAAGACAAAGGCAGAGAGAGAGAGCGTGCCCGGCCTCCAGGGAGGGAGAGAGGATGGTCCCAGAATCCTAATGAGAAGTCCACGCCCACAAGTAGACTTCAGACTGTGGCCTGCTCGACAGGCTAGACTCCACCTCTACATTTATTTTTCAAGTTGACATGAAATTATGTAACCACCACCACATTTTTGGCTACATTTGCTGGGTTAATCACCTTTTTTTTCCACAATGATATCCACTTAGCCATACTGTATTCAGCTGCCGAATCAGACAAGCGGTGGCCTGAGTCACGTTTCGCAATGATGTCTTTCTTGCACTCTATCTTGGTTCTCTCTGTGTCCCCTTGGCTTTGCTGCCGGGGTCACTCACTTCCTTTGGAGCCACGGCGACAGTACTTCAGGCACGTGAAGCGCAGAGAAAAGCCCCACGGCGACCGTTTTAACGCACTAACGCAAGCACTCTTGTCTGCATCAGAGCCATGCTCAAGACTCAGCGTCCCACGTCGTCTGCGGTGAGGGGCGATGTGTGACTCACTCTCCAGCCAGGACAGGTTTTCTCCAGTTGGATTATTGGGCAAAGCTACGCATAGGAGCAGGGTTTTTTCCTTAGTTTTGCAGTCAGAGTAGTGGCGAGTTCAAGCCTGGAGCCGGTCCACTACCGAGGTATCTCTGGGCTCTCACATGCTGGCTCCAGTTCCTTCTGACACCTGCCCCTAACGCACAGAATTGAACCACCCCTTTGGGGGGTTGGGGACCATCAGTCTTTACAGGAGTGGCTGGTGAGTTTGAATTCCCAGCCTCGTGGCTAGCAGCCCAACGAGTAACCCACTCTGCCGTCAGCTTTCTGTAGCGTGATGTCCATTCTGGTAACTTCCTGTGATAGTCTGAGGAAGTCGTTACCGAATGGCAGTCAGAGATCCTTCCTCTGTCAAGTCAAGGGGACAGAAGAATGCACAGCTGAACCCAGCATGCAGTGTCAATAGTCCGTCCTCCAAAAGGACAATTAAATTAATATAAGGGAAAATTCTAGAAAAAAAATATTCGCTGGGATCGTTTCTGAGTTGGGGGGAGTAAGATTAAACCACGATTATGATTTTCCTTTTGGGGAAACTCTTTATTGACCAGGTTTTGAGTATATGCAAAAGCCAACAACACAAAGCCATGTTCCTAACACGCAGGCCCCACCATCATGAACCGACAGCCTGTCCTGCCTCATTCTCACCCCCTCTCCGGTCGTCCAGCTTGAAGCGGAGATGTGGTTGATTTTCATACCCACCTTCTTAATACAGTATTATAGCTTTCGTTTTTTAAAAGAGCAAAAGATGCAACAACACTTCCTTAAAGATGTGGAGGAAAAGGGCACACTTCAAAAAGGCCTCCTTGACGTCGGACAGTGTAAGACATGACAAAACGATAATAATTTCTAAATTAACAAGGGTTCATGAGGGAGGGGGGGCAGGGAGGGAGGAGAAAAATGAGGAGCTGATACCAAGGGCTCAAGTAGAAAGCAAATGTTTTGAGAATGATGATGGCAACAGATGTACAACTGTGCTTGGCACAACGGATGCATGTCTGGATTGTGATAAGAACTGCACAAGCCCCAATAAAATGATTTAAAAAAGAAACGGTCTCCCGATGGGTCCTGCTTATAATGTTCTCCTCATCCCTGTTCCTTCCCCAGGTGAGTCACAAGCTGCCAGCCGGGGAGGCTTTATGAGGAGGCTCAGTGACAAGGCGCTGGCTGCTCTCCAGGTAACTGCTGATCGAGAGCACGAGTCTCACCCGGTCGTTAGAAAACAAGACTTGTCTTTCAGCATCGGGTTTCTAACTTCGTGCTGATCTCGCAGCCCTGGCTAGAGCAGTGCTTCTCCACCTTCCTAACGCCGTGACCCTTTCATACAGTTCCTCTTGTGGTGGTGACCCCAGCCATAACATTATTTTCATTGCTACCTCATCACTGTCATTTTGCTGCTGTTATAAATCGGATGACCCCTGTGAAAAGGTTGTTTAGCCCCCCAAAGGGGCCGTGACCCACAGGCTGAAAACCCCTGGGCTAGAGTGTGGAGGGCATGCCCCGTGGACTTAAGACTATGTTTTGCAGACTGCATTCTGCTCTCTCGGGGACAAATAAGACCTCCCTACCTGCATATTATCTTCTAGGGGATCTGGGAGGCCACTCATAACTGGAAATGGTCCTCCATCTTCCAGAGAGGTTCTCCAAGGGAACAGTACAAATGCCTAAGAAACAAACACACAAGAAACAATAACAAACATGATCATGATGAGTAATTGTGTCAACAGACAATAGGTACCTGTGAACACGATGCCTGCGAGTGTATCCTAAAGCATTGTTGGTTTATTTATTTTGGAGAAATACTCCTTCATGGATAGTTCCCGGTGGGGTAAAGAATAATGTTTGTTTGTTTATTTAGCTCCTCCAGAAGGTGGCTTAACACTGAAGGTCCTTAGGGGTTCAGTATAATAAGTTGATACCAGTGTTTAAATGTACTAGAACAGGGTGACACCAATGGGGCATGTTTATCATAACAAAAGTAAAATTACCAAATAATCTCAGTATTATGCACCTTAAAAATCTTTCTGTGTCACCCTTGTGACTCAGTTCTAGCTAAGATCACATAAACCTCTGTTTCTTCACATTATTGTCCAATGGTCAAAGCATCCCTTAGTGCTTGTGGGTCTATGTGCAGCCTGGGATGTGAGGGGCCTGCCCATTCTACCCCATTCTACACGTCCAGACTCGGTGCTACCTTCAGATGATTCTTAGGAGCCCGGTGGTCTAGTGGTTACAAGTTGGGCTGTGATCTGTATGGTTGGCAGTTCAAAACCACAAGCAGCTCCTCGGGAGAAAGACAGGACTTTCTACTCCTGTAAACAGTTACAGTCTCGGAAACCCACAGGGGCTCACTGTGAGCTGGCATTGACTCAGGGGTAGTGAGTTTTCAGATGATTCCTCGACTGGGAGTTGCTCCACATCCTCCTGGGAGCAGGAGCCAGGGCTCCTACCTCCAGGCAATGCCGAGGCAGAAGAAGCAAAACTACTGGTCAGAATCCAACCCTCCCTTCTGGATTTCAATTGGCTCAGGAGTCTGCCTTGTAGCAGAGTCGCTGAAAGTGTGGCCTGACTTATTGAGGTTGATGTTAGTGTCACTTGGGCTAAGCTTTCTAACATCAAAACATCAAGTCAAAAGACCTGGGCTTGTGAGGTGGTCCTAAAGATAGGTCCACAAAGTCTTCTATTGTCTTCCCATCCAGAGATGGCCTTCTCCCCCTCCATTGGGATGTGTGTGGGACTTGGTGCTTTGCTTTGAATGATCAGTGTTGGCACCAGTGATGGGCTCTCCCTTCTAAATTAGGTCCTAGCACTTGTGGCTCCGGCCTCGGGTTCTCCTTCATTCCCTTGATTGCTCACGCTGGGAGAAGCTGCCTGTCGTGTTGCGAGGCAGTCCTGCGGTGAGCTGCCCACCTGATGAACTTGGAAGGGGATCTTCGGTAAGATAGTTTGGAGTGGGTAATATTGTTAGGCGCAACAAGAGCCCTCGGCATCTCTTGCAACAATCCAGGTCATCATCGGGGCTAATCGAGCTAGCTGCTCACCTGATCACAGCACCCGCAAGACCAAATGTTGGTTCTGCTATCAACTGCGAGTAAGAGCAGCTGTTGCCCTGCTAGCCTGGGGAGCAGTTTGGAGACAGACCCTGATGGGGACTCATGGCTGCCTGTGAGTGGGGGGAGCCAGTGAAGAGCAGAGATGGCCCCCACCCTACACACACACACACACACACACACACACATTTAAACCAAACAGAAGCCAAGGGACAAAAATCCCTCAACAAATCCTCTTGATACCTCGGACCTTTTGAAAACTCATCGCCATCTGGTGGGTTCTGACTCACAGTGAGCCCATAGGACAGGCTAGATCTGCCCCGGGGGCTTCTAAGACTGTAACTCTTCAAGGGAACAACCAGCTTCCTCTTTCTAGATTCCCGCGAGCACACCTGGAGGCTCTGTGGATCCAGTGGCGGGGGCAGGCCAAGCTGTGGTGCAAAGAGGCTCCTCACGAGAGAGTTGCTCATTGGCGGCAACCCGTGGTACATGCCGTCGGTGACAGACTGGTAGGCAGGGGTGTTTCCAGCTGCCAAAAATGTCCTGAAAAAACATTGAGGGAAAGTTCATTAAAAGCAATGACTTACATTTCTAAGTTTAACACTCTCTTCAAAGAGCAGTGGCATGGCGACATTTCCAGATGATAACTGAGGTTTCTTCCTCAGCCACCTCATCCCTGACCCCTCTTCCTCTCTCTGTTAACTGGCCTTCGCTCCCACCAGTCGTAGCCTCCAGGGGGAGGTGGGTGAAGGAGACTGAGTCGCTGAGTGGTTATGACTCATCCCACTTGGGTCAGAGCCTAATGGCTGATTTTTTGGAAGTAGGTTGCCATTGGCATGTCCACCTTGTTTGTCAGCAGTCAAGAGCATCAGCCAGCCCCGAGCAAGAAGAGGCTTTCTACCCCCCTAAAGAGGTACTGTCTTGGAAACCTGCAGGGGCAGTTCTACTCTGACCCCTAGAGTGGCTTTGAGTTGGAATCTATTCAAGGGCAGTGAGTTTGGCTTTTGTTTCGTTGCAAACTAGCAAGGTCCTACAGAACTTCTGCAGCAATGGACATGCTCTATCATCTACAGTCTTCGATATGGTGGCCACAAGCCTCGGTGGTGGTTGAAGCTTTGAAATATGGAATTTCTCACTTTCGTTCACACCAGCACAGGCAGTTGTGGCTCTAGCGCAAAGATCACAGTTGTTGATTCTTTTTAAGACATTAAAAATCTTCCTGTGCTGAGAGAATAGTTTCTGATATGTGAAACCAAATTGCAGATGAAACAAAAGGCATGGGTTTGAGAAAGAAAGGTAATTTTTGAAAAAATTTTTTAAATAAAACCTCTCAGGGACCCAAAACCTTGAAGGCGAGCACGTGGCATTTACACAGCGAGTCACGGCTGGAGAAGGAAGTCTGCTCAGCAAACGTGGGTGCTGTTCTTTTCCAAAAGAAATGAGAGTTTACCAAGCCAGGAAAAGCTTTCCAGATCCTCTGGATGCCTTAGGAAAGGTGAAGCTGGCACAGATAAATTGGGGTGTGTGTGTGTGTGTGTGTGTGTGTGTGTGAGGGTAGGGGTGGCAAGCCCAGAACAGAAGGGACCTTTTGCCTGGATCCTCCATGGCTGGAGTCCACGTCCTGTGCAGAGCCACGGACGCCAAAGGAGAAGGGGGTTGGCAGAGGCTTAAAGGAACCGTCGGCAATGGCAGACAGGGATGTGAACCCCCACTTCAGAGAAGGGGGTCTCCTGGAGATGAGCACAGCCCTGAGTGTGGATGAGACCTGGGGGGGTCACCAGCCTATATTTCCCCAAAGTGGGAGCCCAGGAGGGGTGACAAGCCCCAGGCCAACCCCAAGAGGCTGGGATTGGAGGAGTTCCCCGAAGCAGAGGTGTCCCCTCCCATCTGTTCTTCCCACCCCCAGGAACTTTGATCATTTCCAAGATGATCTGAGAAAAGGCAGGGAAGGGGAAGCATCTTGAATGAATGGATATCTCGACACTTTGGGATGGGGGTGCTTTTATTATCAGCACTTCGGAAATACTGAACACGGTGCACGAACCCCAGCGGATAACACTCTCAGACCTTCAGTGGACAAACCCTGGGCTATGCTTCTGTCAGGGTGGGTCTGACCACCACCCTCCAGGGAAATGCATGAAAGGCCAGCTTCTTCCAGCCAGGGACACACCTGCCAGCCCCAGCCCCGAATAAAGCCAGGTCTCCCCAGCAGGCCGTCAAAATACCTGCACAGGCATAGCAAACGCTCCACACTGTTCTCCCATGCTCCAGCCACTGTACTCCCTGCTATTGTATGTGCAAGAGAGATCCCTACAAGCTGGCTAAAGGGCAGGGGACAGGAGATTCACAGGGCACATGCTAGGGTCTTTCCTAA
Organism: Echinops telfairi; assembly: GCF_000313985.2. Classification (NCBI taxonomy): domain Eukaryota; kingdom Metazoa; phylum Chordata; class Mammalia; order Afrosoricida; family Tenrecidae; genus Echinops; species Echinops telfairi. The sequence goes on along the minus strand of NW_022107431.1, from coordinate 39,650,529 downwards.
AGGTATGGATAGCCAAAACAAAGCCAATACTTGCCAAGTGGTCCTGAAGAGAACAGGCAAAAGTTGAGACACTATGCTTCTCAGCCACTTGAGGCTCCAGTCATGGTCATAAGCCAGGACCAACTTACCATGAGGAAGTCTGTACCTCTCAGAAACCTTGGGATAACACACCTCAGCAGCTATGTGTTTAAACAACTGTAAACTCACTGCCGTGGTGTCAGATAGAACTGTGTTTGAACCTCACCTTTTTCTCCTGGAGCAACTGGTGGTTTTGAACTGCTGACCTTGTAATTCGCAGCCCAGTGCAAACCCACTATGCCACCAGGGTTCCTGTCTGTTTAGGTAGTCTTAAACTAGATACTTAAACCTGCTCTGGTGGTGCAGTGGGTTACACATTGAGCTGCTAATCACAAAGTCAGCAGTTCAAATGCACCAGCTGCTCCATGGGAGAAAGCGGAGGCTTTCTGCTCCCATACAGATTGATAGCCTTAGCAACCCACAGGGGCAGTTCTACGCTGTCCTATAGTGTCATTAAGGGTTTGGGAATCTACTTCATGGTGGTGAGCTTTGAGTTAAATTAGCTGGGTGGTCGGTGCTGTGCAAGGGCCAACTGTACTCGATCAGGATTACTGCAGATACCTTTGCAATATTTCTACAAGCTTCTCCTTTTCACCTGAATCAGCCTGCACCTCAGCAATACACTCAGATGGGGGGCACCTTTCAAGCCACGTAACTGATTCTGTGTTCTAGGGTTCCTTTGGAGCCCTGGTGGTGGAGCGGGTAAGGCATTTGGCTGCTGGCTGCAAGGTCAGCATTTTAAATCCACCACTCCGTCCAAAGCAGAAACACGAGGCTGCAGCTCCAGTAACTATGGTTAGCGTCAGAAGCCCTCAGGGGTGGCTCTACTCTCTTCGAGAAGGTCGCCTGGAGTCCGAACCCACTCATTGGCAGTGGGGTTGGGGTAGAGCCCCTTCGAGGAAGTTTTGTTTGCAAGGTTGGGTGGGTGGGTAGTAACCTCCCTCTAGCCCCCAATTGCAAAGGATTGAATCAATCAAGAGTTGACATGCCTTTTCTTAAAGGGGGAGAGATCATTGCTACCTCCAGCTTTGTGGGCCCCACAGTGTGTTGCAGCCATTCAGCTCTGAGTGTGCAGGATGAAAACACCAGAGACCACGAGCAACTGAATGGCCGTGGCTGCGTTCCAATAATATTTTCCTTATGGGTGCTGACACTTTAATTTCAGATGTCATAAACGACTGTCTTACTGATACGCTCCTCCTTAAATGCACAACCCACGGCATCGTACACAGGTCACACATACAGAAACGGGGGCCGATGGCAGTGGTTTGCTGCTGCTGCTGGGAAATAGACAAGATTGACGAGCAGCATTGTCAGACCCAAGCATTCCTCTTTAAGGCAAATGGGTAATTCACCCACCAATAAACTCAGTCCTCGGCCGTTTCTCTCGCATGGGCTGGTAAACACCTCCTGCAGGTCGGGGGACAACCTTATAGAGGCTGATGGGCCTGGGGAACGTGCCCAGCCGGTCAGAGGACAGCACCTGCCTTGGCCCGCACTCCAGGCTGAGTGAACTGCGTAGTGTCTAGAAACACGCAGCAATCCAACAACTTGAGCTAATCGGTCACCAAGAGGCGACCTGCTCTGCTAGTTCTGTCAGGTCAGTGCAGGCTCATGGCCACCCCCGTGTCCAGAGCAGAACTGCGCCCTGGGATTTTCAGCGATGGGGCCTTTTCAGAAGCGGATTGCCAGGTCACTTGAGGCACCTCTGGGTGGGTTTGAAGCACCAACCTTTCAATGAGTAGTTGAGCGCGGAATCATCTGTGGCATCCAATGTAGGCCACACCGTATATTTGGAGCAAGCCAAGGGAGAGGGAGAGGGAGAGGGAGGGGGAGGGGGAGAAGTGGGGGAAGGAAAGGGAGAGGGAGGGGGAGGGGGGAAGAGTAGGACCGCCCTCTAGGTTTCCTTGTAATCTTGGGAGAAAGGTGGGGCTTTCTACTCCTGTAAAAAGTTACACAGGGGCAGCTCTCCCCTGGTCCTATAGGGTCACCGTGAGTCAGCATCAACTCAGTGCCAGTGAGCTTGGGGCTTGAGGCTGCGATTCGGGAGCCTTGGTGGTGAAGTGTGATAGGAATTGGATGTCGTGTGATAGGAATGGCTAACTGCAAGGCCATCGGTTGGAACCCACCTGCTGGACCTCAGGAGAAAGATGAGGCTTTCCACACCCATAAAGATTGACTGCCTCAGCCACCAAGCCCACATGGAAGAAGCACACCAGCCTGTGTGATCACAGGGGGTTGAAGGGATTGTGTATCAGGCATCAAAGAACAAAAAATGAAATCATTGTGAATGAGGGGGAGGGCAGATTGGGGACCCAAGACCCATCTATAGGCAACTAGACATCCCTTTATAGAAGGGTCTTGGGGAGGAGATGAGCCAGTCAAGGTGCAGTGAAACATACAACTTTCCTCTAATTCCTAAATGCTTCCTCCCACCCCCTCCCGCACCGCTATCATGATCTCAATTCTACCTTACAAAGCTGGCTAGACCAGAGGATGTACACTGGTACAGATAGGAACTGGAAACACAGGGAATACAGGGCGGATGAGCCCTTCAGGACCATTTCCAAGAGTGGTGATACTGGGAGGGTGGAGGGAAGGTGGGATGGAAAGGGGGAACTGATTACAAGGATCTACACATAACCTCCTTCCTGGGGGATAGATAACAAAAAAGTGGGTGAAGGGAGACATTGGACAGTGTAAAATATGACAAAATAATAATTTATAAATTATTAAGGGTGGGGAGGGAGGGGGAAAAATGAGGAGCTGATACCAAGGACTTAAGTGGAGAGCAAATATTTTGAGAATGTTGAGGGCAACGAATGTATAAGTGTGCTTGACACAATTGATGTCTGTATGGATTGTGATAAGAGTTGTACGAGCCCCCAATAAAATGATTAGAAAAAAAAGATGGATTGCCTCAGAACTTATAAAGGGAGCTGGCTCTCTGTCCTGTAGGGTTATTACTATGAGTCAGAATCAACGTGCAGGCAGTGCGTGAGTGAGGCTGTAATCTTCAGGACTAGATGGTGGATCTCCTGTGGAACCACTGGTGTTTTGAACTGCTGACCTTTGGACTAGCAGCTGAGCTCCCAACCATTATGCCACCAGGGCCCCTTGAGGGGCCCCCACAGGGCCTTTGTCCTGAGTCAGATTCTCCTCTAACCTGTGAAGTCTGCTGCTCTCCCACCAGGGACCGCTTTGGTTCCTTCTTTCGCAGCCTGGGGAGGTCTGCATTCCCCAGAAGCAGGGTTTCCCGGGGAGGACAGTTCCACTTGCTCAGGTTTGGCAGTTCTGGGAAGGGTGGAGAACTTCCTGTCTCCTTTGCTTATCTAAGGACTTTGCCTGGTTTGCAAGTTAGGCTTAAGTCAAATGATCAAGAAGGATGGCACGCCTCACTCAGCTTCTCTTTACTCCTAGCCGGCCATCTCTTCAAGATCTCTCTCACCCTCACCGCGGCCCGATCTGCAGCCAGACACCTGGGTTCCGATCTGGTCTAGCACGTGCTAGCTGTGTGTTTCCAAATAGAGAGCCAAACTGCTGCGGGTTCAACACTGTGGGGGTCCAAATGGGCAGAGGAGAAGTCCTGAGGGAGGGACACGTGGCTCCCTTGGGTCTATGACCCTCAAACTCACACTCACCGCCATCGAGTTGATGCCAACTCAACACAACCTAAGACACGGTCCCCTATGTCCCCACAGAGTGGCAGCCACAGCCGGGCCCACAGAGGCCCCCTGCGAGAAGAGTGGCACGCCGCACCCTGGGTACCTGAACTCCAAAAGGGTCTCTCCCCATTTCTTCTATCCAAGGGAATTCCCTACATAATCTGAGCTTGGACTCTCCGAGCCCAGAATCATGAATCCTAGCCTTGACTGAGCTAACTCAGAAGGCAGTGTGTCAATACAAAGGAAGCCGGCGAGTCTGGTTTTTTGTCCTGCTGAATGTATGAGGGAGCTGGCTGTAGAAGTTTGTGGAATAGTTCTATTAACTTTCCATTCCATTTCCCCCACCAACTTTAAAAAAAAATCATTTTATTGGGGGCTCGTACAAGCCTTATCACAATCCATCCATCCATCCATTGTGTCAAGCATTTGTACATTTGTTGCCATCATCATTCTCAAAACATTTACTTTCTACTTGAGCCCTTAATATCAGCTCCTCATTTTCCCCCTCCCTCCCCACTGCCCCTCCCTTATGAACCCTTCATAATTCATAAAGTGTTATTTTGCCATATCTTACACTGACCGACGTCTCCCTTCGCCCACTTTTCTGTTGTCCATCCCCCAGAGAGGAAGTTATATATAGATCCTTGTAATCGGTCCCCCCTTCCTGCCAACTTTTTGAACCTTCTAAATGGGGTGTTCAGTGTACAGACGAGGCAGAGCAGACACAAAGCGGGGCTGCTGTGGAGCTGGTGCTGCCTCACGGGGGCCTTGTGTGCTCTAAGTTTGCAGCGGCCGAGTGTTCAGAAGTAGATTGTCACGTCTTTCTTCAGAGGGGCACCTGGGGGAACTGAACCTCCCACCTTTTGCTTAGCGGCCAAGCACACGAGCCATCTGCACCACCCAGGAATCACTCCCTCCATCCTCCTCTCCCTCTTCCTCCCTCAGTGGCTTCAAGTCAATTCCAACTCATAGTAAGTCTATAGGATAAGGTAGAACTGCCCCCGTGCGTCTCTGAGGCTATAAATCTTAACAGGAGCAGAACGCCTCATCTTCCTCCCTCAGAGTAGATGGTGGGTTTGAACCGGCAACCTTGGGGTGAACTGCCCAATGTGTAAGCCAGGTGCTCCCTAGTGCTGTACAAACCCCAAGCTGTCACTCTCTCTCTCTGGACATGTCTGCCGACAGTGGGAAGCTGTTACAGCCCACAGGGAAGAGGACCCTGGGCGTGGGCTGAATATTCACTCTGGGAATTTATCAGAGGAAGTTGCTCAATTTTGACAAGAGTAAGCAGAAGCCCTCAGGCTTGCCTGCCCACTTCCCTCCCCACTCACGTGCACAGCTGACTTATTGTGGAAACATTTGTGAATTTTAATCCAAATGAAGTTTCTCACCCAAGACATAATTCATCATGCAAAAATAACCGTTTTTTGGTATACGGAGCACTGAATCCATTGTACAGGCCAGAAGTAAAATGATTTATTTATAAACTTAGCTCAGCCATCAATTCCTTTGGCCTTCCTTGGCAGTGCAGTGGAAAGGTAAAGAAAGGGTGAGAAACGCAAACAAAACTCTTCGAACAAGCCTCGGAGGGACCAAAACTTATATTCCTCCCAAGGAGACAGACAGCCTGAACATTGAAAGTACCAATTGCTCGCAAACCACCTGTTTTGAACACACATTTCATAAAATCAAGATCAGTATTATCTAACAAGACACCCTTCCCCCCGACACCCTTTGCAGCAGGCTGTGCCTGGGCACCGCTGTGCCCCCGCCTATTTTAAGCATGTCGGCTCATCTTGCGAAGGTTGCCCTCCCTGGATGGTCATCTGAGAACACCTGCCCGCAGAACTGAACAGACAGGCTTAGCGCTCCCGGCCGTACCGGGCCAGATGCCTCACTGCCGCGTCGAACTGCAGAAACATAACCTCCCTCCGGAGAAGGAGGGCCTGGGCCACCTGGTTGGGGTCTTGGGGGCTCTGAAGGCTGTCAATCATTTTCTGTAGCTCTTGCAATTCAGACCCTAAAAAAAAAAGACAGTACTTAATCAGTCAATGTGAAGTACAGGCTGCTGTAGCTACCTGGTGAGCCACGATTTCACCCTCCAGACTCTAGAGCCAACAGCGTGCCTAAATGGACATCGCGGCCATCGTTTGATGAACTCCTTGGTGGCATCGCAGGCTAAGCGTTGGGTTGGTAACGGCAAGGTCAGCAGTTTGAAACACTTTCTTGGGAGAAAGATCAAGCTTTCTAGTGCCGTAAAGAGTTACTGTTTCGGAAAGCCACAGAGCTATTTCTACTCTGTCCTGTCGGGTTGCTGTGAGTTGGAATAGCCGCGATGGCAGTAAGTTTGATTGTTCTGAGTTTGGTCTTTGCTTGCGGGTGTGCTCATTATACATTTTGCAAAGCAAGCTCAGCCTTATGCCCTGGATCCCAAGGTCTGATATATCTTTCCTTCCTTCCTCTTCCTCTCTGGAAGATAAAAACTTGCTTTGCTTTCATCCCAGCAAGAAAATGCTGTTGAAAGACAGTTTTTTAGATGTATGAGACCACAATTTCTAGTAGAATGAAACAACATGCACGAGAAGTAAAAGTCCCAGTACCTCCACTGGGGGCTTGACAATGAAGATGCTGATAACTGAATGCGTCCCGTCTTCTCGCTCTCAGACGCTCAGCAGGGTCTGTCCTGGTTAGTATGTTGGTGGGAGACTGCCGGGGAATATCGGATGTTGTTGGTTTTTGTTTTTTTTAAAGGAGCCTTCCTGGTGTAGTGGGTAATGCAGGCACTGTGAACCACAAGGACAGTGGTTCCAACCCACCAGTCACTCTGGGGGAGGAAGATGAGGCTGTGTGTGTCTATAAAGATGTAAAGTCTTGGAAGCCTACCCTGGAAGTCAATATGTATTGGAATGGACTTGGCGGCAGTGAGTTTGATTTATAAACCAGTCCCCATGTCTGATCACACTATCCAAACCTGCCTTTCTTGTCATGGGTTCACGGGTGAGCCTGAAGATCACCCAAAGCCAGCAAATGTGCATACACGTGCATACACATCTAGGGGCACGTGCGGGAAAGTCCGATCTGGCTTATAGCTAAGAATGCAAGAGTAGGTTAGATATAAATAGGTTTACTCACATTTTTACTGGAAATTTAACTTAGGGGGGTTTGGAAGCACTCAGTGCGGATCTGGAGGGCACCTTGTTGGCACAGGGTGCACTGGGTGAGTGAGCCTACAAGCGCTTAGAGGGCTAACAGAATGCACCCTATCAACTCACAGCGAGGGCAGTGACATCCCTGTGGAGGGAAGGGAGGGATTATGGAAATTGATCAACATGCCTTGATACACAGCCCACCCATTTCCCCAATTCATTCACTATCACTGAGTCGATGCCAACTCAGAGCGACCCCATAGGACAGGGTAGAACTGCCCTTGTGAGTTTCCAAGACTGCAACTGTTTATGGGAGTAGAAAGCCCAGTCTTTCTCTCTTGGAGCATGTGGTGGTTTTGAACTGCCGACCTTATGGATCACGACCCCATGGGTAACTACTATTGCCAGCAGGGCTCCTCGAGCATTTCCAAAGCTTCTCTACTTCAACAGCTGATCCCCTAACCTTTCTCCTTGCCTGGCTGGGTTCTTCAGCAAGCTGAGGCGCAATGGAGTGGAGACGCTGTCTGTGGGGACTTGATTAGGGGAGACCCAGGTAGAGAATGGTTGTAAATGCTGGTATTCCCTTGGCTTTAGGATAAGATAAGCAGTCCAGAGGAGCTCTGGTATTGCAGTGGGTTAAACGTACGGCTGCTTACCGAAAGGTTTGAACTCACCAGCCACCCCACAGCAGGAAGATGAGGCAGTATGTTTCTGTAAAGATTTATAGCCTGAAAAACCCTGCAGAACTACTATGGCATAGTTCTACTCTGTACTATAGGGTCTCAGGAATTGAAATATATAATTTTGCTGTTGCTATTTTCTTTTTCTTTTTTTTAAACATTTTATTAGGGGCTCATACAACTGTTATCCCAATCCATACACACATCAATTGTGTAAAGCGCATTTGTACATCGTTTCTCAAAACATTTTCTCTCCATTTAAACCCCTGACATTAGGTCCTCACCTTTCCCCTCCCTCCCCGCTCCCCCCATGCTGTTGCTATTTTCAATGTTTTAATTAATAAAACATTTTATTGGGGACTCTTACATATACTATAACAATCCATTCATCCATTATATCAAACAGACATGTACAAATGTTGGCATCAACAATTTCAAAACATTATCTTTCTTCTTGAGCCCTTTGATACCAGCTCCTCTTTATTCCCTCCCTCCCCCACCCTAACACCTCTGGCAACGCTTTATATATTATGCATTGTTATTATTATTTATACATATCTTACACTGCCCATTCTATCCCTTCACCTACTATCCTGGTATTCATGCCCGTCAAGGGAGGTTATTTCTATCATCATTGCTACCTGTTACCCCTTCCCTCCGTTTTCTTCCCCTTCCCTTTCTCTACCCTTCTGTAATCTTTACTCCCATTACTGTTTCCAAGGGGGTTTGTCTATACTGAATTCTGTATATTGAAAACTCTCATCTGTACTGGTGTATTTACACTGGTCTAGCAAGATTTGCAAGGTAGGACTGAGATCATAATAGTAGAGGGAGGAAGGATTAAAGAACTAGAGGAGTGTGAGTGTTTCTTGTGTGTGTAGGATGTATCTTCTTTTCTGTGCAGCCCCTCTGTGGGGGATTATCTGATTATCCACAGATGGGCTCTAGGTCTCTACTTTGACCCCGCTCCTTCACCTCAATGAGATTGTTTATTTTTGAATTTCTGATACCTGCTCCGTTCGACACTTCATGATCACACAGGCTGATGTGCTTCTTCCACCATGTGGGCTTTGTTGGTTCCCTGCTAGATGGCCACTTGTATGGCTTCAAGGTTTTAAGACCCCAGATGTTATATCTTTTAATAGCCAGACACCATCTGCTTTCTTCACCACTTTTGCTTATGCATCAGTTTGTCTTCAGCTATCGATCGTGTCGGGGAAGTGGGCATCGCCCAGTGCCACATTATTAGAACAAAGTGTTCTTGTGTTGAGGGAATACTTAAGTAGAGGCCCAGCATCTGTCCACTGCCTCAATATATTGTGAATATAAATATATGTACATAGGCCAATACCCCTAATTTTATACACTAATATATTTACATATATACATGTCTATAGTTATACCTCTATAAATACTTTTGCTTCCTGATTCTTTACTTTATTTCCTTTTACCTTCCTCCTGCTCCACTATCACCCTCACCCTTAGGTTGGCTCTCTGTAATTCCTCTCGGCTAGATTACAGCTGGTCCAACACGACCAGGAACACTACGTCCACTTCACCGTTGATTTTAGATCCCTAGTTGTTCCCCTACCCATGATGTTATTTACTCTCCACTCCCTTTCCCCCCACCTCCTCCTGCCCCAACACCTCCCACCCCCACCCCGAACCATTGGTCCTGTTACTTTCTCCTCAGGCTTGCTTCTCAAGCCTAGCTTATGTAGATAGACAGGAATTGTAAGATATTTGAGGCAGCGATCTGGGTCTCATATTCATTTGACTTTTTCTAAAACACCAGAAAAACTCTAGTACCCCACCCCCAAGCCTCAGTATGAGGCTTTCTACTCCCATAAAGAGTTATGGTCTCTGTTCCTGGCTTCTGATAGACTCTTGTATACACAGGGGAATGGCAACTAAAACCGACCAATCCCTTCCATCAGTGTTTCACACACCTTGTTTGCATAGTTCCCCCTAATCATTTGGTGGGAGTTACAGAGCCCTGGACAGAAGAGCTACGTTAAGAAGTTCCACTTCACCCCAGGGATGGTGTCTTTGAGGATGTTACCAGTCAACCTGAGGGGGGTGAGTCCTCGTGTAAGATGACTGGTGTCCTTTCACAAAAAGGAGAAGAGATGCAGATTCAGAGGGCAGATGGCCACATGAGGCACAGAAAAGAGAGTGGACAGGTGCATCTAGAAACCAGCGAGTGCCAGGATGGCCAGGAGCCACCTGGAGCGAGGTACAGACCAGGAAGAATGCTTCCCCACAGCCTTCAGAGAGAGTTGTTGTTAGGTGCCCCAGAGTCAGCTCCAAGCCACACAACCCCGTGCACAGCAGAGCGAGACACTGCCCGGTCCTGCGCCGCCCTCGCAATTGGTTTTACGCTTGAGCCCATTGTTGCAGCCACTGTGTCAATCCATCATGTCGAGGCCTGTCCTCATCTTCACTGGCGATGTCCTTCTCCAGGGACTGGTCCCTCTTGACCACATGCCCAAAGTCCATGAGGTAAAGTCTCTCCATCTTTGCCTCTAAGGAGCACTCTGGTTGCATTTTTTCCAAGAGGGGCCTGTGCATACTTCTGGCAGTGCATGGCACGTTCCGTGTCTCCTCTCCCACCACGATGCAAGCATATCCATTCTTCTCCAGTCTTCCTTGTTCCGTGTGCCGCTTTCACACACATAAGAAGTAATTGACAATGCCAAGGCGTGGGTCAGGCACACCTCAGTCTTCAAGGTAACATCCTTGCGTTTCAATACGCTAAAGAGATCTTGTGCAGCCGGTTTACCCAATGTAATGTGTCTCTTGGTCTCTTGACTTGCTACTTCCATAAGCATTGATTGTGGGCCGATCCATGCTCAGGACTCATGACCCTTGATTTTGGGCATCAATCCTCCAGAACTATGAGACCCCAAACCTCTGTTGTTTTACTCTGCCCAGACTGTGGTACCATCTGAAGTTGCCGGGGGCTGTGTGCCGGGAGTTGATTCTGATCTACAGTGATCACGTGTGCCGGAGTAGAACTGACCCCCACAACCTCGTAAGCTGTGGTCTCTATGGGCGCTGATCACTGGTCTTTCCCCTGGAGCCTTGGTGGGTCTGAACTGCCGACCTTTTGGTGAGCAGCTGAGCTCATCACCCTTGTGCCACCAGGGCTCCTCTCTAGGAAATGAACGCAGTGGCATTATCACAGAAAGACAGATGTGTGGGCTAGGGGGCTGTTCTCCCTCTGTCATTTATTTAATCTGTCCCCTAGCGTGCCCACTCGCATGTACACACACACTCTCTGGCCCTCCTTCCTCTATGGCAGTGGTTTCCAACCTGTGGGTCACGACCCCTTTTGGGGTCCAATGACCCTTTCACAGGGGTCACATGTATTTCTGATGGTCTTAGGAACGGAGACACCGCTCCTCTATTCATCTCCAGGCAGGTCTCCGCACATGCAGATGTGCTGATCTGGTGAGAAAGACGTTATCTCAGCCATCTCACTGACGTTGGCTTTTTACGCACACTGCTGCAAAATGTAGCAATGTGGTGTACTGTTGTTCTATTAAGACTGTTACCCAGGCTACACCGTGCTTCAAGACAAAATTTCATCTATTGCAACTAGAAAGAAACATTTCACAATATATAATTACATATTGTTTTTGTGATTAATCACTATGCTTTCATTATGTTCAATTTGTAACAATGAAAATACATCCTGCATATCAGATATTTACATGACGATTCATAACAGTAGCAAAACGACAGTTATGGAGTAGCCATGAAAATAATCGTATGGTTGGGGGTCCCCACCCCATGAGGAAGTGGATGACAGGGTTGCGGCGTGAGGAAGGTGGGGACCGCTGCTCTAGGGGCTCATGCTGCTTAGTGACAGGTGGCAGGTCTGGAAAGCAGAGGCAACCTGTCTGTGAGAGTGGGACAGATGGTGCAGCTGCTGGTGACAGTGGGGGCGGAGCCTGTGCCAAGAGTCTTTTCTTGGATCTCTCCCTGGAAGGGCCCTGCTTGGGGAATCAGAGAGCTAGGAGTCACAGTGGCCCTGCCTCCCTCGGAGACCAGTACACTCCGTGCCTGACTCGCCCAGAGAGTTCCTGAATGCAGCGTGTGGTATTTGGGCTGCGTCGGCTTCCTGGTCCTTTACAAAGAGAGCACTGGGAAACTCCCTGTTCTGACGACACCTTCTGCGTCAAATCGATGTACAATGGGAGTTGTGACTTTCAGAATAGGAGAGACTTTGGCCACAGAGCTACATCCTCCTAAGTGGGAGACCTCAAGCCCAAACTGTGTCCTGTCAAGAATTACTTGAAAGATATACATTCACATGGGCCATTTCTTTGTAATTCCAAATAGCTCCAAGATTGAGCAGCCAGACTCTTTATAAAAGGATTCGTTTAGAGAGAGGGGCTTGTTTTGTTTCTTAAGGTTCCGTTTGCTCTTTATTTGCAGCCCAGCGGAATGTGCACAACTTTGTACACTGTCCTTGGGGCACAACTGTTTCCCCCTCAATGAGACAAGGCACTGAGGAACCGAGCGTCCGATGCTCGTGGAATCTAGCTTTCTGGATTCTGTGGAGGTTGAAATGATCCCCCCAAACCATTGCCCTGAAGTGCTCTTTGAAGCTTAGACCTCAAGAAAATGGGTTTCCCAGTAAAGAATCTTTACCTTGGGCATCAGGCTCTTTTAAAGGAGTATCTGACAATAGACATTCTGAGGATCCAATTAAAATTTGTGCTTCAGGGACAACCCGGAGTCACTGGAATTGTTCTTTGAGAAAATGCTGCATGTCCACAAGCCATCATGTATGTTTTGGCCGTTTCCATGGCAATGGACACTGCCTGGCAATGAACTGCAGTGTAAACAGCTGTGGAAGAATTTATTCTTTGGAATATTTTTTACTCTTTAGCGAGAGATTTTGCCCTAATTTGCAATTTACACATTGAAATAGAAAAACAATCCATTTCAATTATTGGCTTAATACTGCTTTTTGTTCTAACAGGACCCCTCTCTAATTGTACTCCTGGGCAAGTTGGGACCCACTTATCTCACCAGTTTCCTGCTGAGTAAGAGTTCGGTGGCTGATGAGTCGATTCCAACTGATGGTGACCCCAGGTGTGTCAGAGGAGAGCTGGGCCCCACAGAGTTTTCAGTGACTGGGGTTTTGGGAAGGAGATCGCCAGGACTTTCTGCTGAGGTGCCTCTGGTTGGAGTCAAACTGCCAACTTTGCTGGTTAGCAGCTAAGGGTGTTAACTGTCTGTGCCCCACACCCACCCCACCTCCCCAGGGACTCCTGGGTGCAGATCTTGTCGTTGCTGGGTGCCATGAAGTTGGTTCCAACCGGTAGCAACTTTTTGAACCATCAACTGCCAACCTTCATGAGCAGTCAAGTGCAAAACCACCTGACACACTGTGCTCACGAAGGTTGTGCGACCACCTGGCGGGACCAGGATTCTCAGTGGCTTGGCTATGAAGATGCAGTCTCTCCCCATGATGAGAGCTAAGATAATGCAATCCATTCCACAATGACATCTATGGGCAACCAATCAATTGAAAGACAGTGTCCTCGGGGATATGGGAAAGCTGTTGGCTTTTTGTTCAATCTGGAATCCTCACTAGCCTTCCATTTGACCTGCCGGCCATGGATTCATCCACCTCTACAGCCACTACCCCGAGGTCTGCTGACCTTGGATTCA
>NW_022107431.1:39634989-39636018 GCF_000313985.2 Echinops telfairi | reverse complement strand
TGGTCATCATCGCACTTCTATTCACCAGCCCCTTTGAGAGTTTCACGTGCTCGTCTGTCCATTCTTAGGAGGGTCACCAGTATCGCCTCAAAGTTAGGTCCAGACAATAGCCCCTCAAGAAGGCACCTGAGTGAATTGTGTGTGTGGTCCCAGCCTCCCATTGGCTCCAGGGTTTTAGGGAGAAGCTTTCTCCAGGGGGCTGAGAGGACACTGAGAATTAACAAGGAATGCCAGAAGCACAAATGGAGGCGGATTAGTGCCTGGAGAGAAAGAGGCTTCTCACGTCCAGGAGACCCACAAGAGAGGCAATAGGGAAGCAGGCAAACGTCCTCAGCAGGAGGAGAAGACTGCAGTTCGTAGACCAGGGACACACCACCCAACGGGAGTTGTCTGGAATGGAGAGGTTTAGCTGGGAGACAGGAGAACGAGAGCAGCCCATTTTTATTCAGACGCCTGATGCAAACAGCGCAAACCTTTTCTGGCAGTGTTTTGAACATGACCAGCACTTCCGAAGGATGCGGTATGAACCATAAATTGGCCTTTGTTTTAAGACCACTTTAAGACCTTGTTTCTTACCCTTTTCTCATTCTTTAAAATCCCTGGGTACCATGTTCTAATATTTTGTGATTCACTGAATATTTACAGGACTGGTGATTATGATTTAGATGGGAGTCAATTTGCTAAAATAACCAAACAATTTCCCTGCTTGTAGTAAACCCAGCTTGAGGGATCGTTCGGTCTTGGATTCCGACAGCAAGACGATCCGGTCTGTGTGAACTGAGCGACCCTCCGCTTGCTTCTTTGTGGTGAGTGCACCCAGTCACTTGGCTCTGGCCTTGCAATGTTAGGAAGGCTGGAACGGGAATGAACAAACCCTGGAGGAGCCTGATGGTTATGTGCTGGACTACTAACTCCAAGGTCAGCAGTTCGTAAACCACCCGGTGCTCCTTGGGGGAACGATGAGGCTCTCTGCTACTGTAAAGAGTTACAGTCTCAGAAACCCAAAGGGGCAGTTCTACCCTGCCCTGA
>NW_022107431.1:39633515-39634889 GCF_000313985.2 Echinops telfairi | reverse complement strand
AAGCACGTCGCCGGGCAGTTTCCCAGCCGAGCGAAGGAGCACAGGTAGGCCACGATGTCGTGCAGCGGCGCCAACAGCTGCAGGGTGAGCCGCAAGGCTCGGAAGGCCGCCTGTGGACAAACCCGACACAAAGGAAACGTGTCTGAGGATGCGGAGAGGCAGATCAAATATATGAGTATTGGTTAGGGACAGGATCGCTAAAGAAATGTTTTCATGGTAAGGGCAGGATAATGTCCCCAGAAGGCCAAGGAGCCTGCTCATGAAACCAGATTCTCCTTGCACGTCTTCAGACAAGGTCCCTTCTGCAGGGACTTCATGGGGATGCTTCTCCCAGCTTAAGGCTCCCGGTGGCCACCAACAGGTCAAAATGTATTTGTGTGTGGCCCACAGTGAACTACAAGGCCCCCAAATCAATTGATAGCGGGGACACCCTGCCCAGATAGCACTGCCCAGAGAGTAAGATGCCTTAGCTGGTTCATCAATGGCGTAAGCCAACACACAGCCAAACACCAGACGCTGGGCTTTGAGTCTCAACACTGAAGCCAAGGGAAAGCAAGAGCCACAGTCTCATGGCAGCACGTGGTGCTTCCATATTTAAGGAACTAAAACAAAACAAAAACACCTGGAAACTGCCTAGTGAACGAAAGGATGAGGCTCTTAGGTGGGTACCCATACTCCCCACCCCACCCCCAAAAAGAAAAACCAGGATGCTTCCAAATTGTGATGGTCATCATCGCACTTCTATTCACCAGCCCCTTTGAGAGTTTCACGTGCTCGTCTGTCCATTCTTAGGAGGGTCACCAGTATCGCCCCAAAGTTAGGTCCAGACAATAGCCCCTCAAGAAGGCACCTGAGTGAATTGTGTGTGTGGTCCCAGCCTCCCATTGGCTCCGGGGTTTTAGGGAGAAGCTTTCTCCAGGGGGCTGAGAGGACACCGAGAATTAACAAGGAACGCCAGAAGCACAAATGGAGGCGGATAAGTGCCTGGAGAGAAAGAGGCTTCCCACGTCCAGGAGACCCACAAGAGAGGCAATAGGGAAGCAGGCAAACGTCCTCAGCAGGAGGAGAAGACTGCAGTTTGTAGATGTGACCAGGGACACACCACCAAACGGGAGTTGTCTGGAATGGAGAGGCTTAGCTGGGAGACAGGAGAACGAGAGCAGCCCATTTTTATTCAGACGCCCGATGCAAACAGCGCAAACCTTTTCTGGCAGCGTTTTGAACATGACCAGCACTTCCGAAGGATGTGGTATGAACCATAAATTGAGGAAGACTTTTCCGTCGGTAGACAGCAAGCCTCTCGGCCTGCGCTGGAAGCTCCTACAACGGGAAATAAAACCAGCGGTAGCTTCATTGCCCCCTGAACCAGAGGTG
>NW_022107431.1:39629073-39632943 GCF_000313985.2 Echinops telfairi | reverse complement strand
GAAGCTCTGCTGGAATCTGACCAGCATCGCAGCACACACACCGCCACCCACAGATGAGTGGTGGTGACTGGCTAGAAATGCAGCCCAGTTAGGTCCAGGTAAGAGACCTGGGCCTTCTGCCTGGAGGGTGAGAATTTATCACCGAGCCATGTCTGTGTCCCCAGACAGCCGCGTGCTCTCTGTCAGTTGTCCTCATGTACATTCGACAAATGGCGACCCCACGTACACAGAGTATAATCCTGTGGGTTTCCAAGACTGACTCTTTACCAGAGCAGACAGCCTCATCTTTCTCCTGAGAAGTGAATGGTGGATTTGAACCCGCTCACCTTACAGTTAACAGCCCAGGGTATAACCCACCATGTGTCACCAGGGCTCCTTAGACAACCTGAGGAGGTCCATATTTTTTGTTGCTGTTTCACAGGTGAGGACACGGAGGTCCTGAGAAGTTACTTAGGTTTTGTCCGCCCGGCTCCTAAGAGACCACGGAGGAAATAAAATACAGACTTCTCAGTTCAGCTCCAGAGACCAGGATGTCTTTCTGCCCCCACTGCACCCCACCCCCATGGTCCTCGGGGGTTCTGGGCCCTGCCACGTTCACCAGCCTCTGCCTTCTCTCCTTTCTCTCGCTTCTCTGTTCTCCTCCTGTAAGTACATTCTAGGATCTTTCTTTGCTTGGAGCGGGATCAAACAGCATCTGTGGTTTTGCTAACACTGTTCTGACTCCCAGAGAAGAAGCGGTGAGCTCTGTTGATCTCTGCTGGGCGCAGTGGACCCAGGACGAGAGAGGTAGTTGTTACATGCTGTAAGTCACCTCCCAGCTCCCGGGCCGGTCCTGTGCCATATCCGTCCATGCTGGTAGGATCCAGAGATTCTCGTTGGTCTGGTTTTCAGAAGTAGATCACCAGGTCGTTCCTCCTAGCCCATCTCAGTCCGGAGGTGTGACTTTATCATTCCTTAGGCAGCGGTGTAGCTGCCTCTTTGCTGTGGGTTTAGGTATAAACATATAATCCATAGGCATCTACAACCTGTCCCAGGGAACAGAATGCCCGCCAGCACTTTTGAAGCCCCATGTGCCTTCCCTGCTGGCACCTGGGGAAACCACCGTCCTGCATTTTACACCCACCTGTGCCTTGTTTTTCTCTGTTGTTTTGTCACGAATGGATGCACCGTGAGGGATACGTTAGTCTTGACTTCCTAACGAGATGCTGTCATAGGTTGGCTTTCATGCCGATGGAAACACATGGTCTTTCTCCCACACCCGCTGGAGGCAGGGGCATCCTCACCCAGTTTCCATGTCATCTCAGGAGTGAGGTGGGGCCACTCGAATGGATTTAGTACTGTGGGGGCACAGTGGTTATACGTTGGGCTGCCATCTGCAAGGTCAGCAGTTCCAAACCACCAGTCGCTCCTCGGGAGAAAGACGGGGCTTTCCACTCCCATAAAGAGTTCCAGTCTCACAAGGGGCAGCTCTCCCCTGTCCTACAGGGCTGCTATGAGTTGGTGTTGGGCCGATGGCAGTGAGAGTCGAGTGAGTCAGTCTTGCAGCTTTCCGCGAGAGAACAAATTCATCGTGCTCACCCGATGTGAAAACAGTGGCATGTGCAATTAACAAGGGTAGCATCAGAAGCCCTGGTGCCACAGGGGTTACGCGTTGGGCTGTGATCCACAAGTCCACAGTTCAGAACCACCGACCTCTCCGAGGGAGAAAGGCAAGGCTTCTACTTCCACCGAGTTATCGTCTTGGAAACTCACGGAGCAATTCTACCCGTCCTCTAAGGTCACTATGCAGCAGTAGTGACTCGATGGCAGTGCGTTTGATTCTCAGAGGATCAAAGGAACCCATTTTGTGTCCAATAGCCAGCACCCCCAGTCCTCGTGGGTGGCCTCAAACATTTTTTTTTAGTCCATAAAATGGGGATAGCGATTCCCACCCACAAGGTTGGTGATGAGGAATCATTTTTAAAGAGTATCAAGCAGGTAAAAAGTATTTTGTAGGTTGTGGGTGCTGTACAGGGGGTGCAGGCCCTGGGTGCTGCGGATGGAGACCACACCTGGCTGCTGACTGAGGGGCTGGAGGTTCAGCTCCACCCAGAGGCGCCTTGGAAGAAAGGTCTGGCAATCTTTCTTCTGCACTTACAGGCTACAGCCCTGTTCACCTTCCTATGCTGCGACCCTTTAATGCAGTTCCTCATGTTGTGGTGACCCCCCCCAACCATACAATTATTTTCATTGCTACTTCATAACTGTCATTTTGCCACTGTTATGCATCATCATGTAAATATCTGATATGCAGGATGTATTTTCTTTGTTACAAATTGAACATAATTAAAGCATAGTGATGAATCACAAAAACAATATGTCATAATATATTGTGAAATATTTATTTCTAATGACAAATAAATGAAATTTTGTCTTGTAGCATGGTGTAGCATAGGTAACAGTCTTCACACCAGGTACTCATATGTGGGTGTATCTGCATGTGGGCGGACCTGCCTGGAGATGGATAGAGGAGCGATGTCTCGGTTCCTAAGACCATGGGAAATATGTGTTTTCCGATGGTCTTAGGTGACCCCTGTGAAAGGGTCGTTCGACCCCCAAAGGGGCTGCCACCCACAGACTGAGAACCGCTGCCCGATGGAGCACAGTGTTACCCTCGCACACATGGGGGCGATCAGCAGCACCCCGTGTTTGTTTCTGTGCTGAGGTGTGGGTGTCTGGCACATGCTGCGGCTTAGGCGACAAGGGGTCTGAGTTGGCGCATGGCCCAGTAGGAAGGCATGCGGGACCTTGCAGAGTCATGTATTACGATATGGGGGCCTAAACATGATACGGAGGGCATGGTCTAGAACTGAGGGCTCTAAGGGAAGGGAAGAAACTAGTGCTGCCTCAGGCCTGCCTTAGTTATGCTAGAACAGACCGCCAGGCCTGACCGACCGACAGACCGACAGACGATCGGACAGCAGAAGGAGGTGTGCAACAGACATGCCCACCCCTACCCCCCAGCCCTCTAGCCCCCAGGGAGCAACTCAGCATTCTGTCTTCCTACTCTCTGCCTGCTTGGGCTGGGTGCCATCGAGTTGGGCCTGACCTGTAGTGACCCGATGCCCAACAGAAGCCACCACCACCCGGTCCTGGCCGTCCTCACAGTTGGTCCCGTGCCCATTGTTGCAGCCCTGTGTCGTCCATCTCCTTGTGGGCCTTCCTCTTTTGCTCTGCCCCTCCGCGGTACCAAGCACCGTGTGCTCCAGGGGCTGGTGTCTCCCGACAACATGTCCAAAGCCCAGGAGACCAGTCTCACCCACCTTCCTTGCCTTAAGGAGCGCTCTGGCTGTACTTCTTCCAAGACGGATTCGTTGGTCCTTTGGGCTGTCCATGGTGCTTTCAGTGTTCTTCCCCGGGCCCTGGACACTTCCGCCTCACCCTGGTGACCCCAGGGACTCTGGACTCTGCACTTACAGGCTACAGCCCTGGCCCCTGCAGCTCCCGAGACCCAACTTGCCTCAACTTGACTTTAAGTGCTCGGACCACCTCTATTCAGAAAGGCAAAACCTGCACTCGTGATCTTCCCACGCCAACCCTGTCTCTCCTCCTGTGTGGAAGGCACCACAGGGACTCCAAAACCAGCGCCAGGGGCTCACTTTTAGATTCTGTCTTCTGTATTCCTCAGTCCTGCGGCCTCCATTACCGACCAGCGCTCACGGGTGCCCACGGTCTTCATTGCCATGTCCCGGTGGGAGGACCCCATTGCTTACAGGGAGTTTCAGAAACGGCAGGAGCAATTTTGACGGTTGCCAGGATTACCGATGGGGGATAAAATCCTTCCCAGGCCTCTGGGCGAAAGCCTACTGACCTTCCCACTGAATGCAGCAA
>NW_022107431.1:39624025-39627143 GCF_000313985.2 Echinops telfairi | reverse complement strand
CTTGCCTCGGCATGGCGGGGTCAGATCAGGCGCAATTCCCACACTGTGTCCCTGCCGAGCTGTTATTTTAACCGGCTCAAGAACAGAGCGTGATTTTCCTTCGGAAAATGTCCTTTCTTTCGGCCTGTTCCTGCTCTGGTGCAGATCCAAGTGGCCTGGTCCAGGCTTCTCACCATAGTTCATCTCTTGGTAACTGGTGGTGCCCCAAAGAAACACTCTCAGAAGCGCAAGGTCGGGTCTGTGCACCGAGATTGACAGCTGTGCCCCGAACTGGCTGCAGCCCTTGCTGCAGAGACCACATGCCTCCTGGGGCTGCGGGTCCTCGACCAAGTGCTGTTCTAGCAGCTTGTTTCTTCTCCCAGCTTCCCCTTGGCCTGCAGCCTGCAGGGGCCAAGATGCAGGTGGGCAGGGAAGACAGTACCTAGGGCATTGTAGCCTGGTTCCCAGCCCTCCAAGGGCGATGTCTCACCCCCACCCCTCCATCCATTCTGTTCTACCCCAACCCGCCCTGTACAGTCTCAGTGTCTCAAGGGCTGAGGGAGCCAGACATGCTAATGGGATGCTCTGCAAGAGGCATGGTGCAGCGGGAGTGTATGAAACCTGGAATAAGAAGCACCTGAGACTCATTGGGAGCCTAATGGTAGAGTCTTGAGCCAAGACTCCTCATCCCCTGTGTCTCTTCCCCTCAGTGGTGTCAACACCTTTATATCCATCCAGAAACTAGGTCCATCTAGGTCCTCCTCCCTGCTCAGCACCTGGCTGAGTCCCCCTCCTCAACATCGCTTGACGTTAGTAGCTTCTGTGACAACGATCTTGCCCCTCGTCTCCCATGGCCTGAAGGATGAACCCCAGACTTGTAGCTCTCGGCCTCTCCCAGGGACCTGTTTCCTCACCTGTCCTGGGTAGGAGTCACAGACATGTCCCTATGTGACCTCACGTGTGGTCTCCAGCTTGAAGTGAAGGTCTCTTCCATGAGCCTCTGGGCTTTCCCTAGTCATCCTTCAAAACCCAGGTTAGGGGACTCTTCCTCCCTGCAGCCTTCCTTGTTCCTCACCCACAGCCCTCTGTCCTTCAGATCCTACTGAGCCGCGCCCAGTGGGCATTTTCATTAGATATGTGGTTTGCTTCATTCTTTAGCGTACTGTGGTGTAATGACATGTCTATCTACTTGTCTATTGCCCTCCAGGCAGAGCCAGCCCTGATTCATTGCTGTCCAAGGTTTGTCACCTAGGTAGTCATGGACTGCTCAGGTTGTGCCCTAAGGCAGCCATCAATGGCCCCTGTCCAGCCTAGACCTGACTTTCTGAGCTCTGCCCTCTGGCATGGGCCTGCATTTGCCCAGAGGCTGCATCTGCCCGCCTTCTTCTGACTCGGTAGACTGGTGATGAGGGTTATGGTGACTGCTGGCACACAGCAGGGGCTGAATCTCCGTTGATGTCTTTTCTCCCTCTTCCTCCTTTGCTTCTTCAGTAGCCCATGCAATTCTTCCTGGGAGTGCACCCAGGGGGAGCCCTCGTCTCTAGCATCCCAGGCTCCTCTGGAACCAGGAAGGGACAGGAATCTCAAAGGACCTCCTACCTCACTCCTCCTCCACAGTAACTCCAGTTCTGGGTCGCAGTGGTGGTGATCTCTGCTAAAACTAAACATGGTGTCTTACAGCTTTGGAAGGGTGGCGCTTATCACCCAACTATCTGTTTGTCGTATTGTGGTGGCTTTCTTGTTGCCATGGTGCGGAAAGCTGTTTTTCTGGTATTTAAAATACCAGCAGGGTCACCCATGGTAAGCCGGCTTTCTTGGAGCTTCCAGACTGAAAGAGACTAGGAAGAAAGGCCTGATAATCCACCTCTGGAGGTTAGTCGATGAAAGCTTTATGGGTCACAACATCAACAAGCTCAATTGTTGGAGAACAACATCAGGTTTGATGAAGTAAAGGGGCTAGCCAGAGCCAAGGTGACATTTGGTGCAATCGATTGGCCCATGATGTTTGGTGAGAGAGATCGGCCCAAGGGCCACAAAGATGATCTCAAACATGTCAGTGATCATGAATATGAGGTAGGACGGGACAATACGCCTTTCTCTTGTCCATACGGTTTTCAGGAGTTGGTGATGACTCAGCTAGCTAGCTATCCATCTAAGGATTAAGTAGCATCCGGAAATGTTATGTCTGCAGAACTCATGGGGGTCTTCTAGTTAAGGAAGGGCAATGCGTATCAGAAGCCTTCCTTCCCTCGCCGGTAGCAGATGTTGCCAACCAATTACAACACCCTCCCAATCCTAACTGTCTCAGAATACTCAACAAGGTCACTAATGAATTATGGGGGGTTGAAATGGAAAATGAAATCATTTTATTTTCCTTGATCTGACCCAATCCCTTATTTGATGAACAAGATGAGAATTTGTGTCCTCCACAACCTTCATTCTTCAACTTTGTCCTTTTATCTCTAGTTAACCTTAGCCTTCAGTTTCCATTTATCATTTTAGGAGCATTCTTAACAATGCCCCATTCCAAGACATCTTTACCCAGCAGTCCCATCGCCAGGAATCTTGTTCAAGCTGCCTCAGCACTAAGAACCACATCATGTTTCACTTCAGAGAGCTGCTTCAATATCCTCACTCACCCAATGAAGAGATGGCGTCCAAAAACTGAGGTCAAGCGATTTGCCCAAGATCTCATGACAACTTATGTTGTCTCCCGGATCGCTTGCAGATTGGCCCATTGTGATCCATAGGGTTTTCGCAGGCAGATTTTGGAAGTAGATAGCCAGGTGGTTGTTGTTGTTATTTCCTTTTTCAACTTAGCCTGGTAGCTCCACTGAAACTTAGCATCAGAGCAGCCTGAAAGCCTCCGCAGTCAATCAGTTGATAGCTGTCGATGAGGTGTGCTGGTCACGAAGAGGACTGCCGCCCATGCGGACAGATGTCCATCAGTTAGTCAGAGGCTTAAGGCATTCACTTCTTTTATACTCTCGCCCATTTCTGCGTGGAAGATGAGATGTCTACCACTGGCCCACTATGTCTCCCTCCTTTGTATGGACTCACATTTATGTAAGCAGATCCAAAGATCTGTATGTAAATCTCAAGAGATTCAGAAGCAGGAGGTGAGGATCGTGAAGAAAAC
>NW_022107431.1:39621753-39623925 GCF_000313985.2 Echinops telfairi | reverse complement strand
CTTTGTATGGACTCACATTTATGTAAGCAGATCCAAAGATCTGTATGTAAATCTCAAGAGATTCAGAAGCAGGAGGTGAGGATCGTGAAGAAAACCTAAATCTAGATTAGTCATAGCTCATCTGTCTCTGGGCTACATGACTGGGCTCTGGGTGGACATTCCTTGTGCTTACATTTTCCTGGCCAAGACCCTACCCTGAAATGAGCAGACATTAGTTGATCAGGAGACTATAGAAATGATCATGGACTGCTAGAAGAATAAACAAATCTGGTTTGTGAGAAATACAGCCAGAACCCTCCTGAGAGGCAAGGATGGTGAGACTCCATCTCACGACCTTTGGACATGCTGTCAGGAGAGAGCAGTCCCTGGAAGAAGACAGCATGCTTGGTAAAGCCGAGGGTCAGTGACAAACAGGAAGGTCCCCAAGGAGCTGGGCTAACACAGTGTTGCCACAATGAGCTCAGCTGTGACAACTGTGTGCACGGCACAGGACCCGGCAGTGTGTCCTTCTGTTGCACACAGGTTTGGTGAGAGTCAGAGCCGACTCACTAGCGCCTTACAATACCAGTTGACCAAATGATTTAGGCCCCTACACTCTCCACTGGAAACAGCTATGGCCCTCAATCTTTAGGAAGCAAAGTTATCCACAAGAAACCAACAAAGGAATAGGGGGGAGACTTGTAAGTTAGAATTTTTTTCCCTTCTCCACATTCTGACTCTCTGGTTGCTGCATATGTAACAGATTAGAAATAAAAATAGATTTTCAAAATGTAGTGCATTTAATATCTGGTTAGACTTCTGGAAATGGTTTCTAAAGTTTGATCTCAAATGAAGATTGAGTTTATAAATGGTTGACTTGGCTCCTGAGGGGATGAGTGATCAAAGAAATTCTCCATCTCATAGGGCTGAGAACCTCAGAGGATTGTCCTGCAATGTTTAATCCGAGCGAAAGATGCAGGTCAGCTTCCCTGTGCAGCAGTGTGTCATTGAATCCTTCAACAAAGCAGTCTACTGAAGTAACTTTGCCCAAACCCCCTCAAAAGAATTCTTCCATTAGTTTAACCCTGAAGTGTCCCTACCGTGAAGGTATTAACTGAGCTCACAACACAAAACACCGGTGTCCACAAACTGGGTATGCTATAAGTATAAAGACAGGACTGCCGCCTATGGTGATAAATGTCTATCAGTTAGCAAGGGACTTAAGGAATTTACTTCTTTTACACTCTAGCCCATTTCTGTCATCCCCATTTTCTTGGTAAACCCCAGCTTTATTACCACCACCTCTTTGAATGAAGCCCTAAGGCCCTGCATCAGAGGCAAACGTTCCCTCCGTGACCTCACAGAACTGTTCACTTCCTTAGAATGTGTTGTCTTTGATGCGCCATGTCTGTTGACAGAACTTTCTCCCCACTGGCCTGACTTCATGGCCAGAGACAATAACTGATTCACCTTTGTGACCGTAGCACTTAGCAAAGTGCCCGGTACTAAGTAAGTATTGACTCCACGATGGTTGACTAATGAATGCATGCATGAGAGAATGAAGGAGTGAACAGTTTTCATTTCCCTTCGGTCCATACACTCTATGATCTGTGTATCGAGCATTCTTGTTATCAGCGCTAAGCTCTATGTTGTTGTGTTAATATGTTAACTCAACCTACAGGGTAGTTTGTTTCTTCTTCTTGGAGACTATGCGACTGTATAACAAGCCCCCCGCCCCTTTTTTTTAAAGGAGACATGGCCACTGGCTGCAAAGTTTTGCTAACTCCTTCATTTGGGGCATGCACTCTTGGCTGACTGAAGTAGAAACATTTGGAACAGTGTGGAGGCAGCTCTGTTTTTCCCCTTACTGTTTGAGGAACAGCCCCTTCCCGCTACACAAGGGGAAGGAGAATCCAGTTCCACATCTGCCCAAGGTTGATTCTTAGGAGGCCAAGGTCAGACATGCGCGCACCCTCGATCCTTCTTTATCCTGTTCTGAACCAACCACCCCTCCCATAACACTCTGCTGATAGACTCACAGAACTTAATGGCTACACAGAACTCACAGAAAATACAATCCTGAGGGTTTATTCAGGAAGTTAGCGAGTTACATGAAGTCAGGATCAGAAAACATGAAGGATGTAGTTCTTTTGTCCACTGCCCCTCTTCTCAGCCATGCCAGCAGGCGCATCT
>NW_022107431.1:39605573-39621653 GCF_000313985.2 Echinops telfairi | reverse complement strand
GTTACATGAAGTCAGGATCAGAAAACATGAAGGATGTAGTTCTTTTGTCCACTGCCCCTCTTCTCAGCCATGCCAGCAGGCGCATCTCTCTGGTCCTCAGCCTCTCAGCCAAGTGCTCCCTTGGCTTTTGCCCTGCTCGGGCAAATGTTACAAAGACCCTTTAGCACGGATCAATGACCAAAGGGCACCCCATGGCAAATCAACCTCCTGCCCAAAGACATTGAGCTCCAGTTCTGTGGACTGGGTCAACCACTGCTCTGCCCCATGGTCTTGATGTTGTGGTCTCTGGTGCCTCTGTTGCCACTACGACTTTACACTGGGTCATCACCACTTCACGCAAGGATCTTGCCATTGGTGACTCTTCTTTCTTGATGGTTGTGGGGCTTATCTTCCTGCTTCTGAGATGGCTCCCTCTACACCTTATTTGCATACTTCTACTCAGGTATTTGGTGGGACTCACAAAGACTGTGGCTAGAAGAGCCATCCCAAGTGATTTCATCTCACAGCAAAATCATTCCCTGCACCATCAGAACACACAGAGGCACTGATTTCCTCAAACGCACTGGTTTATCATTGGTTGGTTGGTTTTCTGAATATTTTCTCAACATCATTGAACAGCCTATTTGAGGCCAGGGCAGATCAAGATCAAGTTTACATAAATATTTTAGATGCTGGCTTATATAAAAGGGTGTGATTGATACAAATCTCTGGGCTCACCAGGAGAGAGCATGACTAAAGGGATTGAAAAAGCAGCCAACCAGCCCGTACACAAAGACCTCTTGGGTTCAGATACAAAGATGCTCTTGCTTACAAAGATGTTCACTCCTTCTTTTGCCTTCCTGGACTCAAAGACTTAAGGCTGCGGTTCTCAACCTGTGAGTTATGACCTCTTTATGGGTCGAACGAACCTTTCACAGGGGTCACCTAAGACCATTGGAAAACACCTATTTCTATATGGTCTTAGGAACCGAGACACCGCTCCTCTATCTGTCTCCAGCTCCTCTATCTGTCTCCAGACAGGTCCACCCACATGCAGATATGCTGATCTGGAGAGAAAGAAGCTATCTCAACTTTCACACTGATGTTGGCTTTTTATGCACACTGTCCCAAAATGTAGCAATGTAGTTTACTGTTGTTATATGAAGACTGTTACCATGCTACACCATGCTTCAAGACAAAGTTTCATTTATTTGTCATTAGAAATAAAGATTTCACAATATATAATTGCATATTGTTTTTGCGATTAATCACTATGCTTTACTTATGTTCAATCTGTAACAATGAAAACACATCCTGCATATCAGATATTTACATTATGATTCATATCAGTAGCAATATTACAGTTATGAAGTAGCAACAAAAATTAATTTTATGGTTGGGGGTCACCACCACATGAGGAACTGTATGAAAGGGTCGCAGCACTAGGCAGGTTGAGAACCACTGTGCTAAGGTGTAGCGAAGGGAGGAGGGATTCTGCACCCAGCCCAACACTCCTCTGGGTGGATTGGGTGGGAAACAAAGTGCTCTACCTGAAAGGACGCACCTGAAGTCAGGCTTGAGGCCTTCCTTGGAATCCCGCGGCCCCTTCTTTTCTTGTGGTTGTCCTACCATGAAAAAGGTATTCCTGATGGTAGGGAACTCTTCCAGCAGGGCTCGCAGGCTGTTGGAGTACGCCATGATCTGGCCTCGGAGAGCGTAGTGGGACATGTGCTGGTGAAACCTAAAATATCAAAAGAAAACAGCGACTTCCAAAGGGGAGTGCACGTGGTTCCACACTCACCAAGTTCAGGACCTAGTTCCCTGGAAGACTTTGAAAAGACAACCCAGCCCCTCTGTCAAGGAGGAATTTCCATCTGGGTCCCGTCGTCCCTATTGCCGGAAGGCAGAGGCATGGACCCCTTGTCTTCCGATGTGCCCCTGCGGATCAGTTGGATCTGGTTGTACTCAATAGGGTGGTGGCCTAGTTGGAATCTGTCTTGGAGCAAAAAGGGGCTTTGGTGGCTCTGTGCGTTTGATGTTGGGCTGCTAACCTCAAGGTCGGAAATTCAAACCCACTAGTTGCTCCCTGGGAGAAAGATGAGACCATCTGATTCCACTGAGCGTCACAGTATCAGAAATGCCATATAAGGTGTCCCTGAGTTGGAATCGATTCTAGGGCAGTGGGTTTGAGTTTGGTGTGGTGGTACAAACAGTTAACGCAGTCCACTGCTAGTTGAAAGATTGGAAGCATACAAAAGAGTCACCTGGGGTCCTTTTTAAAAGTAGGCTCTGATTCTGTGTATCTAGGCTGGTTTGAAGCCAGAATGAACCAGTTTGAAGCCCTGGTGGGTGGTCTGAGTTTACCCAGAAACACCTCAGAAGAAAAACCTGGTGATCCACTTCCAAAAAATCAGCCATTAAAAATCCCCATGGAGCAGTTCTCTTTTGACACCATGAGGAAGCCCTGACTTAGAGTCAATTCCATGGCAACCGGTGGCTGATTTGAACACGAAGTGCCCCAGCCATGGACTGGATTTCTATCTATCACATATTGAATTCATCAGGTCACATTAAATTCCTTGTTTATATTAAATATGCATGTCTGTAATACTAATTTAGAGCCAGAGAAATCAAAATCTATTGCTAACACATTACTATACTTACTTTTGACAATATTCAATGATAACATCTCTCTTGGCTTTCATAATTTCATCCTGGGATAAAAGAAAATGATAGTTCTTATATAATGATAGTCTAATATAAGAAAGTACCCATCCCAGTACATGTGAGCAGACTCCGAGTAGAGAAAAGCCAGATAATCGAGACATGTTACATGGAGACACATTTCCCTATTGAACTCTTTCCCTTCTAAACATTCTGCTGAATTCATTGAGAAAGCAAGACCTTTCTCGACCGGGACCATTTCTCTGGGCTGTCCACAATGAGCAAGACAAGACCTCCCTCTGGGAAAACAGAGCAGGCTTGCTAAGAAAGAGGTGGATGTCTCATACTCCATGTTCCCAGCTGTGACACAAACGCCCTGGGGGCCTCGGCGTCAAATCATCTGGGGGAAGCCAAGGGAAAGGACACAAAGACAAAGCTCGTGGTACCCCGTCTGCCATGAGTCGTTAAGTCCTGGATCCTGACACAGGAAGTTCAGGCATTCTACTAGCATCCATGGCAGAAGAACAGGCTAGCCTATTAGCTCGTAAGCAAGGCAAAATCCCCAACCATGACAGCACTGAGTTCTGACAGTCCCTGGATAATCCTGAAGGGCAGTGGACAGGACCTTGCCTTTTTCTCTTAGTGACTCTTTTCTGAGAGCTGCTCATTAGATGTGTCCTTTGCCTCCAGGCTCACTGAGGAGCACTCAGGAAGGCTGGCCTCCAGCCTCTCCCATTTGCAGGGCTGCACTGGGTGAATGCTATCCTAGGGAAGACTCGTCTATTTGAGACAATGCCCGGCGATGGAAACCCTTGTTGTTTTTCTCCCAAATAACTGTGTATTTGTTGAATGCTTTCCTCATCAAAAGAGTAATGAATAGTAAAATGATGTTCACACAATTCCACCTGCTTCAAAGTTTGAGCTTTGTCTGTTATTTTCAGCAGATTAGGCTATTATAAAACCTTTCCATAGAAATTTGTCTTAAGCATTGAGACAACAGACAACTAGATGGTAAGAGCCCTTCCTCACTCTATATCGCTCAGGGGAGGTCCCTAGTGGAGGCGCTAAAACAGCTTGGTTTAGAAAATGACAAACCAAGAGGGAGCCTTGGGGCAATGCACACGTAAACCACCACCACCAACAATAACCACCAATTAGACCGCTATTAGCTTGAAACAGTCCCTTTCTATTTTTTACTGAACATCCCTTTTCAATTCTTTCTGAAATGTCTGCAATAGTCCTATCTAAATAGACTAAAAGCAACAAATTGCAAGTCAAGAATGTCTGTACTTTCAGACATGGAAGAGACGAGAGCTTTGGGGGGCTCTCCTGGCGGCACACTCACGGGGTGCTGCATCCTGTCGGCCATGGTTTGCTTCCTGAGGAGAAAGTCGTTCAGCATCATGTCCCGCAGCCCCACCTTTTCTAGCTGAATGGACACGAATGCCTCCGGAGCCCTGGCAGGTGAAGAGAGACATCTGAGCCCAAGGCGGGAGATAAGTGGAGAGGCAACACAAAGAGACTCTGAGAGCTTTCCAGAAGACAGCGAGACCTGGGCCAAGTACTGGGCATTGTAACAAGAGGACAGCTGGCTCTGTCTCCACGGCTCTCACTGGCTTGACGTATGTCTGGTGGTCACTGGGGAAACTGACAGGTCTCCCTCCTCTTGAGGGAGCCCCCGCTGGCTGGAAGCAGCCACCAGCAGTCTAACTTTGGCCTTCAAACATCAGAGCCAGGCTCCTTTGTGCCCTCCTACCCTGGGCTCAGGTCACTGAGCTGAAAAGGACTCCCAAGGGCCATTTCACAGAGGCACGTGGGTTTTAAATCTTCCATCCACATGCTGGAGATGTGGGCTTAGGGCAGGTTTCAGAAAAATGGTACCTTGAGTGGGAGTTGTGGAGTAGCTTTGTCTGTTATTTTCTACTCGAAACTGTCAAAATTATATCGGCGTGTCATTGGCATGTTTCAATAACACACTCATTATTCATAATGACCATATAGACCATAAATACCATATTGCCATTATCCGTGTCTCTCTTTCTGTGTCATGGTGCAGTGAGATCAAGACGTAACGGAAGAGCTCTAGTGTGTAGCTATGTCTCTCTAGAGGCCGTGGCTCCTCCGGTCAGCTTCTCTAACAAGACAGCATCCTGGTATCCGAAGCAATGGGAAAGCTCTGGGGTTTCTCAGTTTGAGAAAGATATGAAGGATTTGCAGAGACATGTGAACCTTCTTCCTTGTGTTCTACCCTTTTGGAAGTTTGAAATGTATACGAGGGAGAAGAGGAAAGAGACGAAGTTAAAATGAGAAACAGCTGACTCGCCTTCAGAGGCGAGAGCATATTAGAAGGAGTTGAGTCATCTGAAGTGTTCAAAGTCTTCACACTAAACACCTGCTGGTCATTGTGGGAGTATATTGTATCCATTAACCTCGTAACTCTAATGTAATTCACTGACTTGGAAGAGGACTCTTGTTATCTTAAAGACCTCAGCACCCGTACCTTTTGATAGTCTGGAGTCTTTCTGGAGGATGCACAAAGGAGCCTGGGACTTTGGGCGTTGTGGTTAAGGGCAAACTCTCTGTACCATTCACAATTCTGGAGTATCTTCTTCTGGTTGGAGCCATCCCACCATGATGTCTCAGATCGGAACCTATTTCCTGAAATGTTTTCAAACAAAGGGAATTGTATTGGTTAGATGCATAAGGTCTTCTGTATTTGGCTCCAAAATGATCTCACAGCCACAGCCGAGCCCCCCAATGCCAACCACTTCGTGGCTAAGAGGAGGGGGAGAGGAGAGGGAGGAGAGGGGGAGGGGAGAGCCACTGTGCAAAGGACAGGGTAAGGCACTGCGCATGACTACGTACAGAAGAGGGTTTCCTAGTGTTCTTAGAAAAATTCTCCATTCTACAAGGTGACTACTTAGAGTGGTCGCGCAAGTGATACCATTGATTGGCTTCATGATGGCAAGATCTAGACATTTCGCTCAAGGTCACCATTCTGGCACAGCCTACACAGATGGAGGTGGGCTACCACGCTGCCATGGCAACGCCATGATGAAGGAGGAGGGCGAGAAAAGGGGAGGCGACATGGAAGGAAGGTGAGATGGGGGAGGAGAGAGGAGATGGGGGGACGGTGAGGAAGAAAAGTCCTCATCTTCCAATCACCCTGTGGTTTGGGAATTGCAGGGCACTGATGGGTGGAAGTCTTGTTCAGTGGTTGTTATTTTTTTTCCTTCTAAACTATGAACTAAAATGAAGTTACAGCTTCAAAGGGAGAACTAATTTCTTCAAATAAAGAGAGAGCTAATTTCTTCTAATAAAGGAGCGTATATCCATATCAGAATTACTGAAGTTGAAATAAGGAAATTGAGAAAAAAAATAGATAAAAAGTTCAAGGCTTCCCATTTGATTTCTTCGGAAGACCCCTGGGGTGCCCCGTGTTCTGGAAGCAGTCCTATTTCCATTCGGGGGTCTTCAGTCCGGATTGTTTCCAGTTTGGGGCTATTGTGAATAAAGAGGCTTTGGTGAATGAAGTGCTACCAGCACGTGTCTGTAAGTCCTTGTTTGAATATGTGCTTCCCATTCTCTTGGGCAAGTATCTAGAAGTGGAATGGCTGAATCACATAGTAGGTGTTAGTTTAATTTTTTAAGAATTTGCCCAACTGTTTTCTAAAGTGTTTGTAACATTTCACCTTCTCCTCAGCAGTGTCTGGTAGTTCCAGATCCTTGGCATTCTCATTCCCGGTCTGTATAATGAGTCTTTTCAGAGCTTCAAATAGTTCTAAGTGGTTCTGTTTCAGCGGACAGTATGCATATCGCATGTACATGTCAAAGTGTACATAGCAGCCAGATCCCTTACACATAGGACTTTGACCCAAGTAGAAAGTAGGTAGTGGTGCCCCACTCGGGGATGGCAGTGACCGCATGGTTTGGATGCCACCTAAGAGAGGATGGGAAGTAAAACTATATAGCTGATAGGGTTCCAGTCACATCGGCCTGAGTTTATTGCAGATGAACACGTTCACACATCTCTGCCATCAGAGGATGGGTGCAGACAGGTTCTCTCAGTAAACCACTCGTCTCAGTCTCGTGAGGAACCTTCATAAGAAGGTCCAATCAAAAGTGGCATCCAAGGACATCTGGACCAGTTAAACTCGAGGCAGAGGGGTCAGCTTTGAAAGTTAGGGTAACTATCTGGGGGGGGGACACCCCCAAAGGGATAATCTTGATAGATTTTTGTACAAGATGCAGGAAGAGCACAGGTGCTACTAGGGAGGTATTTTAAGAAAATGGACAACTGCTTTGGTAAGAAAAAGGCCAAGAAAGGTGCACCTAGGAATTTTTATCCCATCATGTAGCTGCACATAGTCAATAGTTCTCGAAGAATTTTTTGGAGACCCTTACTCCAGCCACCCTACAGTTCTGATCTTGTCCCATCCAACCTTTTTTTGTTTCACAAACAAAAAAACCATGGAAAGGAATCCGATTTGAGCGTCTGGCGGGTGTGCAAACTGCTGTGTTGCCGTGGGTGGTGGCAGAGGTCGGGGAGGCGGGGCGGGGGGAAATGGCAACAGCACCTTCAGGAGTGCACAGACTGAGCTGGAGGAGCGGCCGAGACACAAAAGCAGCACGTTTTAATAAGTTAAATAACGTGTTCGCTTTTTGTCTCACTAAACTTTGTTTTCATGGGTCTCAAAATTCTGTGACAAAATTTTGGTTAAGTTTTTTTCCTATTTAAAAAGTACTGATTTTAAAAACTAATAACTCGATTACAGGGATCTACATATAACCTCCTCCCTGTACAACAGAAAAGTGGGTGAAGGGAGATGTCGGATAGGGCAAGATATGACAAAATAATAATTTATAAATTATCAAGGGTTCATGAGGAAGGGGGAAGCAGGGAAGGAGTGGGGAAAATGAGCTGATGCCAGGGGCTTAAGTGGAGAGCAAATGTTTTGAGAGTGATGAGGGCAACGAATGTACAAATGTGCTTTACACAATTGATATATGTATGGATTGTGATAAGAGTTGTATGAGCCCCCAGTAAAATGATTAAAAAAAACTATTAACAACACAAAAAAAGAAGCATGGTCCAGAAAATATTCCTTTCCTTCTGAGGGTTTTACACTGCATTGTTAGCATTAACCAGTCTGTTCCTATTAAACTTAAATGGCCAATTGGGACAAACAGTTCTTCTGCCACGGATGGAGACTGGGGCGACAGGTGTGATGGGTGATATTTATTTGGGCTTCTGAGCAGACTTGGTGGCCTTGCCAACTCCAGCAGACATTGTGTCCACTGCCTTGATGACACCCACAGCAACGGTCTCTGTCTCACGTCTCACACAGCCAAACCGTCCAGAGGAGGATCGTCAGAGAAGCTCCCCCACACACGGGCTTGCCAGGTACCATGTCAACAATGGCAGCATCACCAGACTCCAAGAATTGGGACCAGATTCCAGCTGCTTACCAGAACAGCGACCAGTCTTCTGAGCTCAGCAAACTTGCAGGCAACGTGGGCAGTGTGACAGTCCAGCACAAGTGTGTAGCCAGCACTGATTTGCCCTGGACGGTACAAGTCGATCCCTGGAGCAGTGAAGCCAGTTGCTTCCATCGGCGGATCATTTTTGCTGTCACCAGCCACATTGCCCTGGCGAACATTGTTGACAGAGATGTTCTTGACATTGAAGCCTACATTGTCCCCAGACAGAGCTTCACTCAAAGTGTCATGGTGCATTTCTACAGAGTTCACTCCAGTGGGGACGTTGACCGAGCAAAGGTGACCACTCTGCCAGGTTTCAGAAGCCTGGTTTCCACTCTGCCCACAGAGACGGTGCCAAGACCACCAGGTTTTGTAGACAACCTAGAGAGGTAGGCGCAGGGGCTTGTCAGTTGGGTGGGTTGGTGGCAGGATGCAATCCAGAGCTCCAAGCGGTGTGGTTCCACTGCATTGCCATCCTACGGGTAACCTTCCACCCCTTGAACCGAGCAGGGCACATTAGCACTTGACTCCTGCAGGCTGTCACCATTCCAACCAGAAATCGGCACAGATGCTCCTGTGTCAGGGTCGTGGCCAATTGTCTTAATGTAGGTGCTGACTTCCTTAACGATTTCTTCGTCTCTCTTCTGGATGTAGGCTGGCTCAAGAGACTCCATTGTGCTATCACCAAATGGTTTTCACCGCTGTATTCTGGCAGCGAACTTGTTGCAAAAAACCCTTTTTTATTTCATAGCAATACCTTCTGTGGTTACCTATAGTGTGTACAAAATGACAGTGTCGGCGTTGTCTTGTGTTCTTGTGTGCATGCCCATCTCTTCTTTCACCTTAGTCATGTTGTGCCGACTTCCTTCACACGGGGTCTTCGCTTTCTCATCACTAGAAATAACAGGTGTCTACTATGGAGCCGGTGATGCCGCCTCCCTCCCCTCTCATCCCTGTGAACAATCAAAGAACATTCCTTTCTGTTTGATTACCCATTCTTGGCTTAAACATTTTTTTTATTAATAAATCATTTTATTGGGGGTTCTTACAGCTCGTAATCCATACACCATCCACTGTGTCCCTTTGCCATATTTCTGTTGTTTGTCCCCCTGGTTGGGGGTGAGGTTATATGTCAATCATGGTAGTTGGTTCCCCATTGTTCCCCTTTCTCTCCTCCCCACTCCCCTACCTTCATAGTATCGATACTCCCAGTACTGTTCCTGAGGGGTTTATCTGTCCTGGATTCCGTGTGTTGAAAGCTCTTATCTGTACCCGTGCATATGCTCTGGTCTAGCCAGATCTGTAAGGTAGAACCAGGGTCATGGTAATGGGGGGAAGGAAGCAATAAAGAACTAGAGGAATGTTGTGTGTTCTGTCAGTGCTGTGCTGCACCCTGGCTGACTTATTCCTTCCTTGTGAACATTCTGTGAGGGAATGTCCAGTTGTCTATGGATGGGCTTTGGGTCTCCACTCTGACCTCCATTGTTTGCATTGATATATTGTATGTTTGGGGTCTTCTGATGCCTGATACCTGATCCAGTTGACACCTCGTGATCACACAGGCTGGTATGTTTCTGTTATGTGAGTTTGGTTACTTCCTTGCTAGATGGCTACATATTTAACTTCTAGCCTTTTATGACCCCAGACTCTGTATCTTTTAATAGCTGGCACCATCAGCTTTCTTCACCACATTTGCTTATACACTCATTTTGACTTCAGCAATTGTGTTGGGAAGGTGGGCATCACAGAATGCCAAGTTACTAGAACAAAGTGTTCTTGAGTTGATGGAGGACTTGAGTAGAGACCCAATGTCCATCTGCTACCTTAATACTTAACATTTAAATATATGTACATAGACCTATATGCCTTTCGTTATACATTAATATATTTACATAAGTGCATGCCTATATTTATACTGCTATAAATGTCTTTTGCCTTCTATTTCTTTCCTCTATTTCTTTTTACTTTCCTCCTGTCCCACGATCATGTTCAACCTTTATTCAGCTCTCAGTACTTTCTCTCGGCTACATTGCATTTGATCAAACCCCACC
Organism: Echinops telfairi; assembly: GCF_000313985.2. NCBI lineage: Eukaryota > Metazoa > Chordata > Mammalia > Afrosoricida > Tenrecidae > Echinops > Echinops telfairi. Next base: position 39,611,478 of record NW_022107431.1, on the reverse strand, counting down.
AGCAATTCTGTGCCCTCCTTGCCATCAATTTTAGATCTCTTATATTTTCCCTTGTCCCTGGATTTGTTGGCTCCCCGCTCCCTTTCTCCCACTTCTTCCTCTCCCTTGTCTCCCTGGAGTTTTCCTGCCCCTAGCTTATATGAATAGACATGAGAAAAAGGAAAAAGAAAAGAAAGGCCTATAAATAGTTCCAGGTCTGTCTGCTGACCCTTCTGAAAGTTTTCCAATAAGATCTGGTGAAGTGCCAAGCTCTGCCCACTGATTCTGATGTCTATTGTCGGGATTCCTCAGGGACTTCATTGATTTGCTCCCTTGCTGCTGTTACGCTCCCTTCATGCTTCACTCCAGTGGTGGGTGTGTGTGTGTGTGTGTGTGTGTGTGTGTGTGATACCGGGCACAATTCCCACACTGCATCTGCAGTGCTGTCCCCATAGCACTGTGGGTCAGTGAGTGGGTGCCGTATTTCATGATGGGACCAGCCCCATGATCTTCTCTGTGCATTGGCTACTCCAACCAGGAATGTCAACTTCGAGGCTTGGTGGGCCAGGGGGCAGTCCATTCTCGCTGTCTCTCTTTCCCTCTTAGTTTGCCCCATGTGGTCTGCCCAGACGCGCCACTCTTCCCAGGCTGCATCTTCAGCGCTGTCCTCTGTACTGCATTCTTCTGGGATTCTTGCTGCTTTAAGATCAGATTTAGACACTCCAATATTTGTCTTTGGTAACTGACTTATTTCACTCTGCACAATGTCCCCCAGATTCATCCGGGTTACATGGTAACTCATGGACTCATCATTATTCTTTATAGTTCTGCAGTAATCCATTGGATGCATGTACCATGATTTGTCTGACCATTACTTCATTGATGGCATTGAGATTGTTTCCATGTTTTTCCTATTGGGAATAATTCTGCAGTGGACGTGGGCATGCAGACATCCATTCTTGTCACGCTTCTTATGTCTCTAGGATATATACCTAGAAGTGGGATTGTTAGATCACGAAGTCTTTCCATTTCTGGCTTTTTGACGAAGCATCATGCCCATGCCCGTTGCTGCTGTACCCTATTACAATCCCACCAGGAATACAGGAGTCCAGTCTTTCCACAACCTTGGTCATATTTGTTATTTTCTGTTGGCTGTTTCTTATCAGTGCCATTTTTGTCAGGGGTGAGATGGCCTCTCGTTGTAGTTTTGATTGGCATCTCCCTGATGGCTAACGGTCACGAGCATCCCTTCATATATTTGTTGGCTGTCTCATTGTCCTCTTTGGTGATATGTGTCTGTTCATGTCCTTTGCCAATTTTAAAAACCGGATTGCTTGTCTTTTTGCTTCTAAGTTGTTGGAATTATCTGTATATTATAGAGATTAGAGTCTTTTCCTACATCTCTGATCTTTCCCAGACTGCAGGCTCATTTTTTACTCTTCTGGTAAAGTTGTTTGATGAGTATAAATATTTAATTTTTGAAATCCCAGTTATTTTATTTATCTTCTGTTGCTTATGCGATTTTAGTTGTGTTTGAAAGTCACTTCTGCTGAAAGCTAGATCTCCTAATTGTGCCCCTGTGTTCTCTGCCAGGAACGTTATAAAAGTGTTGATCTTCAGTGTGTAGGACTTTGATCCAGATTCACACCTTCTTGAAGAACCCTCCTGCTTTGGCTTTGGTGTTCTTTCTCCCTCGCCTCTGTCTCTTCGCCCTTTCTTCCTCGTGTCCCCTTTCACTGACTCCTCTCGATTCTTCTCGCCTCTTCTGTCTCACGCTTGTAGGAGACACACAGTTGACCCTTGAACAAATGCAGTGGATTAGAGACAACAAACTCCTTTGAACAACGTAGGGTGGAACTACTAGTGTCTACTTTTATGCAGATTTTCTTCCTTCCTTTGTTACTCATGTGAACTCCAACATCAGCTTACAACACCCTGGGCCTTGCTTTGCTAATCACCTTGAACTTGAATAGGAGCTGTTGATGGTCTGGTCTACAATTGGCCCCTGGCCTTGTTATAACTGATGGTATCAAGCTCCTTCTTCATCTCTTTAGTGCATTGGGTTCCTATGTACTCCATCTGGCAAGCTCCACACGCATTGTCACCGTTCAGGTTGTTGAAAAGGAGCCGTGGCGGATAGTGGTTACACATTGGTCTGCGATCTGCAAGGTCCACACTTGGAAACCACCAGTATGTCCTCGGGAGAAAGATGGGCCTTTCTCTCCCCATGGAGAGTTACAGTCTCGGAAACTCACGGGGGCAGTTCTAGCCTGCTCTATCGGGTCGCTATGAGTTGGCATCGAATGGATGGCAGTGAGTGGTGTTGAAAGAGGTATTTGTGGTGAATAAGTCATGGACCTGTAACAGGTTATCATGTGAGCCCCTTGTTGTTTCCATCACCAAGGCCGTAGTTTCCAACTACCAGTCCTTGGTTCTCCACGTTTACAGCTGAGTGCTTTAACCTCTGCCCCTACTAGGACTCCTAACAAAGGTACCACAAATGAAAAATTGTCAGGGAACTGTCACAAAATAAAAGACACCCAATAAAAGTTTGGCCGTGCTTTAGTTCATGTTAGAAAGGAAGGGAAGAAGAAATTGAAACCAGAACCCGGGATGACAAGGAAGCAGGGCAGTGAGACGACCTGACACGGGCAAGCACAGTGACAGCACGCTTCAGACTTCTCCGTCATGCAGGCTGACCTTGACTCCGGCCGGACAGTCCCTGCGGGGGACGTGATAGAAGGACGCCTGCTGGATAGCCACCATCAAAGCATTTTTCTGAGCAGCTTGCCATGCAAGGGCCACTTGCATGTTTTCCACTCCTGAATGGAGCAAGAGCTAACAGAAGGAAACAGAGCTGGTATTAGGAATGCCTCCATAAGGAAGGGTGGAATTCAAGTTTGAGACGACCATGGATACAGTAGGAATCCAACTACAGGATCAGCTCAGGTCCCTGGCTGCTCACCAGCCGATCTGGGCAGCATGTCAGCCTCCAGGTCTAATTTGCTCACTCTCCGGATACCATCTGGTCTCCCTAATAGGAAAGGACCAGGAGGCTCTGATGAACCAATAAACATGCTCAGCTACAGGCATATGAAATGGCCAGGATCAGATTATATATAAACAATAACAACAACACATACACGCATGCACATACACGCACACACACCTAAAAGCAAAGGGGGAAACAGCACCCAGATTAAAAAGTTCACATAAAAGCTCCAGAAAACAGGGCACATATTGAAAAAGCTCGGTGCTAAGATGATTTGCACCACGTGCTTCTGCGGACTGTCTAACAGACATTACTACAAAGTGGTGCTGCAGCTGCTGTGCTTTCAACCATATGGTGAACAAATACATCAAATCATGCAAGACCATGATCAGTATTTCTAACATTGGCAGCTCTTCTCATCCATGAGAGCGATGCTTATATGATTCAATATCATCCTTATTTTTAGGAAGCACGTTTGTATATTGCTTAATCGACTTCTTGAGTGTTTTAAAACCATTTTTTTTAAGAGATAAAATTACTTACCCTGAGGATGGCTTCCTTTGTATAAAAACTAAATTTACCCACTTGATTATCATCCACCTCAGAGATGGCTAAGACAAGAGAAGTAGGGGAATATCTGAAAGACAAGACGGGAAGTTGAAGATGACAGGTGGCCGGACCTGGAAGGCCATTGACAAGAGAAAGAACTTGTCTCCTGGACGCTATACTCAAAGCCAGTGACTGTAAGGGTCTATGGTCTTCCCAGCCCTTGGACTCGCTCTCTCTGCAGTTGGGGTGTGCTGGACCCCCGCAGCCTTTGGAGTCTCCTGATCAGCAACACACCGCTCTCTGCTGATTTCCCTCTTCCTTTTATGGACACTTCCTGAGGCCCTTTGCATCCTTTTGTCCATCCTCACAATGTTGTTCCCCTTCCATTCGGTCCTGTGGCTCAAATAATCATTCCAATATCCTCTGCAGTCACGATTCCACCAACGGACACTGCCCTTTGTCCCTAACTGGACAGAAAGGGACTCTATTTCACAGCAGTATAGAATACCAGCTCCAGCAGGGCCCTCGAAGAGCCAGGGGACATCTTGCTTCCAGCCTACTTTATCAGCTGCACTGGGTGGAGAGCTAGCCTCGCCTGAGGGGTGGTTTAAATCACCTTTTGCTTTAGCTAATGTGACAGGATAGAGTAGGAGAGGTTTTTGCCCGTCGTGAATATTTGACACTGTTTGGAGGCATTTTTGATGGTCAGAAATGGAAGGAAGGGGTATTAAGGGCATCTACTGGGTAAAACAGGAGAAAGAAGAGGCTTTCTACTCCTGTAAAGAGTTACAGTCTCGGAAACCCAGAGGGGACAGTTCTACTCTGTCCTATAGGGTCTTGCTGATTCAGAGCTGACTCAATGGCAGTGAGTTTGAGAGTGTGGGTCAAGGCCAAGGATACTGCTGGTCATTGCATGATGCACAGGATAGGCTCTGACAGCGGGTGATCCGGTCCCAGTGTCAACAGGGCTGAAGCTGCGAAGCCCGGGACCGCTCATCCTCGTGAACTTCTTTCATCCTACTGCATGCTCTCTGCGCATGGAGGTTCTTTAACATATGAACACAGAAGACCTGTACGTCCAGCAGTGATCCATTATAACGAAAACACCCAGTTATTCCTTTTGGCTTTCTGGGAAATAATCAGTCCCTGGAATGGCATCTTCAAGCCTGGGGCAGAGCTGGGACATTGGTGGGGATGGGCAGGCAGAGAAAGAAAGAAGAGGGAGCAGGGCAAGAAGTCTCTCCTGGCCTACGTTGCAGGCTGCCTGTGTGTGTGGGGAAAGATTCCTTCCCTAGACTCGGAGTATGTTCAAGATCTGTAACTAGTAAGTCCACCTTCTTTCAGCCAATGGGCTGAACCTATAGGGCCTGAAAGAGAAGGCTGGAGTTGGCTTTGTGACTGATTATATATTAAGAGCTTGATTGAAGTATTGCAATCATATGTTAGGTTTGCACACTTCTTGATAGTTTTTCAGGGGGAAAAATGCTAAAAAAAATTTCAGTGACTTCTTCCTGGTCACAGGGAAAGTGTCCTGGTCACAGGTCATCAGGCCAACTCTCACCCCCCTCTCTACCCAAAGCAATGTGGTCTGTCTAGGCAGCAGCTCAGTCTGTCATTTCCTCTCATTTGAGTGCCCTGATTAAGTTCTTCCATTTTGCAATCACTCAACATTTCTTAATACAATTCCTCCCTTGACTGAAGTCCTCTTTTTCCCCCCCTTACCAAAATAAAGAGAAAGAAAAATTAAAAATTGACACCATAGTTTAGGAGGGGGGGTTAGAAATACAACTTTATTTGTATGTCCATTGCTGGCAGAAATTATGTCTCACCAGTCACAAATTGTTTGACTTGACCTTGACCCTCTCAAGGCTCACCTGTCTACCCGGTCACTGTCTTCCAGCAGAGAAGTAATAAAGACCGGGGGTGGATGGTCTACCTTCTCCTTGTGTGATGCAAACTCAAAATGAACGGGTCTCAGGTACAAGTGGAACTCTTCAAAACCCATCTCCCATGCCAATTCCTTATAGAGCCTGAAGGGAAAGAAAGGTAGAAATTATTTGCTAGTGTGTTCCCCTAAGCCAGCAGTTCTCAACCTGTGGGTTGCCTGATTTATAACAGTAGCAAAATTAGAGTTATGAAGTAGTAACAAAAATAGTTTTATGGTTGGGGGGGTCACCACAACATGAGGAACTGTATTAAAGGGTTGAGGCATTAGGAAGGTGGAGAACCACCAACCTAAGCGGAAAGTATGCAATACATCATTGGCAAGGAGGGTGTAAGAGGCCTTGTAGGGTTTGATCAAAGGCAATGTAACCAAGAGGAATTATTGAAACCAAAACGAAGGCTGAGCATGATAGTGGGACAAGAAGAAAGTAAAAGGAAATA
>NW_022107431.1:39592313-39604265 GCF_000313985.2 Echinops telfairi | reverse complement strand
ATAGCCCTTGATGAGGACGTCAATATCGCCCTTCACACAGCATTCGCCATCTTATCTCCGCTCCCCACACAAGCCTCCTGGAAGCAGTCAGCACTGTTGACCGTCCTCTTTGAAAAGTGTCTTTGTCTTCCTGAACACAGGAGCTCCACTGGTCTGGGCTTGCCCCCATGGCCACCCTCTCCTGACTTTGCTGGTGCTACTGCTTCCATATCTTCAAATCTTGGGGTTTCCTGGGGACCCAAGCACAGCCCTCTTTTTATCTTCTCCATCTTCTCCTTGGAGAGTCTGTCATCTCAAGCCTCCTGACTATTCCCCTCTGTCAGAACTTGTGGCCTGGCCCAGAGCCTGAGGAACTGCGCTCCCGATGCATGCTTCCACCACGTGCAGCACGACTCCATTCACATAGCCTCCAGCACTTCAGCTTTGTGGTTGTTCTTTCCTTTTGAGTCAGCACGGCTCATGGTGACTTTCCAGATAGCAAAACAGGATGTCACTCGCCGATCCTGTGCCGACTGCCTGGTCATTGTATGTTGGAGTCCATTGCTGTGGCCATTGTGTGGTGCTTTCCCAGCCCCGGGGCTGGTCTTCCAGCTCTCCAATGGGCAACATTCTGTTGTGACCCTATAAGGTTTCCATTGGCTGAGTGTTGGAAGTAGACTGGAAAACCTTGATTCCTAGTTTGTCCCTCTTAATCTGGAGGTGCCATTGAAAGCTGTCCACCGTGAGTGACCCTGCAGATCATCTGAGATACCAGTCGCATAGCTTCTCGCATGACAGCAGCTCATAAGCCATAGACTCTCCAACCACCGGCAAGTGGTGGTGCTCAGACTGATGTGAACAGAGGGCCCTCTCCTTGCCCCTCCCACTCGAACCCATTGCTCCACCCTGAGAAAGAAGTCTGCACATGAGGGCTGACTCCAGATGTTGTCTCTTCCATGAAGCCTTCTCTGATCCATCAAGGAAGAATGAGACACTCCTTGGTCTATGCGCCCATAGGATTTAAAAAAAAATCATTTTACTGGGGACTCTTACAGCTCTTATAACAATCCATACATCAATTGTATCAAGCACATTTGTACATATGTTGCCATCATTATTTTCAAAACATTTTCTCTCTACTTGAGCCCTTGGTATCAGCTCCCCACCTCCCATCCTCGTGAACCCTTGATAAATAATAATTGTTTTTTTATAACCTACACCATCCTCTGTCTCCCTTCACCCACATTTGTGTTGTTCGTCCCCCTGGGGTGTGAGTGTTATACATTTTATCATCGTAATCGGTTCCCCTTTTCTCCCCCTTCTCCCCCAACCCTCCCGCTACGCTCATGGTATTACTGCTCCCATTACTGTTCTGAGAGAGTTTATCTGTCCTGGATCCTGTGTGTGAAGGGCTCTTATCTGTATCAGCATACATGCTCTGGTCTAGCCAGATTTGTAAGGTAGAACTGGGGTCATGATAGGGGAGGGGAAGGAAGCATTAAAGAAGTAGAGAAATGTTGTGTGTTTAATTGGTGTTATACTGCACCCTCGCTGACTCGTTTCTTCCTTGACTCTTCTGGCATGTCCAATTGTCTGCAGAGGGTGCCCATAATATTTTATTCCTATGACTAGGGTATTATTATTGTACCTTATCATCTATAAATTTGTGTAAGCTCCTTGGATCAAACTCCAAGAATCATGAATTAGAAATAGTGTCAGAAAGATTAATAGTATAGTTGGATCTGTTTAATGGCTTGAGCTCTGCTTCTATCAATTTATAGTTATATGATCTTGGGGAAATTACTTAACTTCTCGAAGCCTGCTTCCTCACTGATAATATGTTTGTAATCTTCCTGATAAGGGTAGTCTGAGAACTAAATGATATAATACATGGAAAGGCCCCAGGAGACTCCCTCAACCACCACAGGACTTGGGTGTCAGATCTTTTGTGTTTACGGGGTCTTTCTTGGGGACCAGACCCCAACAGCAATCATACACATTTGCGATCCACCCTCTAGCTCCCTATTTTTTACTGCTGCTTGAACATGTGCACTTGGATGCCTTACTACCATCTCACAATCACACCCGAAACTCAGTTCATCCATCCTGCTCTCTTCCTACCTGCTGGCCCTTCTCCACCTGTCAGAACTGGATGCTGTCATTGACTCCTCTCTCCTCTCTCCAAGCCCTAGACGGCTTCTACTCTGTGATTCAACTTCATTCTATGCGAGGGCAGCTTCAGCCAATACTCACTGTGTGTCTGGTCTGGGTCAGACCACAGGCTAGCTCATGGGGTCTCACATACAGTAGTAGTAAACTACTTGGGCAGGGCTTTGGCCTGCAGGGAGTTTATACTAGCAAAGAGCAAAAACAAAGACCATCAGCCAATAATCAACTTCGAATGAAAAGGACGTTCTTGAATGTCGAGGAGCCCAGCCCCAGACAGGAGGAGCGAACCTAGTCCAGTGTCCAGGGAGGCTGCAAGGAGACAAGGAGCAAGCGAGCTAGGGGACCACTTGGAAAGCTCCCGGCAAGGCTCATCCATCAGGAGGTCCCGTGGTGTGTATTCCCTCCCCCGAGCCAAGCCCCTGGGGTCCCCCACTGACCGAGCTAAGTGTGCGCTCGCTAGGCTCATTTCTATCAGCCGGTGGCGGAGGGTCAACAGTTCCAGAAGTTTGGAAAAGTTCTCCAGGAGCAGCGCATGCGCATCTGGGCCTTGCTTCTCTCCTTCGTCCGCGGCAGACTTGAACGCAAGCAGGCCGAGCTCCTCCAGGAGAAAGGGGTCTCCCATCACTCTAGCTGAGAACAGCTGAAAGAAGACAAAGCACACCTTCACACGCACAAGCAACGGAAGCCCAGCCTGTCAGAGGCCCGGGCTCTGAGCTCCAGCCCTGGCTCCGGCACAAGCGGTGAGAGTTTGCCCGTGTTTCCATCCCTCAGTTTCCTGATCTGGAGAGTGGGGACAAGGAGACCCCCATCAGTACTTACCGAGACTGAGAGGGTCAGAGCTACACCAGACAGTATTTGCCGATGTTGTTTGCTGTTCTGACCATTATACGTGGTTTGAGGCAAGATAAACCAAAGAGTCGAAATGACAGGACAACCTGAATGGAAATTCGACCTGGGTATTTTCAAAGTATTTTCTCCCTCAGAATTCAAACGCCAAGGAGCGGATTCTAACAGGGCAGGGTAGAACTGCTCCTGTAGATTTCTGAGACTGTAACTCTTTACAGGAGGAGGAAGCCTCATCTTTCTCCCTTGGAGCGGCTGGTAACTTTGAACTGCTGACCTTGCAGTTAGCAACCCAGCACATAACCACAACACTACAGGGCTCCTTTAAAAGTATGTTGGTGACCAACAATAATAATTTCTTATAAACCCTTGGAACTTCAGTTTCAAAATTTGAACAGATAAGTTCAAATTTGAATAGATCTCAAAAATAGTAATAATTAAAACTATATGGTATCAATAGAGGATTAGACATGTATCCTCTAGTATTTTCACATCTAGTAACTCATGTTTATTTTCACAAGACCTCCATGATGTGGAGGTGGTGGGTAGTATTCCTAGGTTACCAGGGAGGACTCTGAAACGGCTCAAGGTCGCAGCAGTCGCAAAAGTAAACTTATCCATCCAGTTCCAAAGTCAATGATTCATTCTGTCAAGTTGCCTTCACAGTATTCCTCTGCTCAGAGCCAGTCCTGGGCAGTTTGGGAGTCACTCTGTCCTCTAACACCCCGGTGATGTCATGATTATGCGTTGGACTGTGATCAGTCCCCAAGGTCGACAGTTTGACACCACCAGTGCACTCCATGGGAGAAAGACGAGGCTTTCTACTTCCGTGAATAGTTGCAGTCTCAGAAACTTATGGGGACAGTTCTACTCTGTTCTACAAGGGTCGCTGTGAGTTGTCACCGAGTTTGAGTTGTTTTTGTGGGCTTTAGGCTTCCCTCTCAATACAACTGAATGAGGTCTGATGGGACATGGGTTAAATGCTCAGTGGCGAATCAATAGGTTGGTTGTTCGAACCTAGCAAGGAAGTCCTCTGGAGAAACACCCGGGTGATCTGCTCCCTTCAAGACCATGGTCAAGAAAACCCTAAGAAGCAGTCCTAATGCCACATGGTGTTGCTGTGAGTAGGAATTGACTTAAGGCATCCGACAATATACCACTCCTAGCAATGACTCACACTGGGAGAATCCTTGCCTGTCTTTTTCTGATGTGGCCACGAGAGTGTAGACATTACCTTTGCTACCCCTCTACCCACCAAAGGACTCATCTACCCAAGAATGCCATTGCTAGGCTCCTGTGTTCTTCTAAAGCACCAGTTCTCAACCTGTGGGTCTCGACCCCTTGGGGTCGTCAAATTCATAATAGTAGCAAACTTACATTTATGAAGTAGCAACGAAAATAATGTTATGGTTGGGGGTCAGCACAACATGAGGAACTTAATGAAAGGGTCACAGCATTAGGAAGGTTGAGAACCTCTGTAAAGTGTAACACAGATTATTCAACTAAGTCTTGTCTTTCTTCTGGAGGCAATATCTCCTCCAGTTCTGACCTAATACAAAGAGAATAATCTGAATAGTTATCATTTATAAGTTCAAATTTGAACAGATCTCAAAAATATTAATAATTAAAGCCATGTGGTATCAATAGAGGATTAGACATATAGCTTAGATAGTCACTGTGATTTGTAGAGATACTGGGAGGAGGGAGGGTGAGAGAAGGTGAGTTGGAAAGGGGGAACCGATTATAAGGATCTACATACAGTATAACCTCCTCCCTGAGGGACGGATAACAGAAAAGTGGGTGAAGGGAGAAGTCGGACAGTGTAAGATATGACAAAATAATAATAATTTATAAATTATCACAGGTTCATGAGAGAGGGGATTGGGGAGAGAAAGGAAAAATGAGGAGCTGATACCAAGGGCTCAAGTAGAAAGCAAATGTTTTGAGAATGATGAGGGCAACAAATGTACAAATGTGCTTGACACAATGGATGGATGTATGGATTGTGATGAGTTGTATGAGCCTCCAATAAAAGGATTAAAAGAACAGGAAATGCTAGAAAGCAGAAAAAAAATGCATTTTAAAACCTGACACCACACCGTAAGACAATGTGGAAAGAATCCTCAATAAATGGGAGGAGGAGAATGGCTACTAAACCTAACTCACTGCCATCTGATTCATCTGGACTCTCCAGGACAGAGTAGAACCGCCCTGTGGGTTTCCAAGACCGGAACTCCTTACTTAACGGGAGTAGAAGGCCCCATCCGACTCCCCTGGAGCAGGCGAGGGTTTGAAACTTTCAGAGGAAATAAACAAAAGCAAAGATGGCTGGCTAGCATTCATTGATTCATTGCCCTGTGAGTCAAGTGCCTCAAGGTCTTGGAAGCTCACACAGCCCTCCTCGGGCTTCCCTGTTTTAAGGTGGATCCAAAGTCCATTTGCCCAAAGGGCATCTTGCAAAACTGGCTGTTCAGTAAAGCGCCCCAGGCTCTCCTTCCTGGAGGGAGCTATTGACTCTTCATTAAATAGGTGTCCAAGTTGTTTATCCATAACACAGCCTTTGTTTGATTCTGAGCTGCTACATTGATCTCTCTGTGTTTGGCTCCATTAGGAAGCATGGGAATGAGGATCAGCAAAACCCAGCTATTCCTGAGTTTGGCCTAACAGCCAACACAAGAGCCCACCTTACTTTCCCCACCAGGTGGGGAGGGAGAAGTTCTAGAACCAACATACAGAATGAAATGCTCTTTCACCTGAATCATCTAGAGCTGTCAAAGGGACCTAACAGATAATAAATAAGAACAGAAAAGCTACACAAAATACGCTAATGACAAGATATCTGCAAGAATATTTCACCTCAATAAAGAGCAAAGAAAAGCAAATGAAAGCAGCCAATCTCCACCCTTTATATAGAAGATGTATATCAGTGCATACACTTTCTATTTACATCTAATACAAGCGCTCTTACACAAGGGGACTTCAAAACGTTTGTGGACAAACAGAATTAAAAGATAATGGCATTTTTTAACAATCATGTTGATGCCTCCTTGACCATGGCTGTTGACATCATAATCAGCACAATTCTTTTAGGAAGCATTTTGTCAGAATGTCTCCAAAGACTTTTAAAATAGCTCCAGCCATTCTACTTCCAAGATTCTATCAAAGTGGAAAAATTTGGTAGCATACAGATGCACTTTCTAGCATTTTTAATAGCAATAAATATTGGAAACCACTCTACTATCCATGAAGTCCTCCTGGCCCTGTTAGGTAAGTGCCGGGAGACTAATTGCAATGTCGGCAGTTTAAACCCCCAGCTGCTCTGCCAGAGGCAGGGAAGCTGTCTGCTCCTGGGCCCTGGAAACACTGCGTTGGGTTTGCTATGGGTTGGAATCCACTCAGTGACAGTCGGGGAGTAGAGCGTGTTCATGAAGCAGAGATAAATGGATAGAAAAGCTATGATCCATCACTTAAAGGGGATTATGCTGTCATAAAGGTAAGTACAAAGGCTAGGTAGCATTATGAAAAAAAACTTTAATATAATGCTAACTGAAAAAAAAGGAGATGAGGGGTAAAAGACAGAACTATGTAAATCATGTGTAAAAGTCCTTGAATTCAGAGGGGAAAAAATGACAGATGTGTTTGTATTAAGGATCATCTTCCCCATTTTTGTTTAAATTATCTAAAGGGTCACAAGGAAGGAACAAGTCAGCCAGGTTGCAGTATAGCACTGACAAAACACACAATTTTCCTCACCCCCAATATCATTACCCCAGCTCTACCTTACAAATCCGGCTAGACCGGAGCATGTGCACTGGTACAGACAAGAGGTCTCAACATATGGAATCCAGGACAGATAAACCCCTCAGGTACAATAATGGAAGTAACGATACCATGAGGGTATGGGAAGGTGGGGGGGGTGGGAAAGGGGAGAAAGGGGGAACCAATTGTAACGATCAATGTATAATAGCGTCACCACCACCCCACCCTGACTCCAAAGGGAAGAACAACTGAAACATAGGTGAAGGGAGACAGTGGTCAGGGTAAGATATGAAAATAATAATTTATAATTTGTCAGGGGTTCACAAGGTGGGGGGGAAGAGGGGAAAAAAGAGGAGCCAATACCAAGAGCTCAAACAGAAAGAAAATGTTTAGAAAATGGTGATGGCAACATATGTACAAATGTGCTTGATACAATTGATGTATGGATTGTTATAGGAGCTGTAAGTGCGCCCAATAAAATTATTATTTTTTAATTTCTCTGTAGCTTTATATTATTTTGGACAATTAAACATAAAATGAAATTTGAGCTTGAGCACGTGGGGAGTGAAGACCCAGGCCAGCGTAGCGAGGAGACACCTCAGGGCAGACGAAGAACCACACCTGTTGTGCTCGGCTGGCATTCACTTGGACTCCCAGCAACCATCGGGGCAGAGCCGAATTGCCCCGCCAGGGTTTGCTTGACAGAAGCAAACCGTGGCACCTTTCTCTTACAGCGTGGCTGATGGATTTGAACCACTGACCACTCTACCACCAGGCCTCCTTTGGTAGCTAGTGACCTTGAAAGTCACTCAGTCATCCAGCAAGTAAGGTCACCATGAAAACCCAAGGTCCATCATGAAAGCCTTATTAGGAAATAATTAACCTGCACCTGAATGCCAATGTCATCAGGCTACACTTCCAAACCTAGACCACGAGAGTTGGAAGGGGCTTTCGAGGTCATCGTGCTCCTCCCGCCCCACACATACAAACATCCTATTACAGAGATGAAAGGTGGGCTCAGAGAAACTAAGAGACTTGCTTGGGTCACACAGCAAGTTCACAGCTGGGCTGAGCTGGTGCCCGGCTCTCTGACTCCACACCCAGCATTTCCTCTCCTCCACCAGATCTCGACTCAAGACAAAAAGCACAACCTGGTGGTGGGGAGAAGAAAATCACCTGTATCCCCTTGCAGAGGGGTCTCGGGGAGGAGACGAGCCAGTCAGGGTGCAATGTAACAACGACGAGAAGTACAACTTTCCTCTAGTTCCTAAATGTTTCCTCCCCGCTCCCACTACCATGACTCAAATTCGATCTTGTAAGTCTGGCTAGACCAGAGGATGTACACTGGTACAGATAGGAACTGAAAATCCAGGGAATCCAGGGCGGATGAGCCCTACAGGACCAGTGGTGTGAGTGGCGGAACAGGGAGGGTAAAGGGAGAATGGGTAGGAAAGAGGGAACCGATTACATGGAACTGTGTGTGACCTCCTCCCTGGGGGACAGACAACCGAAAAGTGGGTGAAGGGAGACGTCGGACAGGGCAAGATATGACAAAATACCCATTTATAAACTATCAAGGGCTCGTGAGGGAGGGGGTAGCGGGGAGGGAGGGGAAAAATGAGGACCTAATGTCGGGGGTTTGAGTGGAGAGAAAATGTTTTGAGAAACGATGTACAAATGCGCTTTACATAATTGATGTGTGTATGGATTGGGATGACAGTTGTATGAGCCCCTAATAAAATGTTTAAAAAAAGAAGAAGAAAAAAAAAAGAAAATCACCTGTAAATTTAATTTTAAAAGCATATATTTTTAAATATAAAAAACAAATCGGGAAACCTTTCCCATATATCTAGGGTACATCCCTGTTTTAATTTTAATGGCTTCCCTATCAACTGACCAAAAGAAGTCTTACACAAATGTTGGCGAGGTCCACAACTAGGCTCTGTCCCTGACCAAATGGGGAGATGGAGTCAAACAGGGAAATAGTAACATCAAAGAAGGAGCCTTCTTGTCTCCATGGGCCCAACTACCCCATTTATGGAGCAAAAAGACCTACGTCTTTCTGGAGCTGGGCACTGTACCAGGACTCGGGCTTGACCGGGGCCAGCCATATATCCAAGGCCAGTCGAAACACGAGGTTCTCCAGCTGGGCGAGCCCGCTGGCCGAGGCAGGTCGGCAGATGCTTCGGGACTCCCGGAAGAGATGCTCCAGGGCTTTGGGAATGTGCGCAGCCAGGCCCAGGGAAGGGTGGAACTCCAGCAGATAAATGTTTTTCAGTGCTGGGCTGGAAGGAGCAGAATAAGCAACAATGTCAAGCAACAAAGAACTGCTTTTGTTTCCAAAGATACTTGAATTTCTGATGAGCGGTAATAGTGCCCCTGTGATCCAGAGTCTTCTGAGACGCGGAGAGCGCGGAGGGCCCTGGGAGGCCATCCTGGGAGCCCGCTGGACAGCGCAGCCTGCCCTTTGCTTCAACATGAACTCT
The DNA here is from genome assembly GCF_000313985.2 of Echinops telfairi. Classification (NCBI taxonomy): domain Eukaryota; kingdom Metazoa; phylum Chordata; class Mammalia; order Afrosoricida; family Tenrecidae; genus Echinops; species Echinops telfairi. Next base: position 39,595,029 of record NW_022107431.1, on the reverse strand, counting down.
TTTCAGATGAGCAGACCTAAGAAGGTATGCTAGAGCCCAGTGAATCCGCTTCCAATTATACACCGCAAACCTGTCGGCATTTCAATTATCAACACGTAGTCAAATATATAAAAACAAAATAATTTCAAAGTGATTAAACATAAAAAGCAAGAAATAATTTTTCCATAGCTGTTAGTACCTACGAGGGGGCTTCTAAAAGTTGTTATGGACAAATAGAATGAAATGCTCATAGACGTGGTCTACAAACTTTGCAGCCCCCCAATATTTTCCAGGAGCCCAGCTGGTGTAGTGGTTACCCGCGGGGCTGCACTGCACACGGGGTTGCCGCGAATCAGAGTTGGCTTTACGGCAATTGGCTTGGGGACGGGTACTTGTTATTACTGACAAAGCAAACACATGTCCCACATATAAGTATATAAATTCCTTCTTTGTGGCCCTTCTAATTACTTCTCTCATTTCCTCCACTTTTTAGAATAGTATTTAGATTTAACACGATAGCCTTAATGTCTCTAGCACATCGTCAACCACCACCAACATACCTGCTGTTATTGATGGAGATAAGTTGTTGGCAAATGATGTTCGGGGGGAGTCCAAACGTGCTGCTCTCCTCCTCTGAGCGAGCTACTCGCCAAAGCCGCTGGACATAATCCCGTTGACGCTCCATCTAGACACAGCGGGGAGTTAACAGGAGAAAAGCCCTGCTTCCCCTGGGCGTCAGCAATGGGCAGTGGCAGGACAAGGGTGAGGGTCCCCTGCTTCTCTTCATGATTTGACGAATCTTCACCCAGACATTGTTTGGGGGAGGGGGGGGTCTCCTAGCAACTAGACATGCGGGTGTCCCTGTCTGCACCCACTGGCAGCCAACCTTCAGGTGATTTTAAGAGGCAAAAGGAAATGTCTCTCTGACACTGAAAAAACACTCACTGTCATTGAATTGATGCCGACTCATAGCAACCCCCTGAGACCGGAACTCTACAGGGGTAGAAAGTCTCCTCTTTCTCCCAATTAAATGACTACTTGGGGAAAAATTCCAACCAAGCTCCAGGTAACTGCACGGTAATAGCCCCTTGCCTTGGTAGTACCCTTCCTCAGTGCCAGTACCCTTCCCCCAGAGGAGAGACAATGTGACTGTTTCTTCTATGTCCTAAAAGCAGCCGTAAAACTAAAGCATAATAACAATGAACACAAATGTATGCACTCTTGTTTTGAAAATGTCTCTCCTTACACTTTCTTTCCCTACCGATAAGCTCGGTCTAGTGATGTGCGGCCAGAGTGCGCCTTCGAGGCAAGGATGGCCAGATTTCCTCTCACGTACTTCGGACATGGGGTCAGGAGAGCCCAGTGCCTGGAGAAGACATCATGCTGGGGACGTAGAGGGGCAGCAAAAAGAGGAAGACCCTCAAGGAGATGGATGACACAGCGGCTGCAACAATGGGCTCAGGCATAGGAACAATTGTGAGACGGTGCAGGGCCGGGCACGGCTTCAGTCTGTGGTACATAAGGTTACTATGGGTCAGAACAGGCTTGATGGCACCTAACAAGGACAACAACCTGGTCTAGTGAAAACTGACCTGGTCAATGCCTCGAGGACTGTGAAACATAAGGAAGGTGGGAAACCACCCTTTCCAAACCAAAAACCCACTGCCATCTTGCTGATCACAACTCACGGGGGCCCCTGGGTCCCAGAGTAGAACGGTTCCAGAGTGCTTTCTGGAGGATCATTTTCATGGAAACACATCGCCAGGTCTTTCTTCCACAGCGCCATCAACACCAAACACCAAACAAACTCACTGTCAGGGAGGTGATGCCCACTCGTGGAGGCCCTGTAGGGCAGGGTAGAGCTGCTCCTGTGGGTTTCGGAGGCTCTTCTCGGGAGAAGCAAGCTCCAACTTTCTCCTGCAGAGCAGCTGGTGGTTTCAAACTGCGGACCTTGAGGTGAGCAGCCCAATGCATAACCACAATGCCTCTAACGCTCCTACCGTGCCACCAGCTGGGCTCAACTTGCCAGTCTCTACATTAGTAGGTGAGCAAAAAAGGTTTGCACCACCCAAGGGGCCTAACCACCTGGTTAGGCTTAGGATTAAACCAGGCAAATGAGTTTACAGAAAAGCACGCTGCACGCGCTCCCCTTAAAATCCTAGCATCTGGACAGGAGAGAACAATTAGTGTTTCCAGTCCTGGTCAGAGCTATCCATTCTTCTTGCACAGGTAAATTTTTAAGCCCAACTGTCTTCAAGTGCAAGGGGCCTAGTGGCACTGTGGATTAGGTGCTGGACTGCTAATTGCGAGTTTGGGGGTTCAAACCCACCGACAGCTCCTCAGGGGAAAGATGAGGCTGTCTGCTCCCAGGAGAAAGAGGCACCAGTCTGCTTCTGTAAAGATGGAGAGCCTGGGGACACCTGTGAGGCAGTTCTCCTTCACCCTATTGGGTGTTAAGCACCAGAATCAACACGGTAGTGGTGGGTTTGGTCGGTGGTGGGGGGTTTGGTTTGGGGGGTACTCACATGCTGGTTGAGGATGCCCCTCACCAGCTGCAGGTGAAGCTTCAGGCAGGTGCAAGCATCTCTGTAGGCCTTAATGAAATAAGGATGGCTGGGATCGAACCGTGGACGCTGGTGCATGATGTCAGTGATCACCTGAGCTAAGGCAAACCTCTCCTCGGGGTCCAACACGTGCTGGTAGGCTTCAAAGTAACTGTCGAGAAGCTGCAGGTGGG
>NW_022107431.1:39589871-39591489 GCF_000313985.2 Echinops telfairi | reverse complement strand
ACCAGCCTCTCCTTGGAAGAAAGAATGTATACTCCCGTAAAGACTTCCCGTCTTGGGAACTCACAGGGGCAGCTCTACTCTCTTAGAGAGTCGCTGTGAGTTGGCCTTAACTCAATGGTAACCAGTTTATTTTTTTACAAGAAGCCCCGGGGTGCCGGGGGTTAGGCATTGAGATTCTCCCCCCCCCTCCCCCCCCTCCCGGCAGATGTAATCCGTTTGATTTCTGGATATTCCATCTGGAGAAGTCCACCTAGAGTCATCATTGGTGTTCTTAAAAACCAGTCTTTGCTATGAACCAAACACTGGCCTGATAAAATTCTATCGTGGGATCTTCAGCTGCGTTTCTTATCACCAAGCCCATATTTTCCCACTACTGGTCCTTTCTCTTTGTTTGCAACTTTTGCGTTCCAATGGCCAATAATCAGCAATGCAGCTGAATTGCAGCTTGGATCACTTTCAGACTGAAAGTGTGGGTAGAATTATTCAATTTCTGCATCACTAGTTTTAGTCGTTGGTGCATAAATTTGAGTTGAGTTGTATTGATTGAATTTCCTTGCATGCACATAGACATTATCCTATCACCGACATCATTGTACTTCAAAATAGCCCTTGAAATAGCCATTCAGACAAGCACAACACCATCTATCTTGATTTTGTCATTCCGACATGAGAAACCATATTTCTGATTCAAAATAGCCAATACCAATCCATTTCTGGGAATGCCTCGTATATAGATCTTTATGCCGTCCACTTCACCTTTAATGACTTCCAATTTTCCTAGATTCATACTTCATACATTCCAAGTTGCAATTATGACTTGATGTTTGGAGCTGGCTAGGATAAATTCTGTGCTCTTCGGGGATCCCCGAGATGGCGGAATGCCAGCTGGGATCCCAGGACAAGAGAAGTGACTCTGAGCAGTGTGATTCTGTTGTAGGGTTGTTTTCATCGTGTTTTGTTGTTTGTGGTGTTCTCGGGGAAGGTCTGCCCAGCAGTATGTGCCCATTCGACTATTTCTGCTCAAGTGGTCAGGGCCCGGCTACAGTCTTCACCGTGTGTGTGCATTCTCACGACTCCCCTTCTGGCGGTTCCTTTGGGTTCTGGGGGTCTTTTAAGACCTCCACAGCTCAGACGTGCTTACTTTTGGAGACCCAACAACACATCACATCAAATACAAATGTATAGAAAGTCATTCACATGCCAATCACATTTTTTTCTTGTAAAAATAAGCAAGAAGGGGCATAGAAGAAAAGCCACTAAATGCATACATTCCCAGGATGAGGTCCAGGCACTGTGGCCAGGGATGTATATGGCAGCCAACTAAAAAGGAGGGGGAAAGGGAAAAAAAAGAGGACGTGGATAGTGGGGGAATCGAGCACTAACCCACCCATGGGGAGCGTGTTGTTTATGTCTGCACAGGAAAGGAAGAGAGGGACCAAAGCTGGTTCTGGCAGGAAGCAGTGAACTAACAGAGAGGTCTACAGCTACATGGACACCCCCCCCTCCTGCCCCCAGAAGAATGCACTACAGAGGACAGTACTGAAGATACAATCTTGGGAGAGGGACAGGTCTGCCAGGCCACACAGGAGCACACTAAGAGGGAAAGACAGAGAGGGGG
>NW_022107431.1:39586865-39588837 GCF_000313985.2 Echinops telfairi | reverse complement strand
AGCACAGCAGCCTGTGTGATCACAAGGTGTTGATGGGATCAGGTATCAGAAGACCCAAACAATCATTTTGATGCGAATGAGGGGGGTCAGAGGGAAGACTCAAAGCCCATATGTAGACAATTGGATACTCCCTCACAGAAGGGTCACAAGGAAGGATGAGCCAGCCAGGGTGCAGTATAGCACCAATGAAACACACAACATTCCTCTAGTTCTTTAATGCTTCCTCCACCCACCATGATCATGACCCCAGTTCTACCTTACAAGTCCGGCTAGACTGGAGAATGTACCCTAGTACAGGTAAGAGCTCTCAACACACGGAATCCAGGACAGATAAACCCCTCAGGAACAATAATGGGAGTTGTGATACTATGAGGATAGGGGGAAGGTGGGGGGACAAGGGGAAGAAAGGGGAACTGATCACAATGATCAACATATAACCCCCCTCCCCCAAGAGGGATGAACAACAGAAATATGGGTGAAGGAAGACAGAGGATGGTGTAAGATATGAAAATAATATTAATTTATAGCTTATCAAGGGGTCATGAGGGTGGGAGGGGAGAAAAGATGCTGATACCAAAGGCTCAAGTAGAAAATATTTTGAAAATGATGATGGCAATGTGTACAAATGTGCTTAATGCATAGATTGTTATAAGAGTTGTCACGTAACCAATAAAATGATTTATAAAAAAATTAAAATTTTAAATATGAAAGGATTTATCATTTTCCTTTTTGTTTGGACCTGAACATTTTTACCAATGCTTGGGAATTCTTCAGAAGTGAGGCAATCTGCTCTGTAAATGGTTTTCAAATGGAATGCAAAGCTCATAAGTGGTTGGCTAGCAACCTTTGTGCATTTTATCGATGAGGAATTCATCATTTATTGACCTTAATTTTGTTTTCTTTTCATATTTTGGAATCATACATCCCTCTCCCTCCAGTTAAATATTTCAATGGACCTGGAGAATCTCTCCTGGGGCCTGGGGTTAAGGGTTGTGCTGCTAACTACAAGATCAGTGGTTCAAACCCACCAGCAGCTCCACAAGGGAAAAATGAGACTATCTGCTTCCATAAATACTTAAGAGTCTCCGAAGTTCTTTTCCGCCCTGTAATGTTGCTGTGAGTTGGAATTGACACAGTGGTGGTGGGTTTGAGTCCCTGCTGGTGAATAAATTGGTTCTAATTAAAAGCTTCTGCACTGTTATCCTCAAATCCTGTGGGTCCCACAACTGAACAAATTCTTTTCTTTTTGCTTAGGATCCTCAGAGTTTTTTGGCTCATAACATCCCTGCCCAGGAAGTCTCTGCCCAGCTCCCACTCTGGGATTTCACTCTTCTGCTGAAAGATCTCAGCTCTTACATGTAGCCGTGCCACCACAAACAGCTGGCACAGGCTTGCCCAGTGTGCGGTCACCTCAGTGGGCAAAAGGAAATTGCTGACCTTCCAGTTTCTGCTACTCTGCCAGCCTAGCATTCTTTCGGTTACAGAAATAGAGAGCATGGGAGAGTGTGTTTTCTTTGCTGATGACTCAAGGCCAAATTAAGGAATCTCTAAACTAAAGAGATAAATGTAGTTAGGTGCCAGTAAGTTGATTCCACCTCCACAAGGTCAGCAGTTCGAAACCACCAGCCACTCTGTGGGAGACAGAGGAGGCTTTCTACTCCTGTTACAGAGTTGTACTCCTGGACACCCACAGGGGCAGTTCTAGTTTGTTCTATAGGCCCTGAGGAGTCCGCGTTGCCTCGATGGCAGTGAGGTTGGTTTGGAGTTTGGGATCTATCCCTGTAGGTTTCCTTAGCTGTACGCTTCCTGTAAGCAGACCACCAGGGCGTTCTCCCATGGGATCGCTGGTTAGGGCTCCCAGATTTCATAGGCAAGGAGCCTGATTTAACCACTGTGACAACCTCAGAGCTGGAGGACATGGCTCTTCCTTTGAGAGCTCTGGAGCAGCGGTTCTCAACCTGTGGGTCGCGAC
>NW_022107431.1:39584060-39586312 GCF_000313985.2 Echinops telfairi | reverse complement strand
CTTAGACTGAGTCCATAACAAGAGATCTCAAACCCTTTGTGGGCGTAGTGAGGTCCCCTGGAGTGGAGCTGGTTCTGATTTAGTGGGACCTTATATGTAACAGAATGATGCGCCGCCCTGCTTGGACCATGCGCACAACCAGTTACATCTTAAGTGTATGACACAGGAAGCATTTTTCTTGATGGTCACTAAAACTCACTGCCATTGATTGTTCAGACACACAGCACCTCTGTAACGACGGATAGAACTGTCCCTGTAGGTTTCCAAGACTGTAAATCCCCATGGGAGTAGAAAGCCTCATCTTTCTCTCACGTGGCAGCTGGTGGTTTGGCTGCCCAGGGTGTAACCGTAACCCACTCCACCACCGGGGCTCCTTATACGGTTAACTAAGAAGTGCTGTTGATGCAGGGTCGCCACAAAAGACCCTTATCAGACATCGTCTCAGAAATGTTTTAGCTTGTGACCACCCTGTCAACCACCCCCTCCCCTATGTATTTAAATTGACCCATCCAGACAGCCCATGTTTCTGTTCCAGCCAATCACTTTGAAGTGCCAGCCGCCAGCTTCCCAGATCTTGCAACTTCCAATAAAGTTGTTAGACCTTTAGGCCTGATTTTACCTCCTTCACATGCCTCTGTTGCTCCACCACTTTGAAACGTTTGATTTCACGTTATGAGATCAGACAGGGCCCTCGTTGAGTTGTTTTGAACCTTCACTAAAAGTTTGCTTTTATATTATGAGACTTATTAGCAAGGCTAAAAGCTTAGGGATAAAGGGGGTTTGTCTTCCTGAATGCCTGCCCTTGAGGAAAGGCTGTCAGGGCCACAAGAAGGAGTTGGAAAGAAATCAAGCACACTAATTATACACCTATGGGAAAATCCGGAACAGAGCATGCTCAGACCCATGCCATCTAGGCCCAGGTGGAAGCCAACCTGGGCACACCCACCTTAGGCACCAGCAATATGACATCACACAGGTGCACCTAAACTCAGCCAATAAAGTTGACCAATGCCCTCAACCACGCCTCCCCAGCCCATGGGGCTGGGAGGGGATAAAAGCAGGTCACCGACCCCTTTCCTCGCTCTCTTTCAGTTGTGCTCTTGCAAGTGGAGGGTGAGATTCCTCCCACAGCCGGCTCACTCTCTTGGGGTCTCTTGCTCTTGGTTCCTGCTCCTGGCTCCACATGAGGGTCCCCGCTCCTGTTGTGGCATTCCTTCCACGTGTTCTTCCACGCTCCCCTGAAACAGCCGTCTTCAGTCACGAACTCCCACGTGTTCTCCTGCGGCTTTCCAGAAGTAGCGTGTACCTTTTGGAGACTGAAGTACCTGAAACTTTCCTTTCCCTCGTAAAAATCACGTGGATTTACAAAAGCGCTTCTGCTGCGTGAGTTCTTTCAGCATTGGGAAGCACGAACCACCTGACTCATGCTAACTCCACGTATTATAGCGTAGAACGCCCTTTAGAGTTTTCATTTCTGTGACTTGTGGTTAGTTCAGTCATCGGTGTCTCTTGGTTGGTAGGGACACCGGAAGATGCCCCACCCACAAGTCGGACACCACACACATGACCACATGTGAAATGGAGGAAGGTCAAGAGCCTTTAAGTGAGCCCCAGAGAAAAATGCAGCAAGCAGGGTGATCAAAATGACCTTGTTTCATCCACAAAACTCTCCTCTCGAATAACAATCAATTATTAAACAGCAGAGAAATGAAGCCAAGTGACTAGACTCTGGCTTCAGAAAAGTCTCACTCAGCCTGTGCAGGACATTAAGACGGTAACAGTAACTTCTCTCATTCATGCTGGTCTAACTTGAACCTGTTGAGCCAGGCCAAGGCAATCCCAAGGGCAGGTTTATAGTATTTACACTGCCTTGACCTCTTTTTGTACAAATGGCTTCATTGTTTGCTTGCTTGGCTGGGAAGTTCCCAGGGAGTTGTCAGTGGAGAGGGAGTTCTTGCTGTTGACACTAGCTTGCGAAGGCCTGGGCTAAGCTTTCTCGGTCATGTTTATTGTTGATAGGGTTACCAGATTTAGCAAATAATAATTCAGGATGTCTATGTCAGTCGCAATTTCAGAAGAATAGATTTTATGTTTTAAGTATGCCCCCCATATTACAGTCTCTTATCTGACAACCCTAGCTGTTGAGAAGGACAGAGAACTCTCTTTTGAAATGAAGGAGACATTTTCAGGTTTTGGTCTCAACCTGCGGCAGCCTTCGGAGAGACCTGTACACAGTTTATGACAGAGTGCGT
>NW_022107431.1:39582357-39583644 GCF_000313985.2 Echinops telfairi | reverse complement strand
GAATTCAAGTTACCCTGAAAATGTGTGCTTAGGGTCTGTGGAGAAAATTGACAATCATCACTTAGTGATACAATCGATGCCTTGCTTCTCTGAGTCTCACAATCCACCTAAATTTACATCAACTCTAATTTCATGAGCATTTGGACAAAGTATGGTTACTTCGCCCCATCCATCTATCAGTCTGTCATACTGTAGCGGCTTTCCCGTACCTATGAGGCTGGAGGTCATGCAGAGCTTTCAGATTAAGAAGATGGAATAGGCAGTCCATTTCGGAAAAATTTGCCATCGAAAACCTGATGGATAGCAGAGGAATAATATCTGATATAATACCAGAAGATGAGCCCTTCAGATTGGAAGGCACTCAAACTATGATTGGAGTTTTGCCTCCTCAAAGTGGAGCCAACCTTACTGATGTGGATGAAGCACAGATTTCCGAACCTGTGTTTGAGGATGGGGCATAACTCAAAAGGAGAAGAAGCAACTGTAAACATCCATTAATAACTGGAACATAGAATGTACTAAGTATGGATCTAGGGAAATTGGAAGTCATCAACAGTGAAATTGAATGCATAAACATCAATATCCTAGACTCTAGTAAGTTGAAATTCATTGGGACTGCCCATTTTGAATAAGACAATGATATGATTTTCTATTATTAAAATGACAAATTCAAGAAGAATAGTGTCAAATTTATCATCAAAAAGAACATTTCAAGACCTATCTTGAAGTGCAATGCTGTTTGTGACAGGATAATATCTGTATGCCTACAACTGTATGTACCAACAATGATGAAAAAATTAAAGAATTCTATCAACTTCTTCAGTGTGAAATTGATCAAACATGTAATCAAAGTGCATTGATAATTATAAGTGATTGGAATGAAAAGATGCAAATAAAGAATCAGTAGTTTGACCTTGGTGATACTAACACCCCCCCCCCAAAAAAACACTAGAGATCACATGATAGAATTTAGAAAGACCAATGATGATTTCATTGCAAATGCCTTTTTTCAACAACATACATGTCACCTATACAAATGACCTTTGCCAGGTAGAATGTTCAGGAATCAAATGGACTTCATCTGTCAGAAAAGACTATGAAGAAGCTCAAGATCATCATTCAAAACAAGGCCAGCAGCTGACTGTGCAACGGACCATCAAATGGTTCAGGTTGAAACTGAAGGAAATTTTAAGAAGTCCAGGAGAGCCAAAATACAACCTCGAGTCTATTCCACTTGAATTTCAAGAAGAGATTTGATGCATTAAACATTAATGACTGAACGGGGTG
>NW_022107431.1:39571652-39581580 GCF_000313985.2 Echinops telfairi | reverse complement strand
GGGAAGCACTCAATGGTCTAGATCAAGAAATCTGGCAGACAGCTACCCGGACAACTGATTGGAAGAGATCCATATTTGTGCCCATTCCAAAGAACAACGATTTAATAGAATGCATGCATCATGGAACAATATCATTAATATCATATGGAAGTAAAATTTTGCTTAAAATTATTTTTAAAAATGGTTACAGTAGTACATTAGCAGGGTACTAGTACATTACAGGGTAGTAGTACATTAGAGCTTCCAGAAATTTAAGCTGGATTCAGGTAAGGGCATAGAATGAGGGATATCGCTGCTGATGTCAGATGGATCTTGGCTGAAAGTAGAGACTACCAGAAAGAGGTGTACTTGTGTTTTCTTGACTATGCAAAGGTATTCAACTTGTGGGGATCGTGAAAACTATGAATAACATTGGAAAGCATGGGCAGTCCAGAACACTTGAATGTGCTCGTGTGGGACCTGTAGGTTCCCAAGGAGCAGTTGTTGAAAGCGCTGAGAGAGACCACAGGGTTGAAGATCAGGAAAGGTGTGTGTCAGCGTGGTAGTCGTTTACCATACTTCTTCAATCTGGATGGAGAGCAATCCTCAGAAGAGCTGCTTTCGATGACAAAGAACACGGCATCGGGACTAGAGGAAAGCTTATTAACAAACACACCCTGCATGCTGAAAGCAAAGGGGACTGGAGGCACCTGCTGATGAAAACCAAAGGTGACGCCCTTCGGTATGGCTTTCAGCTCAATATAGTTAAGAATGAACAAACAAACTCACTCCGCCGAGTCAAGACCACGCATAGCAACACTAAGGGGTAGCGTAGAACCATGCCTGTGAGTTTCTGAGGCTGTCACTCTTTATTAGAGTAAAAAGCCTCGTCTTTCTCCTGAGAAGCAGCTGGTTGTATTGAACTGCTGACCCTGTGGATTGCAGCCCAACATGGAAGCTCTATTCCACAGAAAAGACTCTAGGCTGATGTGTAGAGTAATTGGTTTGTTTTTCAGTAACCTTTTGTCTGGTCCTCAGTTGTCCATGAGTCCTGCCTGGAGCCTCCATAAGAGTGAATATTTTAAGATAGGCGTCCTCAAACTACGGGTACGGGCCACATGCGGCCCGCTGAGGACATTTATCCGGCCCGCTGGGTGTTTTTGCCCCGTTTGTTTTTTTACTTCAAAATAAGATATGTGCAGTGTGCATAGGAATTTGTTCATAGTTTTTTTTTAAACTATAGTCTGGCCCTCCAATGGGTCTGAGGGACAGTGAACTGGCCCCCTGTTTAAAAAGTTTGAGGACCCCTGCTTTAAGGTATCTCTTTTAGTCAAAGTCTCCTAACTCCCACCAAAAGACCCTTTCCTGCAAGGGTCTGGTTAAGAAGGTGGGGAAAGATGCTGATAGGATTCACCTGTGAGCAATTGTGAGCAGGATTCCTTGGAATGCCATCCTGCTGTGTATAAAATGAGCCCTCTGAGAAGCAGGAGGAGGAATCTCATTACCAGCAGAAGCTGGAAGTGGAACGTATTCTCTGGACCCAAAACCCCTCTGCAGTGAACCCCCTGGATCCATAAGAGCTGCAGTGAGAGGAGCAGCAACAGAACCAGGAGCCAGAGCAGGAATATAGCGGCGGACTTCCAACCCACGAAACCTGTAAAGGTGAGTGTCTCTGTGCAGAAGGCTGGCTTGTGGAGTGGGGCGCTTCTGGGCACATGATTGGGGGCGCTGGGCTTGCTAACCCAGGGCACCTGAGTTGAATACTTTTGAGCTGATGCCTAGAGTGGAGTGGTTAGGGCATTTATTAACAGAGTTGAAAGAACTATGTAACATGTCCTGATAAACAACTATATCCTGAGTTTTCCTTACTTGCCTTACAACCTGTCAACTTCCTTAAGAAAATGTAAATTTATTATGACCAGTGTGAGTTCTGTGTAGTAATTTCAATGCATATTAGAACTTGGGGAGGTAAAACAGAATACTAAATTAAGACAATCTAGAGGCCTGGGGCTCCTGATGGGGAACGTGTGAAGAGAGTGCAGGAAAGGGCAATAAATACCCTTGCCGTGACCAATAAGGTGAGTTGTGGAATTCTATCTTAATTACATTTAATATAGCCTTCCAAATCTTTACAGCGAATCTAAATTTCTTATTTAATCCATTGATCAAAGTCAGATTCTAATTGGCCGGATAGCTGCAGGCCCAAACTCCAGAGTCCAGAAAACAGATGTCTAAGCCCAAGACTTACACAATTTAAGCCAAGATGTTTGTTTGTTTGTTGATTTGTTGTAAGTGAGTGACCTATATTTCTAAACAACAGACCAAAGAATGGATGAAATCGTAAGCCACCCCTTCTACTAGAAAAAACAATTCGAAGAAAACTTCCCACATCCTCCTCTCTGACCACATTACGAAATCCTAGAACCTGACTCCCACCCCCAGACTCTTCCGACAGCCTCCACAGGGCTGCTGGTGGCCTCCTGCCGGCTGACCCACGGCCTGGTTTTCAACCATCTCTCTTGAGGTTTCACCATATTCCACACGAGTAACTACGCTCTCCAACATAAGACACTGTCCCGTTGGCTTTCACACCACTCTTCTTTCTGGTTTTTCTCCAGTTTCTGGTTCCTTCCATATATAGAGAGATAGAGATATAGAGATAGAGATATACATAGTGTTTAAGGTGAAAGTCTACACCGCAAATGAAGTTCCCATTTACCGATTTCTACACAAACTAGTCAGTGTTTTGGTTACATTTGCCCGGCAAATGTATTTCCACGTATTTCATTCATTCCATGCAGGTTGCACTATCTTCAGCACTCAGGTTTCCTTGTCCCTTTACCTTTGCATCTGGGATCCAGGGTGATTTTTGACGGTTTGGTCTCCTATAGATGACTTTTTAAGAGGAGCTCCTTCCTCATGGGTCATATCATTAATTTTATGAACCAATCTGGTATTTAGCAAAAAAGGTGACCTGAGAGGATACTTTTAGTTTAAGGTTGAAAGGTTTAGCTTAAGGTTTATGTCAGAGCAAAATCCTCTGGTTGAAGAAAACCAGTTGAAGACAGCTGAGCTTCTTAAGAATTTCAGCTCGGTCCCACGCTTTCTTTGCATTTGATAAAGACCCATCTATTGTGGTCCTAATCAGAATGGTCAGGAGTGGTAGCTGGGCACCATCTAGTTCTTCTAGTTTCATCTGTGAGGTGAAAACCCTTCCTTGTAGGGATTGCATAGGGACCCAGCTGCAGACATCTCTGGGGTTTCCCATTCAGATTCCTTGCTGGTGTTCAACTTCCAAGTCCATACCTCAACTCAGACCTGCTGCTGAGATGCAAACCTATGGTTTCCCCTCAAAACATCCACATCTGGGTTTTAGAAAACTCCCTTCAATTGCCTGTGTCCTAGACTCAATATTTTTATTTTATTTTTAATCATTTTATTAGAGGCTCTTACAGCTCTTAACACAATCCATCCAGCCAGCCATTGTGTCAAGCACATTTGTACATATGTTGCCATCATCATTTTCAAAATCTTTTCTTTCTACTTGAGCCCTCAGTATCAGCTCATTCCCCACCCCCCATAAACCCTTGATGATTTATACTTTTTTTCATACCTCTAAACACTCTCCTCTCCTCACTGCCCTTGAGAAAGTTGGTTTGATTTGACTGTAACTCCCTAACTCCAATATCTGGTCTTCAAATCCATTTCTACTTCTGCAAAGTATTCTCTAGTCTGCTCCTCCTTCCTGGTCTCCCTGGTCATACCTTTATTTTAGGCCTCCCTTCTCAGCTCTTCAGATCACTGTACTGTGTCATACCTCTTTGCCCCAGGAGCTCTCTATTTGAATCCATTCCTCACACAGTAGCCAAGACAATGGTAGAAAACAAAAGTCTTATCGCATTCTTCCCTATTGATACTTACCAATGGGTCACCTTGGCTCATAAGATGAATTCTAAACATAGGATGGACTAACAGGACCTTCATGTCTTCAAGCAGCACACCTAGTTAGCTCATTTCCCATTATGTCTTTACATCCCAGCTATATCAACCTTCTTCTCGTTCTTCAAACTGGACATTCCCGTGTTGTACCTCCCTGACCTTGCTAATGCTATTTCCTCTGCCTATATATATTTCTTTGTTAGTCAAGTGACCTCTCACTCATTTTCTTGGTAACAAAGGTAAATATCTATTCATCTAGAATGATTTCTCAGCATTTCCTCTACCCCAAGAGCCCACTGTTGTGGATTGAATTGCATTCCCCCAAATGTGTGTAAACCTGGATAGGCCATGATTCACAGTATGATGTAATATCCTCCATTTTTGTGATCTGATTTAATTATCCTATGTACTGTAAACCCTAAAGCCAAGGATGTTAATGAGGCAGGATTAGCAGCATTATGTTCATGAGGCAGGATGCATTTCACAGGTGAGGCTGTATCTTGAGTCAAAGTCTTTTAGATTAAACAAGCAAGTGGAGATCGATGGGCCTGACAATCACCAAGAAAGAAGAGATGGCGCAGAGGTCCCTGTGCTGGGAGCCTCCTAGACGCAAGGAGAAGAGTGATGCCAAGACACACAGAGAACTCCAAAGAAAGCTCGGTGCACACACAGTGAAACGAGACAAGAACCCAACAGTGAGCCCACAGAGAGGAAATTTTCTCTTAGAGCTAAAATCCAAGCACCAAACCCACTGTCATCAAATCCATAGCGAGTGATTCACAGCGAGTGACCTTATAGGACACAGTACAACTTGCCCTCTAGTGCTTGTGAGGCTGTGAAACTTTATGGGAACAGACAAATTTCCCCCTCTTCCTGCAGTGTAACTGGTGAATTCAAAGTACTGACCTTAAGGTGCATAATCAGCATAGTGTGTTACCAGTGCCCCACCATGGTGCTTCTCCCCTGGAGCCTGTACTCTGGAACCAGACTTCCAACCTCCCAATCCCTGTTTGTGAAAGCAATCCACGTTTGTTATTTCTGTTCATCAAAAAAAAACAAAAAACAACCCCAAACCCACTGCCTTTCTGACTCCCTGTTGGCATAGTGGTGGGTTACAAGTTGGGTTGATTGCAAGGTCATAAGTTTGAAACCACCAGCAGTAACCAGGGAGAACGATGGGGCTTTCTCCTTCTGTAAAAATGTAAGGTCTTGGAAACCCACAGGACAGTTCTCCTCTGTCCTATTAGGTTGTTATGATTTTTGTTATAGTAGCACTAAATAATTAAGACCCTCCCCCAACACCCCCCCCACACACACACCAAATCTCTCCCTCTCTCCAAAGGGATCCTAATGGCTCTTTATACATGCCTCCATGGTAAACTATTAGACCTGGGTTATAATTTTTGCTTAGTAATATGATCAACTTTTATAAACTCCTCAAATATAGAACTCATCTTTCTTATTTATCTATAACTGAAAAACTAATGGCCACCAAGTCCATTCCAACTCACAGTCACCCTATGGGATAGAGTGGAACTGCCCCCTGGAATAGCCCAGTCGGTAAATCTTTATGAAAGTAGACTGCCACATCTTTCCCCTGCAAAGCAACTGGTGGGTTTGAATCTCTGATCTTTCAGTTACCTGCCAAGTGCTTAACCACTGCATCACCAGGGAGCTCTCTCATTGTATCCCTACTACCTGCAGAAGTAATTACCTGGTACAGGACAAATACTTAACATCTGATAAGTAAACTCCCAACGGTTGGTGAGTATCAGCTAATAAATATCCAAATGAAGACTGGTTATATTTATTAGAATGCTTCACTTATTATTGGAATGGGAACAATGAATGGTGTCATGGTGATTTAATAAAATTGACCCTTGGTACTGTTAGGCTCAGCACCTCTCTGTCAACTGTGCTGCCCCGCCCACCTGTGGCAGACACTTTGAAAGGTTATAAACAGGCTCAATAAGTTGACCTGTGTTTAGCAGAGTAAGGCTTGTCCCTATGACCAGACAGTGAGTGTAAGTGAGATCATGCATTCTCACTAGAAACAAATATTATAAGAAAGGTTGAGATTATTATCTAGCCTTCTAATATGATGTGCCTGAAAGATAAGAGCAGCAAAATGGACTTTTATGTTTTTAATGATCACCAATCCAGTTGCTGTGGAAGCAACGCCAACTCCTGGTGGCTTCCTGTGTGTCAGAGAGAACTTGTTTTTTGGAAGGAGAGTGCCAGGCTTTTCTTCTGAGGCACCTCAGGGTGGACTTGCACGCTCAACCTTCTTGTTAGCAGCGACGCACACTAACCTTTCGTACTAACCTGGGGACTCCCTTTTATGGCAAAAGAATCACAGTAAAGAAAACATGAATCATTCACATTCTTCCAATTCACTCCGGTAATTTGAAAAACAATAATTTGTTTATTAAAAGCTGTACTAAAACACTCACTGGGTTGAGAGTGGAGGGTGGGAGAAGAGAGAGGAGATTTTAACATGCTTGGTTTTCTGGGTGAAAATACCTGGCGCTTGTGATCTAGAAGGGCTGCTTCCCAAGTCCACATGTCGTACAGCACAGCAAACCTGTCCACACCTGCATGGGCCCATCTCCCGTCTCCGCCAGTCCCGGGGGTGCTGTCCTCTGGGTGACCTGGGAGGGGGGTGGAGGAACAATCAGGGACAGAGAGTCTGTTTCCTATTAGTCATGTGCCTCCGATGGTCTCAGGAATGGGAGCACTACCCAGCCTGGGGTTCCTGGGCGTGAGCTCGGGCCTCCTGCAAGGACCAGGCCCTCAGTGCACACGTGCTGACTTCTGCCTCAGAGGTTTCCGCTTTTACTTTCAAATTTTAGCTGTATAGATTCATTTTAGAGATAAAACTGGAACTCCATGAACACAACACCTCTGCTATAAGGTCTTCAAATCTATCACGTCAAGGCAAATACATTTTGTCTCTGAAAACACAGCTTTGGTGTGTTAACATCAAATCCAATTCAATTGATGGCAGCCAAATCAAAATGTTTTGTGAGCTGTTTCTAAAATATTCCTTTAGTTGCATTAATTACTGAAACCAATAAAGACAATCATCATTATCTTTAAAGTATTTTCCCAGTGCATTAATGCGAGTTTGTCCTTCTGGCTTTATGAAGGCTTTTTACACTTTAAGAGGCCTATTTCAGGATGGAATGGTAGAAGTAAGAGATCTTCAGGTTTACATTCAGTGATTATCAAGTATATGGCAGGTACTGAGCAAGAGAAAAGGGCACTCTGGGTTACTCGTTGGACTGCTAATCATAAGGTCAGTGGTTCCAATTCACCAGCTGATCTTTGAGAGAAAGCTGCCTGCACTTGTCAAGATTTACAGTCTCGGAAACCCTCTACAGCAACGGTTCTCAACCTGTGGGCCGAGACCCCTTTGGGGGTCAAACAGTCCTTTCATAGGGCTCGCCTGATTCATAACAGTAGAAAAATGACAGTGATGAAGTAGCAATGAAAATAATTTTGTGGTTGGGGGTCACCAGGACATGAGGAACTGTATAAAAGGGTCGCAGCGTTAGGAAGGTGGAGAACCACTGCTCTACAGGGTCTCTATGAATGGGGATTGACTCAGCCGTAGTGGGTTGGTTGGTTGTTTCCATTTTGGGGGGCAGGGGGGCAGAGTGAGAGACTGATCAGGAGCTGCTCTGACAGCTGTTGGGAAATCATTTCACAATGGAGGGCTTGGTAACTCACTTAAAAGGTACTCATGCAGTTAAATGACTATTCAGCGTTTTCATAACTTTATAGTATTCTAAGCCGTTGGAAATCATTTATAGCACTATAAACTAGTTGACACAAACATGATGCGATGATACGTAGAATCATCAGTAAAGATAAAAGCCAAGAACTGAAATTAAATGCCCTGGAACCTTGGATGTTATCTGTGCTTCTCAAGATTCTGATCCCAATGGGTTTGGGCAAAGACAGGAGAGAGAGTCCAATCCTATATTAAATTCACTCTGTCTGGGATCTGAAAGGTTAATTGCCAAATAAAAGTCCTGAGACCTACCTTTTATGAATATGATGAGCACAGTGTGCAGGATGCATTTTATGAATTGATGAACACAAATTAACCTTAGTCACAAGTCTACAGACATTACCAAAGAGCTTAACCTCAGCATTTATTTCCTGTCGGTGTTGCAATGTGTCTAGAAGCTTTGTAAAGCTCTTGCTGTCTTATTATTTCCAAAGCCGCGCTCTCACCACAACCGTTTCTACAGTGGGATAAATCAGAGTGATGCTCAGAGAATGAGGGGGCACAGTTCACGGGCCACTTGATTCACTGGAAGGAGCCTTGGGGATAGCGTGTCTAAGGGTTAGGCTGCTAAGCCCAAAGTCTTCAGTTCAAACCCTCCAGCCACCCTGCGAGCGAAAGATGTGGCCATTGCTGCCTGGGAGATAAGCAGCCTTTGAAACGCTACGGGCCCCTCTTTTCTGCCCGTGGGCTCGCTCTCAGTGGGAATGGACGCCGCAGCAATGGACTGACTTGGCTCAAGGGATGGTTTCCCCCAGTCTCATCTAGCATTTCCCTCGGCAATGTTGGCATCATGGTGGTTTCTTCTGGGAACCCAGGGCTGTCTGGCTCTAAATGTACTTTCCTCAAGATCTAGCCCTTCCTTTCTCACGCAGGGAGAAGGGCAAAAATCACAACCTTCTCGTTTCTTCTACTTCCCTGGGGTTGTACCATACTCCCCAGACCCAGTGGGTGATGCAGGAACGCCAGGGGGCGGCGGCACGTGCAGAGTCTAAACAAGAGCAAGACGAGTGGGTGAGCCCTGGGAGGGAAAGAAGGGGAACTTGAGCTAGAAAAAGAGTCTTCCTTGTTCTCAAACGGGGGTTAAGCACGTGTGTTAGGGGGGACAGGTGGTTTCGGGGGGAAGGACACATGCTCCATGGCGTGTCAGATAGTACTGTGTATGTATTTATTTACTGGGGTCACAGAACCCATTGCTGTTGAGTTGATCCTGACTCCCGACTCCCAGTGTATTGGAGTATAATTGAGCACCCCAGGGTTCCTTTCAATGGCTGGGTTTTTACAAGTCGATGATGAGCCCATTATTCTGAGGAGGCCGTGGGCAGTCTCCCAGCACCAACCATTTCATTAGCAGCTGTGTACATTGACCTTTAAAAATCCAACTTCTTACTTTTCTCTTTCTCAACGTAATGACTGGCCACCAGCAGCATTTCCGCTTCTCGTTCCTGCAGATCCTGCAAGGCTGCGTCATACATGACGTACACGCCTCGCCGGTCCTGGATGTGGACACAGCCGGCTCCTGCGCTGTAGTAGTCATCCTGGTTCTCCACTTCCGAGAACTCCATGAACTTCACACTGTGGGCCTGAAGAAAGAAAGCCAAGCCAGGAAGTTTCCAGAAAAAGGAGAGCTATATTTTGTCAGCCCCAATGGACCAAAGCAGCTAGCTTCTGCCCCCACACAGTGGGCTGTCCGTATGGAACTAAACATTCTGACTGCTTAAAAAATCCGCATGTAGGAAAAAAATATATTTAGAAAGACGATGAAAGACAGGAGAGCTTGCTTTTCTGACTCAGAATGAACTGCGGCTAGTTCTACTTCAGTAGGGTTAAGAGTGGGCTCTGGAGTGACAGTGGTGGGCTTCAGGGCCCAGCTCTTAGGTGATCGAGGACCTGTTGCTTCCTGAAAATCATTATTCTCATAATAATTCTCCTAATTCCAAACTTCTCTACCTGCCCCCCCCCCACAGCCTCTAAACCTATGCCCTTCCCCCAACCCCAATGAAACCCCTCAACTGCTGCTTCACACCCACACCCACCTCTCCTCTCTTCCTGCTTCTTGCACAATAGAGTGAAGGGCACCCCACCCCACCCTCTCTGAGGCCATTGCCTCCCACTCAGAAAGAGCCCCTTCTCCTCGCGGTACAGGTAGGTCATCTCCAACTTACCATGTATTCCAGTGTCTGTGCACTGCATGCACCCTTGTCTGGGTTTGCTTTG
>NW_022107431.1:39568696-39570844 GCF_000313985.2 Echinops telfairi | reverse complement strand
TCTGGCCTATGGAGTCGCTAGGAGTTGGAGATGGGGTGTTTGGGTTAGACGAGTCGTAGTGAATGAAAGGCAGTGAAGGTGGAGCAGGGCGGCAGGTGGTGGACAGGGAAAGAATGGGTGGAATTGGGAGGCAGGAAGTAAACGTATCAGGACTTGACAGCTGGTTTTATATAGTGAGGCAGAGAGAGGGGCGGGAATGAGTCAGGCTAGAGGGAGTGGACGGCTGATGGTGCTATTTCCGAAAATGAGGAAGCTGGAGAGGAGCTAGTTTTGTGAGAGAAGATCACACAACTCGATCATACTAAATCTGAGGGCCTTTTGGGATGCTGGGGAGAGTAGCCAAAGAGGTTATCGGCTGTATCGGAGCAGACCTCAGGGAGGTCAGGAGGAGACATTCATTCCCTTTTGGTTTTTGAACCCCAGGTGTTTGCACATTTCATTATCATACTTTGTCGTCCTGAGCTGCCCTTTGACATCTTCTGTTCAGCTCTTGGACTTATTTCTTCCATTTACTTTATTTATATGATTTAGGTGAAGGTTTACAGAGATCACGAGTTTTACAGTCAACAATTGGTCCATAGTTTGTCTCAACTTGTCCATTGCAATCCCCTCAATCTGCTATCGCGACCCCACTTCCTCCCAGTGTTTCCTGTTCCATTCTGTCGTCTTTCCCAACCCTCTGTCCTTGGACAAATGCTGCCCTTTTGATCTTAAATGGTTGATTATTCTAACACAAGGCTGAGTTCACTTCCAGACCTGGAGGGTGCCTGAGGTTACCATTTGTTTTAAGTTTTGTCTATTTAAGAGCAAATTTTGGGGTTTCTTCAGGCCTTCATTGTGGCCTTTCAAACGACCTTGGATAAAGCGCTCTGGTGGCAGAGTGGGTTACAAGCTCGGCCGCTAACTGCAAAGTCAGCAGTTCGAATGGCATTTCGTGGGAGAAAAGCGAGGCTTCTAGCCTCCAAAAGATGTACGGTCTTAGTAACCCCTAGGGGCAGTTTTACCCTGTCCTCTCAGCTCACTGTGGGTCAGAATCGACCGTGTCCGCTTAATGATCTTTTGGTTTCTTTGAATATGATACCCTCCCACAATTAATTTCATCTTGATCATTAATGTTTAGGGTATCAAATCTATTTTTGTGATGGTCTCTAAACTCAGGGGGCATTTACCCAAGGTCATACTTTGGCTCCCAGGGGCTCATTTTAACTTGAACTTACTCCATTATGAACTTGTATGTGAACAATTGGTGATCTGCTCCACAATCAGGCCCTGCCCTTGCGCTGACTGATGATACTGGGCTTCTTCGTGGTCTCTTTCCAGAGGCAGTTGATTTAATTCCTGTGTATTTTATCTGGCAAAGACCATGTGTATATACACCTTTTCTGTTAGTGAAAAAGGTACTTCCAATGAATAGGTTGTGAGTTTTGCAAGTCTATTATGTGATCTCCATTAGCATGTCTATCACCAAGATCATATTTTCCAACATCAATCCTTCTTTGTTTCTTTGCATTCCAATCACTAGTAATTGTCAGTGCATCTTGATTGCGTGTTTGATCAATTTCAGACTGCAAAAGTTGGTAAAAATGTTCAATTTCATCATTGGGTATTAGTGGTTGGTTTGTTAATCTGATAAACATTTTCTTGTAGGTCTATGACTATTATTTGATTGTCTGATTGGAAATAGCCAATATTTCAACTCACTATCAAGGTCCAAGAATTATTCTATTTTTGACAATTTCCAATTTCCCTTGACTCATACTTCATATATCCCTCATTCCATTTATTATTGTATGTTTATGGCCATTTTCCTGCATTTTAAGATGTGCCATCATCAGCCATTGAAAGTCTCCAAAGCGTTTCTCCACCCAAGTTAGTGAGGTCAACTTCATGGTGAGGGGCAGCTTGTCCCTGGCCCTATTTCGAGACCCTTCTCACCTGAGGGGCTCATCGCCTGGCATGGCATCAGACAATGTTCTGCTACTGTGCTCCGAAATAGACTTCCAGCTCCTTCCTGCTCGTCTGAAATCTGTCACTATGGTAATACTAGTGGCATAAGTGCCAGAAATACTGACAGATGAGTGGTGGCCCACACTCTGAATAGCCCTAAAAGGTTCTCCATTGCTCAGAGGAGAGAGCGAACCACACCAG
>NW_022107431.1:39565578-39566657 GCF_000313985.2 Echinops telfairi | reverse complement strand
ATGCACTACAAACATTTTTTTCCATTTGGGAAGTTGACAGATGTCCAGAACAAGGTTTGTCATCCATCAACATTTCACCTTTTTTAAAATGAGAAAACCCCTCATACACTTGAGTTTTTCCCATAGCACTGTGCTTGTGCGCTGTGTTTAACACCACAACAGTTTCTGTGGATTTTTCCCAAGCAGGAAACAAGACTTCCCAGCCACACGCTGTGTATTGATTTATGTGCAGAATCTCTATCGCTCCCTGTCTACCATCTTCTCTTGGCTAACACAGGAGACCATGGGAGGGAGGGGTAGGGATGTCTGAAAATCTTCCTGTTAGTGGAGAAAGCAAATAATAACAGAAAGGTTAAGACAGATTGGCCTAGGGCAATAATCTTTAATCTTTTAATTCTTTAAGAAAAAGAATCTGATCATCTTAGCTGCTGTTCCTGTGTCAGTTAAGCCACAGAACCGGTGGCTCCTGATGTAAGTGCACATCTAGTCATTCCGATCACATGACTACTCTGAGGAGGAAAATCACCGGCAGTTGGATAGATTATAGCTCCTTATAAATGTTCACCTTCCCAAGATCTACTTATATGTTTATTTGGATGTTTTGTTGAAACCAAGTGTTTAATGGAAACATTTGGAATGAAATAGGGGTGGTGGTGGTAATGAAGTAATGTGAATTTCAATGCAAGGAGATACACAAGGGGACTTCAAAACACTTGAGGAAAAATTCCATTATTTTTTAATCTCATGTTCTATGAAATTCTTGAAGACCACCCCGACTATGTCCCAAGGGGTCTCTGTTCTCAGGGCTGGTGAGATGAGGTGTGTTTGTCTTGGGTCACAGTTATAAAGTCCCCATCACCTGGCAGCAGGCACGTACTAAAAGTGGGAGAGCAGCTTCCTAGGAAACCCAAGAAATGGCAAATAGAGTTGGGCACGATACCAGGAGTCATAGAAAGGGTAACTATTCTGTTGGGCACGATACCAGGAGTCATAGAAAGGGTAACCGTTCTGTTGGGCACGATACCGGGAGTCATAGAAAGGGTAACCGTTCTGTTGGGCACGATACCGGGAGTCATAGA